>NW_027141369.1:1857321-2166875 GCF_036365525.1 Heterodontus francisci | reverse complement strand
GGCTCCTCCACAGTTTCTAACATCTCACCACTTACAAAAAAACACTCTGATCTATCTTTCTTCGGTATTACATGACCCCACATTTTAAACTCCATCTGTCAAAGCATTGCTCACTCACTTATTCTATCAAGAAGATTTGAAAATACATTTCTTGCCAAAGGATAATATTCTGCTTCTGCTCCCTCGCCGTTTGCTTTTCCCATTAGTCTTTCACTTGGTGTAAATCCAGAGAATATAAAGATGGAAGGAAGGGAGGGAGGGAAAATCTTGCTCCGTTTTGTGATCCCAATTTGATCCTCATTCCAGTCCAATTTGGGTGAAGAATCCCAGTTGTCTGTCTCAATTTTAATAATATATAAACAATTCTGGAAACACCGTCTGGAAATTGACAAGAACAGGTTTCCAGGCTGACTTTACGCAAAAAGTCCCCCATTAGAAATAAAGGAACTAAACAGCTCACAAACTAATGACAAGGATGGGATTTGAACCCATACATGACGAACACAATGGATTAGCAGTCCATCACCTTAACCTCAAAGCCACCTTGCCAGATGCACAAGCATGGCTGTCACCTTCAGCACAGCTCCTGGCTGTGCAGCCAGCTGCAGTGACCGAATGTTTCAGGCATCTGAGTGATGTTAATCATGATGTGATCAAATGATTGAATGTTCCACTCTTTCCGTGGTGGGTTTTCACACTGAGTGGAAACGTGTTGGACATGGTCTGGAAATGTTTCACACCGCTCCATTCCCTATTTCATTTACTTCCAGAAGGTATATTTCCATCATTATACAACCCAAAAGATGAACTTTTTTCAAAAGACTTCAGTGTATTTAACTCTGTGTCCAACACTGTGAGGCAGCTTTCTGTGCTTATAAAGAGTGTAATTTATTGACTGGTCTCTTGGATCTTGGATCAAACAGGGTGACAGACAGAGGTCTGTGTGCAGAGGGTTTGGAGGTGAGCTCTGATTCCTAACCCTTTCTGGATTGTGAGGAATAAAGAATGAATGAGAGAGAGAGAATGTGGGAGAAGGGATGATGGAAGAATTTGTCCGTGAACCTGATTAAAAGTGGCTCAAACGCAAGATAATATTAAGTTATCAAGAGCAGAACATGAACATAATCTGAGTTCCGCGATCTGGTCGGGTCCCATTCCCCTGAAGTGAGGAATGAACGGGTGGGAAATTCCACCTGGAGTTATATTTGTCTCCAATGAAGATGAGTTCTCAGTGAGGATGGAATAGCTCAGTTGGGAGAACAGTAGATTGAAGAACCAGGATACAATCCCTGGTTTCATCAGTTTTAATTTGGTGTCTCCATCAGTTTAAGTAGAGAGAATCAGAGGGGAGATTTTCCACTCTTGACCCCATGGGCTGAATTTTAAACTAATGGTGCGGCTCTCGGCAGAGACACCGGAAGTGGGTATCATCACCACACGAGTGAAATGTGGCCGACCGACTCCGATCATGGAGCAGCCGACCAATTAATGAAGGGGAGACATGGGGCCCATGTAAACTAGGACCAGAGGTAGGGAACGAGGTGCTGATGGCACCGACATCTGACACAATGGCAGGTGCTGGCACCATATTTAAAGGGCTGCCAGCCCTGCAAGCACTGCTGCCTGGTTTAAAGGAGTGTCTTCCTGAGAGCCCTCTGCTGTCCCAGAACCCGTTCTGCTGCCTCTGCTGTCCCAGGACCCGTTCTGCTGCCTCTGCTGTCCCAGGACCCGTTCTGCTGCCTCTGCTGCCTCAGGACTCGTTCTGCTGCCTCTGCTGCCCCAGGACCCGTTCTGCTGCCTCAGATGCCCCAGGACCTGTTCTGCTGCCTCTGCTGCCCCACGACCCGTTCTGCTGCCTCTGCTGCCCCAGGACCCGTTCTGCTGCCTCTGCTGCCCCAGGACCCGTTCTGCTGCCTCTGATGCCCCAGGACCTGTTCTGCTGCCTCTGCTGCCCCAGGACCCGTTCTGCTGCCTCTGCTGCCCCAGGACCCGTTCTGCTGCCTCTGCTGCCCCAGGACCCGTTCTGCTGCCTCTGCTGCCCCAGGACCCGTTCTGCTGCCTCTGCTGTCCCAGGACCCGTTCTGCTGCCTCTGCTGCCCCAGGACATGTTCTGCAGCCTCTGCTGCCCCAGAACCCGTTCTGCTGCCTCTGATGCCCCTGGACCCGTTCTGCTGTCTCTGCTGTCCCAGGGCCTGTTCTGCTGCCTCTGCTGCCCCAGGACTCGTTCTGCTGCCGCTGATGCCCCTGGACCCGTTCTGCTGTCTCTGCTGTCCCAGACCCGTTCTGCTGCCTCTGCTGCCTGATGGGCAAGGAGCTGAATGCGAGCTTGCAGTGACCATGGTCCCACGGTTTAGCGATGCCTCCCTGCAGGTTCTCCTCCAGGTGGCAAGAGAAAGGTGGAAGATCCTCTTCCCCAGGGATGGGAGGTGGAGACCTGTCCACCTGACCAAGCAAAGCTGGCTGGAGATAGTAGGTGAGGTCAGCAGTCGTGGGGTCACCCCCAGGACATGGATCCAGTACAGGAAGTGGGTCAATGACCTGATCCAGGCTGCTCAGGCTAAAACTCAAAACACTTTGGACCCTTTGGACATTGCATGTGGCAGAGTGAGAGGGAGTGTTTGGTGGAAAGGGAGTGACCACCCAGTCATGTGTATTGGCGAAGGGCAGCAGGACATGCTGCCTGAGGCTTGGCTGCATCTCAGTGAGAGGCGAACGTCAGTCATTGTATAACCTCACACAGTCCCTCGAGAGGGGCCACATGCAGGAGGAATACGTGTGTCCCCATCATGGACTGCTGGACTATCACCATCAGAGATGTTGGGCTTGTCCCCGCCGGGAGACTAACTTTGTTCATCATTGTGTCTGCAGGAGAAGACATCCCACAATCGGAAAGAGCGTGTCAAGACCGGCAGTGGAGTGCCTTATCTCCATGTCCTCATCCCGATGGAGGAGGAGGCCATGGAACAGGCCGGGCAGCAAATCAGCTGCTCCATAGCTGATGGAGAGACAGGGTCACCTACCCAAGAGAGTGAGTGAACATCTCCTGGGGCACAAGGGAGCATCTGCTGCAAAGGAGCCACACTGCTCATCTGTTCACCACTGCATCAATGGAGCTGCACAGTAGGGGTGGTTGGAATGTCACGATGGGCAGACCCTAACCCTTCAATGTCCCTGTTTTCTCATGAAGGCCCGGATGAACGACAAAAGCAAAGAGCTGGAGAGACTGGGGGACAGCCGAGCACGTCTGAGGAGGAGGGAGCCTCAGAGGGTGTACCATCACCTCATTTCCCTGCACCCTCCACCAGCACAGAAACCCTCACGTTGGTGGGTATCCGTTCGCGGTTAGATTTGGGCATACAAACTGGTGAGCACATCACAGACAGGCCCAGGCAGCTGACGGAGGCTGTGACAGCCGAGGCCACTGGCAGTTGGAGGTCTGTGGGAGGCCAGGCCCATGCTGAGTCCCAGGCTGATGACGTGTCTCTTGTGTCACCAGCAACACGGGAAATGCTGCAGCTGCAGTGAGAGGTCAGGCAACATCTTGCAGAGTTGCCAGAGGCTATGTGTCCCCAAGCATGGAGAGATTGGTCACTCTCATGGAGAGCCAGATCCAGCAGACCAATCTGTGTCTGCCGGAGATGTGCGCAGACCGGCACTCCATCGCTTTGTCCATGAGCTCCATCCAGTGGTGACAAGGTGAGAGGGGGGACGAGGCACCTGAACTCTCCACCAGGTCCACGTCCCTCTCAGGTCAGCAGGGAGGTACAAGTGTGTCTTATAACCGGGGAGGGGCAGCTGGCTGCTACATCTGGGGGCCCCTCTCAGGGTGCTCCTGGTGTGGACAGTAATTCCAAAGTCCCTCTGCCAATGACACTAGTGATGCCAGTGCCTCCATCATCCTCGATGACAGAGGGGGTCCCTGTACCTGTGCAGGAGGCCCTCAGTGTGCCGGGGCCCTCCAGGCCTCAGGCAGCCAGAGGACGGCCGCCAATGCCATCCCAAGCCATGGGGCAGCAAGGTCAGCAGCCTGTCTCCATCTCAGCTGCCAGAGCAGGGGGAGCACCACGTAGGAGCACCCGGAAAAGATTTAAGAAGAGCACCTAGATTCACTGAGGGGTTCACGGGTGAATGCACATTCCAGATGGATAGGGTTGTGTTTGGTGTCACACGGAATAAAGAAATGATGTTCTCTCACTATGTCTCCTTCCTATTGTTGATGCCCTTTGGGACTTCATTTCAACCCTTCCTCCCAAGGGGCTGGAAGTGAGGGACCAAGCCCTGAGTTCACAAAGCTTCGGCCTTGCCACTGTGCGATGTGTACCTGGGCGCTGTGGTGTAGAAGGAAAGAGGTGACAACAGGGCTGCTTAAAGCTAAGACTTTATTGCTGTGGTTCCAGAAGGTGGTAAGGCTCAAAGGAAACGTGAATGTATAAGGGTGTCTCGTGTCTCCCTTGTGTGTATCTCATGTGGCTTTTATGCTGTGCCTGAGGTTCTTCATCTGGCACTGCTTGGGCAGCATCCTCCTCCACATCCTCATCATCAGAGGAGGCATTGCACTCCACGATATCCTCACTAGTCAACACCTCACCCCTCTGTAATGCCAGATTGTGCTGAGCACAGCAAACCACCATGATACGCGAGACCCTCGCTGGGACATACTGAAGGGCTCCACAGGAACAATCTAAGTGCCTGAATCTCATCTTCAGGAGACCAATGGCCTCATGATGGTCACTCGGGTTGACCCGCAGCAGGTGTTGTACCTCTCCTCTGCATCCTTGTGTGGATTCCTCACAGGCGTCAGTAGTCATGTCCTCACTGGGTTGCCCTTGTCTCCAAGGATGCATCTCAGAAAGCGCATGGGGCCACGGAAAAGTTCTGGTACCTGGGACTGCCTTGGTATGCAGGCGTTGTGGCTGCTTCCCGGGATTTGTGCACACACCTGTAGGATCCATTTGTGATGGTTACAGACCAGTTACACATTGAGCAAGTGGAAGCCCTTCCTGTTGAAGGCTGCTGGCTGGTCTGCGGGAGCCTTGATGGTCACATGGGTGCAGTCGATGACACCCTACACCTGGGGGAATCCAGTGATGGCCCGAATCCTATAGCTCTCTCAGCTTGACTGTTTGGATCAATGTGCACATAGTCGCCAGCCCTCCTGAACAGGACATTGGTGACCTCCTTGATGCACTGATTCTCTACAGACTGTGAGATTCCACACATATCTCCAGTGGATCCCCGCAATGATCTGGTGGTGTAGAAGTTCAGTGGCACGGTGACCTTCAGTGACACTGGCATCAGGTGCCCACCAAGTGGCGTGGGGCACAGCTGCATCATGGCAGAGAGATCAGTGACGACCTCCGTGGAGAGGTGCAGTCTGTTGAGACACTGTCACTCGGACATCTGCAGGTAGTTGAACCTCGGCTGACGTGTTCCTCTGTTTCCTTCTCCAGCCTCCTGTTCGAGGCTGGCCCTCCTGTGGGCCCCCAAGCAGCTGTGGTGCCCCTGCTGGTGCCTGGGCCTCCCTCCCTCCCTCTCTACTCCTCCTCCTCTTCAATGGGAGCCGCGAATCCAGGGTGAATGAGGCCCATGACAGGTTGCCCCTCCCTGAATGCAAGGCCTTCACAGTAAACAACACCCAGTCACAGCTACCTCACTTGTCATCCTCAATGAGGTGGCACTGCCCCAATGGCATCCTGATGTTGTTCCCCCTGCAGAGCTGGCACATTGGCCCCCACTCCTGACAGTGTTTCCCGATGCCCTTTCCCCCTCCACCCTTGCTGCCAAGTTATGCTGCCTCACCCGATAGCGTCCCAGTGAAGCCAACACTCAGCTCCCACCTCCCAGTCACCTCCTTTAACCAGGCGAGGCTCTGAAGCCCCGTGGTTCCCGTGCACTATTAGTTCAATTGGACCCAGTGAATAAAATTGCTGACAATTGGACTCATAAATACTTTAAATGCCTTCTTGCCGAGTGGATGTGCGAAGTCTGCCCTCCATGTCAGCTGCTGACAGAAAAATCCATTCCAAAGTCTTCCATCCCTATTTTCTACACCCCCCTCCCCCTTCCCGGCCTCCATTCCCGTCTCCAACGGTCCCTTAAAATTCTGGCCCATGTCTCTAAGACTAATGGGAATGAAACCACATCTGCTCATTAGCCTGAATAGGGAGAGCTGCTCTCTCTCTGTTTAAAGTGAATGAATCTGCTCTTTACCTTGTCTTACTGGAACGTTCACTGTCTGGAAATGTCTGTTTGAAAATGTTTTCCTGTTATATTAATGGAGCAGAGGAGCAGATGTGAGGTGCTGTTGAACAGAAAGGTTTGGAAGTGGGTGAAGGGGTGGAGTGACGGTGTGAGTGAGAGGTGCAGTGAGTTGGCCATTCTCAATGGAGTGTCAGGAATGAAGGTCAGAGGAACAGACCAGGCAGGAAACACAGAAAGAGCGAAGAGAGGCTGGTGTGAAAAACAGAGATTAAACAACAGGCTTGTTCAGTTGGTTTGGGTCTGGTGTTTAGAATACCCGGAATCTGGGTTCACTTCCCTTCCAACTCAGGCAATTGTACCAACATTATGTTCATAAAACCATAGACTGATACCTAAAGAAGGAGACCATTTGGTCCATTGTGTCAATGCTGTCTTTTTGGTTGTGTTATCCAATTGGTTCTGATGCTCAACTTTTTCCTGCAATCTGTACATTTTTCCTTCCAGTATTTATCCCAATTGCTTTTCAAAGTTACTACTGAATCTGCTTTTAAGTCCTGATCAGACAGTGCATTCCAGATCACAACACATCACTGTATAAAAAATTATTCCTCATTTCGCCTCTGGTTCTTTTCTCAATCACCTGAGAAATACATCCTCTGGTTACTGACCCTTTTGCCACTGGAAACAATTTCTCCTTATTTAACATATTGAAAACCTTCTTGATGATGTCACATACTAGACTGCCAGTAAAACTGAAGCCCATGGAATAAAAGGGACAATGACAGCATGGGTATGAAATTAGCAGACTGATAGGAACATAGGAACATAGGAGCAGGAGTAGGCCATTCAGCCCATCGAGCCCACCCCTCCATTCAGTATGATGATGACTGATCATCCACTTCAATGCCTTTTTCCCACACTAACACCATATCTGCTGCGTCATTTATATTTAGAAATCTGTCAATCTCTGCTCCAAACATACTCAATAACTGAGCTTCCACAGCCCTCTGAGGTAGAGAATTCCAAAGATTCACAACCCACTGAGGAAAGAAATTTCTCCTCATCGCTGTCCGAAGTGGCTTTCCCGTTACGTTGAAATTGTGTCCCCTGGTTATAGATTCCTCAACCGGAGGAAACAGCTTCATCTACCCTGTTTATCCCTTTGTGGGCGGCACAGTGGCGCAGTGGTTAGCACTGCAGTCTCACAGCTCCAGCGATCCAGGTTCGATTCCAGGTACTGCCTGTGTGGAGTTTGCAAGTTCTCCCTGTGTCTGCTTGGGTTTTCTTCGGGTGCTCCGGTTTCCTCCCACAAGCCAAAAGACTTGCAGGTTGATAGGTAAATTGGCCATTATAAATTGCCACTAGTATAGATAGGTGGCAGGGAAATATCGGGACAGGTGGGGATGTTTGGTTGGAATATGGGATTAGTGTAGGATTAGTATAAATGGGTGGTTGATGGACGGCACAGACTTGGTGGGCCAAAGGCCCTGTTTCAGTGTTGTATCTCTAAACTAAATATTTTGTAAGTTTCAATGAGATCACCTCTCATACTTCAAAACTCCAGAGAATACAGGCCCAGTTTCCCCAATCTCTCTTCATATGACAGTCCCGCCATCCCGGGAACAAGTCTGGTGAACCTTCGTTGCATTCCCTCTATGGCAATGATATCCTTCCTAAGGTAAGGGTACCAAAACTGCACACAGTATTCCAAACTGCAGACCAACCAAGGTTATATACAATTGAAGCAAGACTTCACTACTCCTGTACTCAAATCCTCTTGCGATAGAGTCTAACATGTCATTCGCCTTCCGAATTGCTTGCTGCACCTGCATGTTAGCTTTCAGTCACTTATTGACAAGGACACCCAGGCCCCTTTGTACATCTACACTTTCTAATCTCTTACCATTTAAGAAATAATCTGCACATCTCTTCCTCCTACAAAAATGGATAACCTCACATTTTTACACATTATATTCCATGTGCCATTTTCTTGTTCACTCACGCAGTCTGTCCAAGTTTTGTGTCATCCGCGAACTTGGAAATACGACATTTGGTCCCCACATCCGAATCATTGATATATATTGTGAACAGCTGGGTCACAGTGTGGTGGTGAACAGTTGTATTTCTGTCTGGAGGAAGGTTTACAGTGGGTTCCCCATGGTTCCTCATAACTTCAGTTGTGTGCAGAGACTGGAAAAGTTGGGGTTGTTCTCCTTGGAGCAGAGCAAGTTCAGAACAACTTTGACAGAGTTAGAATCAAGGAATCGAATGGTTACAATGCAGAAGGAGACCATTCAGTCCATCATGTCCATGACAGCTCTTTGCAAGAGCAGATCAGCTAATTCCACTCCTCTGCCCTTTCATTGTAACCCTGCAAATTTTCTCTATTCAGGTGTTTATCCAATTCCCTTTTGAAAGCCACGATTGAATCTGCCTCCAGCACACTCTCAGGCAGTATATTCCAGATCCGAACCACTCGCTCTGTCCCACACCCCTGGTACCATTGCAGAAAATCTTTTCTGTTCATTTCATCCCTCATAAATAATTGAAATTAAATGTTTATTAGGAAATGCACAACATAAAAAGGAGAGAGAAATAAATGATGAGCAAAATAGAAGTCAATGTTTGGAAGGTAAAAAGAGCAAAAGATGTAACTTTTATTCTGGATGAGTGAGAGGAACATATCACACTTTGGGGCTTTTGGAAGAGGATTTATTGATAAACCTGGGATTTGAGAGGAAGCTGCTTCATGGTTTACAGAACAAATTCAGCCCCTGGGGTGGAGCCAACAGCTGCACTGTAATTCCTCACCTCAGGATTCCAAGCCTCTGACCTGCTCTTGTAGCCACGTTATTTGTATGGCTCCCCATGGTAACCCCCATGATGTTGATGGTGGGGGATTCAGTGATTGTAATGCTATTGAATGTCAAGGGGAGATGGTTAGATTCTCTCTTGTTGGAGATGGTCATTGCCTGGCACTTGTGTGGTGCGGATGTTACTTGCCACTTATCATCGCAAGCCTGTGAGACTGAAATAGCTCAGTTGAGAGAGTGTGAGACTGAAGATCCCTGGTTCAATCTAGGGTTTTGGCAGTTCTCCTTTATTCTGCGTCGCCATTTGGTTTTGACTCTCGTGTTGCACAATTTACACTGAAATTATTTACCCAACTCTGAAGGTTGGATTGGAATAGAGAGATATCAAGGATGGGAAATGTTTACATTGTCTGCTTTCGCTTATTCTCTATCTTCTTGTGTCCTTTTCCCCAGTTTTTGAATCTTTCGGGGCAGGGTGAACATTTGATTTGCTGCATTTGTCCCAAACTGAAGCCTTTTCCACATCTCTGGGCGGTCAGACTTGCTCTGTCTGTTTTTGCTGCTCGTGACCATTAACGAGAACAGGCCACGAGTTCAACGTTTATCAGCAAACGGAAGATAATTGGAAAGAATTCTGTGTTACTCCAGACCAGTGACAAAGATGCAATGGATGTTATTCAAAATAAGTTCCCTCTGACATTTTATGTAAACTTGTTTGCATCTAAAAGTTGGATTTTAAGTGTTACAAAAATGTGTCAAATTAATGACTGACCATGTGACAGCGCACATGGGGATCAAATCCACAGCCTTGTTGTTATCAACACTGCGTCCTAACCAACTGAACTAAGCGGCCTATAGACAGAGCCAGGTATGGGTTTGAGCCGCACGCTGGGCGGTTTGTGTTTTATTTCTCACACTGGATGACAGAGCGATTGTACAAACAATGGACACATCACATCCCTGAAACATTGTTCTGATACAAAACAGTGTGAAATAAGAACTGAGCATGGAAATGGAACGGAACCAGAAATCAGGACTTTAATCTATTAAAGTTGATCTTGAAATTCAACCATTCACTGAACATTCCAATAGATCGAACTCTCTTCTGATATAAAATGCAGGAACTTGAGCTGCTGGAAAACATAACTGAGCCTGACGTGATTTGAACACGCAACCTTCTGATTTGGAGTCAGACGCGCTACCGTTGTGCCACAAGCTCACAAATAGAGCAAAGTCTTCCATTCCTGGCAGTTTTACTTCTTGTTTAGATTCAATGATTGAAATTAATTCAATCCTCATCTGACCTCCACTCTGTAAAGGCCTGCTACCCGACCTGAACCCGACGGGACCCGCGACCTGTGTCGGGTCCGGGTCGTGTTGGGTCGCTCTTCCGGGTCTGGCTTTCGGGCTCGGGTCGGGTCGGGCCAGTTTCGGGTCGGGCTGGGTCCAGGTCGGTCTGAGTCCGTGTCGGAAACACACAGTAAGTATTACATTTTGCTCTGCTGGGAAGTTGAGTTTAGTAAGTGTCAAAAGTTGAAAAGCCAACCTGAGCTGGGAGTCTGGGACATCAAGGAGGGAAACTCTGAGTCTGCTCAGTGAGCAAGTGAGCAACTCTATGATGTCATTGCGCTCATGCTGCAGCTTCCTGTCGATTCGGAATCGGGAGGTAGGTAAAGTGAACATTCCGGTGGTCGGGTAAGGCTCGGGTCGGTTTGGGCGTGGGAATAAATGGAGACATTCGGGCCGGGTCGGGCTCGGGTCCAGTGTGGTTCTGTCAGGTTCGTGTCGGGTTTTTTTTCCTGACCTGAGCAGGCCTTTACCGCTCTGTCAGTTCAGTGCCTTATTTAACCTATTACTTGGAGTTCTGTTTTACAGGGTCTCGGCTGTTTAAGTGTTTCCCAGACCCACTACTCTGATTAATCAGACATTTTGCTGCAAACTGCTGCTGCTACAATTGAAATGTAAAAAAGAATTTCCAGTGACCTGCAACCAATGGACAAATACATTTCAGAAAGTTAAAGCTCATTCGCCAATCCACAAATGTGTCTTTCTGCTTATATTTATAAACAACTCCTTCTCTCCACTATGAGAACTATACAATCACTCCAGTTATTTGAAAGTTAGTATAAGATGTTCCAGTTCATCAATTTTAAAACTGCAGCAGGTATTTTCCAGAAAACTTCTCTGTTGGAACCTCAGTCCCATTTAGATTGAAAGTGGACAATTAATGTATTCACTTGTTCATTGTGGACAGGTGTCTGACTTCGAATAAATCTCATTAACTTTCAATGAGGTAGCAGTATTTCTGTGCTCCCATTTTACACAGTCTGTCCTGTTCATGCACCATGTTTTTATTCTCCTCCCATTCTCCACAGGATACAGATTATAATCATCATCAATCTAGCTGTTGAAAAGCATTGGAAGAATCTGGTCACACAGGTATTGAAACATTCATTTTCTGCCATTTTACAAGTTGGTTGCTTTAAACACAGTACGATGTGCAATCATCTTGAAAAGAGATTCTCTTCAATATCCAAGACAAATTGAATTGCAAACCTGACAGACAAACACAGGAGAACAAGTGACTAGTGAACACAAACCTCATGGTGCTCATTTTCAGATTTATTGCAGTCATCTTACAAAACAAGTGAAAGAATATTACAATGACATGATTTGGAAAGTAGGTGTGACTTTTGTTGGTGCCTTTCTTTGCTCTGTTGGTGAAACTTTCTTGCACCTGATTCCTGTTCATGTCTCTGTTTACTCTATTGAATGAGGAAGGAGGTATTTAATCAGAAATCAACTGGATTGTGTACCTTTGAGAGGGGATTTCTGTACCATCAGGGCTGGAAACAGGAGTGAGTGAAAGACAATGTGTGGAGTTTGATTTTGTACAGAGGGAGAGCAAATCTAACAGGACTGTGAGATATTGGCCTGGATTTTACAGTCCCAATAGCGGTGAACTCTGAGACTTTCACTGCTATTGAGGGTCTGAACAGCACTGCAACTGCCGATACAGGCACACACTAACACCAGCATCTGGAAGTTGTGGTGGTGAGAAATGTGCTTAGAAGGAGCCTCTGATCATAATCGCACCAGCCCACTCTTTAAAGTGACAGGGACCTGCAGTTCAGCAATTTGGGCTCATTGCCCACAACGTACCCTGATTTTTTACCTGGATTGGATTAGAGCCGGTACCAACAGGCTCAGGGCGAGCTCGGGAAGGACTTTTCTGTTGACACAACAGCTCCACTATTCCAGGAAGACCTCGGCAGCAGCAGTGGTCAACTTTCAGAGGGAGTTCAGACATTTTAAATGTTGTATTTTGTTTCTTAATTGTATGTAACTTTTTATCAAGGCCTTATCAGTGTTCTTAAATTTACATCTGACTTTTTATTAACAAGATTGAAGTGCTTTTAAAAGATCTCTAAATATATATGACTTTTTATCAAGATTTACCTGGCTTCTTTGTAAAGACTTGAGTAAGATTGAAATGACTTTTAAAAACTACATCTTATCCTTTAAAATCCTGCTTACATACAGATGACATTGGAAGATGGCCTCAGAATAACTTAGACTATCTTTCTAACAGGTACTGCAACAGCTTAAGACCTACTTTCTGCAAAAGCTGGTGAATTACAAAGAAACAATGTATTGAACATTTTATAAACTGTTGATGCAGATGGAATTCAAATTCATACATGTAAAACAGAAGGAATTAATAATCCATCATCTTAACCTCTCAAACACCTCATCACCCAGCTTTGTGGCAGCAACCCATCACACGTCTTTTTTGACTCTATGGAAATTTGGGCAGGACGGTCACCTTCAGCTCAGATCCTGACTGTGCAGCCAGATGTGCAATGATGGAAATGTAGCTTCTGTAAGTAAATGGAATTTCCATCACATCAGGTCATGGCCTGTTGGAAATGGAGCGGTGTGAAACATTTCCAGACCATGTCCAACACGTTTCTACTCAGTGTGAAAACTCACCATGGAAAGACTGGAACATACAATCATTTGATCACATCATGATTAACATCACTCAGACACCTGAACCATTAGGTCACTGACGAAGTTATGATGACCGAATTTCTCATGAAATGACAACTGAACTAACTGACTGGAAGAATTGCTTTAACTCCACGTGATCAGAGAGGCACAGCCTCAGACCGACTTGGCAGATGAATATTGATTGAATAATTTCTGTGTGAGGAATGTTCCAGCATCATAAACCAGGGGAACGTGCTGACTGAGCTGTGTCTTCATCTCTTCTGGGCAGTCGGACAGTTCACCCTTCATTCTGCCCTGATTCACTTTCCCAAAGTGGATCTACAGATTCTCAAATCTGGAGACTCGTTTTCTTATTTTGTTCCTTTTGATTTTTCTTGCTCCTGAATGATAATATATTCTAAACCTCGGATCAACCCTCTCCTTACCTCCCCTCCCCAAAATCACATCCTTCACAAAGGCAACCACTGAGCTGTTTTCTTTTGTGAATGAAATTCATAAGAAAAGTTAAAGTTCACAAGAAAATGGATGTAAACGGTTGATAGCTAAACTTTTGAAGCAAGGATATGAATCCAAGATTTTCTGATTATTAGACAAACACTCGAACCAATTAAGCTACTGAGCCAGATCACAAGTGCTGTGACAACTAAGGGCAGAGGAGGGCACTCTTTATTCTCATCCCACTTCTCCACAGGTCACAACATCTATGTGAACTTTTCCCACATCCTGATACAGTCAATCATGTACTCTATTTTTCCCAGAATAGAAGACACTGACCAGGTTTCTTTAATGAACAACAAAATTATCCATTTATTGTGAAACAAGTTTTAACTAGTCATGAAGTAAAGCATAAACACACAGGTGGAAATTTTAAAAGTTCCTTTTTCACCTTGAACAACTTTTAAAGTCCTTTTTTTTATCTTCGAGCCACACGCACACACACACACACACACAGGATAGCTGAAAAAATAAAAGGGATTTTTTTTTTAATTCAGCACTCTGTTACAGACAAAAAAAACCTCTTGGGCTGTTTATTTGCTCATTTTTGAAGAAATCATCAGATGAGATATGTTGCTCCAAAACTGGAATACAGTCTAACTTCCGAGTATACGTAGACAGGTCACTAGGGTATTTTAGAACAGTTCTTTTCAGAAGGCATTGAGAATTAATTCTAGCAGGCCTTCTTCAAAGACATGCGACAAGATGAATTAACTCAGTGGACTTCTCAGGGTCTTTTAAAGATTTTCTGGAAAATAAACTGGGTTGTGGTCTTCCCTCCTTCCTTGACGATTCTTCAGGCTAACTTTATCAGCTGCTCACTCTAGCAGGTGAAACACACTGACTGCTACAAGCAAAGGTTGTGAGTTTTCTGCTGTCTGAGGTTTGCGCTGCTGCTGCCAAGCTTGTCCAATCAAGGGGCATGATTGACTTCTCTGTCCACATTTCTCCCTATTACCAGGGTTTCTGTTCGATATTTAACTTGAATCATGTGACAACCAGTAAACATAGTTGCCAAATTGGTTCTTTTGGTGCCCTCTTGAAAAATAACTGGTCCTACATTTATTCAGTTTGACTATGACTTCTTCAAAAAATATTTGAACGAAAGAAACAGAATCCCTTCCATGACATCATGTACTTTCCCTGAGCTACAGGTTATTGCAAGTCTCTCTGGCTGTGTTTATTTTAGGTGATTTTGTACTCAGGTTCTTTTGGAATCCATGTGTTTGCAGATCTTTGTGAGTGAGAGATGTGGTAATATGTTTAAAAGATTTCCCTGTAAATTATTCATATCTCCATCTTTCCCCGAACTTTGTACAAACACATTAATATGGGAATCACACACATCAGGCCGTCAAACCTGTCTGCTAAACATTGAAAGGTGACAGTGTTTATTGTGACGGGGTTCCATTTATGAAGACACATCTTGATGGTTCACACATGTAAAAATTTGTAAATTATGACATAATGACATAAATAAACATTTCTTTGCACTTGCCATGCTTGGTGAACATTTCCTCTGCTGATGCCCCCTGAATATATTAGAGAACATGGTGACGAGGTTGAGATTAAAGTCTGTAAATATAGGCAGCAAACAGCAGCAGGGACTGCAGTGAACAAGATTTACGTGACATATTTGTGCTTCTATTGGTGGGTGAAATAAGATACTAAACACACAAAATCCTACATTTGAGCTCGCGTATAAGATTGCTCTGTCTATGGAGATAGCATCAAAGAATGTTCAGGAATTTTGTCCTATACCAGTGATCGTAACACACTTCAGGGGAACATAAAAAAAAACTGGCAAAATGGGCTTTCACATAACAGATGAACTTTTACACAGGGAAGTGTGAAGTGATACAATTTGGAAGGAAGAATTCCATATAAATGAAACGTTACAATTCTAAACTGGGTGCAGGAGCAGGGAGACAATGTACACCAATGTTAGAAGGATTGAAAAGGTAGCTAAGAGCAAATAGGACACTTGGTTTTATTAATATGGGCATGGAGTAAAAGCAAATAAGTTATGCTAAACCTTTATAAAATACTGGGAATGAATGGCCTCTTCCTGTACCTCCACAGAAAGCTTCCATTCCAGCTTTACACACACTCATCAGGATCACTCTCCACAGATCCTGTCACTCCAGGCTCGGACGCCCACTTCAGGATCACTCTCCACAGATCCCGCCATTCCAGGTTCGGACACCCACTTCAGGATCATTCTCCATACATCCCAGCACTACGGGCTCGGAGACCCTCTTCAGAGATCCTAAATCTCCAGACACGGACATCCTTTGAGGACCACTCTCCACAGATTCTTCCCTCCAGGCTCAGACACCCTCTTCAGCGTCACTCTCCATGCAGCCCGCCGCTCCACGCACGGATATCTCCCTCAGGATCCGATCAAAGAATGTTGCTTGTCACTTATCAGCTCAAGCCTGAATGTTGTTCAGGTCTTGCTGCTTGCAAGCCCAGACGGCTTCAGTATCTGAGGAGTTGTGAATCATCAGCGAACATTCCCACTTCTGACTTATGTTGAAGAGAAAGTCGTCAATGAAACAGCTGGGATGTTTGGGTCCAGGGCACTACCCTGAGAAACTACTGAAGCAATGTCCTGGACTGAGATGATTGGCCTCCACTAACCACAACATCTTGTTTTGTGCGAGGTACAACTCCAGCAAGTGGAGAGTTTTCCCCCTGATTCCCATTGACTTCAATTTTGCGAGGGATCCTTGATGCCACACTCACTCAAGGGCAATCACTCTCACCTCTCCTCTGGAATTCCACTCTTTCGTCTCTGTTTGGACCAAGCTGCAATGAGATCATAAGAACAGAAGATCAGAAGAACTAGTAGCAGGAGTAGGCCATTTGGCCCCTCGAGCTTGCTCCGCCATTCAAGAGGATCATGGCTGACCTGATCATGACCACAACCCCACTATCCTGCCTGCCCACATAACCCTTGGCTCTCTTGTAGATACAAATCTTGAAGACATTCAATGACCCAGCCTCCACTGCTCTCTGCGGTAAAGAATTCCAAAAATTAATGACCCTCTGAGAGAAGAAATACCTTCTTAAATGAAAAACCCCTAAATCTGAAACTGTGTTCCCTCTTTCTAGATTCCACCACGAGAGGAAACATCCTCTCAGCATCTACCCTGTCAAGCCCCCTCAGAATCTTATATGTCTCAATACGTTCTCCTTTCATTTTTCTCAACTCCAATGAGTATCGGTCCAACCTGCTCAGCTTTCCTCATAAGACAACACCTTCATCACAGGAATCAATCCAATGAACCTTCTCTGAACTGCCTCCAATGCAAGTATATCCCTCCTTAAATAAGGAGACCAAAACGGCACACAGTACTCTAGGCGTGGTTTCACCAGCACCATGACCATTTGCAGCAAGACTTCTCTACTTTTATACTCCATCCCCCTTGCAATAAAGGGTAACATTCCATTTGCCTTCCTAATTATTTGCTGTACCTGCATGGTAACTTTTTGTGATTCATGTACAAGGACACCCAGATCCTTCTACATCGCAGCATTCTGTAATCTCTCACAATTTAAATAATATTTTCCTGTTCTATTCTTCCTACCAAAGTGGATAACCTCACATTTTCCCACATTCTGCTCTATCTGGCAAGTGCTAAGCAGTGATCATCTCCCATGAGAAAGAAAAAAAATCTACCTTTTGATATTCAGAAGCATTCTCATCGTTAAATCCCCCACCATCAACATCTTGACCAGAAACATAACTGGACCAGTCACATCGATACTGTGGCTATAAGCGCAGGTCAGAGATTACGAATTCTGCAGCAAGTATCTCACCTCCTGACACCCCAAATCCTGTCCACCATCTACAAGGCACAAGTGGGATGGAATACATCCCACTCAACAACACTCAAGAAGCTCAACACCATCCAGGACAAAGCAGCCCACTTGATTGGCACCTAACCCGCCACCTGAAACATTCAATCCCTCCACAACCAGTAAACAGTGGCTGCAGTGTTTACCATCTCCATATGCACTGCAGCAACTCGCCAAGTATCCTTCAACAGCACCTTCCAAACTCGTGACCACGACCACCTCGAAGGACAAGGGCAGCAGATGCATGGGAACTCACTACCTGCAGATTCCCCTCCAAGTCACTCACCATCCTGATTTTGAACGATATCGCCATTTCTTCACTGTTGTTGGGTCACAATCCTTGAACTCCCTCCCCAATAGCACTGTGGGTGTTCCTGCACCATATGGACTGCATCAGTTCAAGAAGGCAGTTCTCCACCACCTTCTCAACGGCAATAGGAATGGGTAATAAATGCTAGCCTTATATACTATTTGTATTCCACAGTTGCTTTGAAATCACAGGCAATATAAATGGATTGGGAATGTCAATGGACAGGAACCATTAATGGATTGGGAAAGTCAATGGACTGGAAAATATCTGGATTGGGAAATTCTATGGACTGAGTTATATCAATGGATTGGGATATTGTGAAACATCAATGGATTAGGAAACAGGAATTAAAGGGACAGATGAAAGGATTGCAAACATCAATGGATTAGAATGTGGAGAGACAGGAGAAAACGATGCCATTTTAAGTCGGGTATTGGGGGGTTAGTAGGAACAGACCAGGTCTATTTTACTCTCTATCTCACTCCTTTCTTCCATCTGGCTCATTATCACATCCTCTCTCTCAGAGTGGTGGGAATCACTGGAACCCACACTTGCTGCTCAGGTTGTTTGGTTCCGGGAAAATACAAGATCCACATCAGATTGACAGGAAGGATAAATGTGATTCAGAGCCAATCATATTCCTTTTGGTGATGTGTGCTCAGCCTTGTTATATCAGCAAAGGCAGCAGGAAATGCAAATCCTGAAGAGTTTTGATAGAGTGAAGAAGGAGAAAGTGTTGCCAGTGTCAGAAGGGTCAGGAACCAGAGGAAACACATTTAAAATAATTGGCAAAATGATGAGAGTTTATTTATTTAGAAATACAGCACTGGAACAGGCCCTTCGGCCCACCTAGTCTGTGCCGACCAACAACCACCCATTTATACTAACCCCACAGTAATCCCATATTCCCAACCACCTAGCTACACTAGGGGCAATTTACAACTGCCAATTTACCTACCACCTGCAAGTTTTTGGCAGTGGGAGGAAACCAGAGCACCCGGCGAAAACCCACAAGGTCATAGGGAGAACTTGCAAACTCCGCACAGACAGTACCCAGAATCAAACTCTGGTTCCCAGAGCTGTGAAGCTGCGGTGCTAACCACTGCGCCACTGTGCACCACTGTGTTGTGATGAGGAGATTGTTTTTTCAGCAGTGTGTTGCTCTGGTCTGGAATGCAATCCTGAAAGGTCAGTGGAAGCAGATTCAATGGTAACTCTAAATGGAATTGGATAAATACCTGACATGGAAAATATAACAGGGCAATGGGGGAAAGGACAGGAGTGCGGGATGTGGGATTAATAGAATAGCTCTGGTAAATATCCAGCATATGCACAGTAATAAGGTTCAGTGCTTTGACCTCAGATATTTTCACTCTATCAATGGCAGAGAAGGCTCGAGGGACCATGTGGCTACTCCTCATGTTCTTCCCAGTGTCCAGGATGAAGTGCAACAGGACACTGATATCCAGATGGTTGAAACAATCAGCGGAAAACAAATGCAATGGGCATCCTTCAGGAAAACATCACATTTAAGATGAGAAACTAATCACAAGGCATGGAGGAAGATTGAACCCGTGATCTTCACTTTACGAAACTGACGCCTGACCAATTGGCAACCATGCCTCTGGGTAATTAGTACCTGAGGCTCCAGAGCAGGATTTGTGATTCTTTTTCAATTTGGTTGAAACAGCATCGAGAAACATGCACAGAAATAAAGAGGGATTGTGGAATGGGTGACAGATCCTCATTTACATCATCAGCATCATGAAATCTTCATTCAGACGCTCCATTCCCATCCTCAGCTTTTCTCACATCTGAACAATAATATAATTGAGTGGACATTGGGTTGTTACTGGGCAGATTATGTAAATAGATTGTGTACATTATCACAGGAAGTGATGTAATATAATCTGTATGGCACCTCATGGAGAGTTGTCGATGAAACCTTCCATGCAAGAAATGTAGAGTAAACTCAGGTTATTTTAACCATCAGACTCTTATAAATTCTGTACTAAGACTTGACAGATATCAGAATATTATATGGGGGCCGCAGTAAACTAAAGCGAAGATGGAGAAATCTTTGCCTCTACCGGAGAACTTTGAAAAGGTCACTGGACTGAACCAAGCCGAGGAGTGGCCGAGATGATTCCAGAGGTTTGCAAGGTATCGTACTGCATCGGGTCTCGTGCAGAAGCCAGACATGGAGCAGGTCAGTACGCTATTGTATGCAATGGAGGGAGTGTGTATGCAACATCATCATGAAGAACAGAAGGTTACGTGTGAAGAAGTTATTAAGGCACTCAAGACCTATTTTAATTCAGGAATAAAATGTCATCGTGGAGCCAAATTTAAAACGTTGCATTTGCTGACAACGCAACCACCAGGTGACGCTGTACTAGCACATGCGCAAATGCAGCCTCTTCCACTGAAACATCACTGTGTGTGACATTCAGGCAGCTGCCAGGATGAAAGATGGCGCAATTCAATGTATCATGGAAAACAACTTCGACCCAAAAAGACTTTCAAAGGTTCCCGTCGCCGCCTCCATCCCACCCCCAACAATCCCCCGCTCCCTCCTGAGCATTTGCCAGTTATATAGTACCAAGTCATCTTAATTCACCTAAAGTGAATTACTTTCGGAGCAGTGACTGTCGTTTCATAAGCAAATATGGCACATATCTACACAATGGACATGTTTTGGTTGATACTCGGAAAACGTTGTGCTGTTTGAAGTCTCTTCAGAAGGACAGCACCCCTGACAGTGCTGCACACCCTCTGTAATTCAGTGAAGTTTCATAGAGTCATAGAGTTATACAGCACAGAAACAGGCCCTTCGACCATCGTGTCTGTGCCGGCCATCAAGTACCTATCTATTCTAATTCCATTTTCCAGCACGTGGCCGTAGCCTTGTATTCTGTGGCGTTTTGAGTGCTCATCTAGATACTTCTTAAATGTTGTGAGGGTTCCTGCCTCTACGACTCCTTCAGGCAGTGTGTTCCAGATTCCAACCACCCTCGAGGTGAAACATTTTTTCCTCAAATCCCCTCTAAACAGTGCCATCCCATTCTCCGGCCACTCACTCCCCGCTTCCCCCACCACCAGCCCCATCCTGCTCTCTGGCCGCTCACACTCCAGGCCATGGGCCGTGCCGCTCCCTCCTCTCGGCCACTCGCTCCAACATTGCCCCATCACCCCTCGAGGCCCGCCTTGCTTCTGCGGGTGGTGCGGTGATGAATGATCAAATGTTGGAGCGAGTGGCTGAGAGGAGGGAAGCGGCATGGCCCAGAGCTAGTGTCTGGAGGGACGTGGGGAGAAGTACGGCATGAGTGGACGGAGAGAGGGCAGTGCGGGGGTTGGTGGGGATGTGGGTAGCGAGCGGCCGGAGGGCGGGGGAGCGGGGTAGCAGGGAGCGGGCAGCGAGCGGCCTGTAGTGAGTGGCCGAGGGGGAGAGCGTTTTCTCGCGCATGCGCCAGTTAGTCCTGGAAGACATAGGCTGAGCATGCGCAGCATCTCAGAGCGCAGGAGACTGTCTGTGCATGTGCGCAGCTTGGAGCGCTCTGATGACGTCGGCTGGCCGCTGCATTGTCAGGATTCACTTTGAATTTCATAAGCGTACAAAACAGAAAGGGGAGAGCATTCATTCATTTATCAATGACTTGTACAAACTCACGGAGGATTGTGAATACGACAACTTAAGAGAAGAGCTGAATGGAGACAGGATTGTGTTCGGGGTATTAGACAACACCCTTTCAGATCATCTACAGTCCAGGGCTGATCTCACATGAACGAAAGTGATTCAATTGAGCAAACAAGCAGAGGTTAGAAAGTTTAACCAATCCGTTGTCCGAGGGGACAGGGAGAGTCTGATCTCGAGAGTAGCAGACTCAATTGAATTTGTTAAGAAAACAAAAGGAAAAATTAGTGGTAAAAGACAAGAAAGATGGGAAGAGCATCTAGTGGTAGCTGCAACCAATTGCAGTAGGTGTGGCCGAGAGAGACACAAGTGGGAAAACTGTCCCGCCAAAGAAGCTGAGTGTTTTTCCTGCAGAAAGATGGGACACTTTCAGTCAGTGTGTGGCAGTAAAATACCAGCACTGAATATAATTAAAGGGAAATTCCCAGAGAGCAAAAACATTAATGAAGTACAGGATATCCAAAGTGTGGAAATACATTTTTTAGGTGAAATCCAGAAAACAGGTGAGAGTTGCTGAACGACAGAAATTCTTAAATATTTTAAGATAGAGGTAGATAGATTCTTGATAAACAAGGGGGTGAAAGGTTATTCGGGGCAGGTGGGAATGTGGAGTTGAGGTTAAAATCAGACCAGCCATGATCTCATTGAATGGTGGAGCAGACTCGAGGGGCCGAGTGGTCTACTCCTGCTCCTAATTGGTATGTTTGTATGTAAGAATACATGTTCTGGATACAATGAGAACTATCATTTGTTTGGAAATGGATTTGAAACCCCTTTTATCAAAAGGTGATAGAGCTTTAATTTTTCTACAATTAACAGACAAATCCTTGTGGAGTTGAGATTGACAGAAACAATGGGCTGGATTCTATAGAGCCCTCGACGTCGAGATCTGTGGTGGGGGTGGGGTGGGGGCCGCCTGAAGATGGCCCCGGATGAGGCCCGCCACGGACCTCAACGCCGGCAGGGCATGGCTCGATATTGCCGGCGACGGCGAGGCCTTGTGGGGGACCTCCACCGCTCGGCAACGGGACCACAAACCTGCATTAATTATTATCCCATCACTTCCTGATGTTCTGCTGCGATCTTCAGCCCAGTGGCCGGCACTGCCGTGCCTTCGGAGCCCCATCCGGGCAAATGAGGTGCAACACTGGTGGGCAGGGGGGAGAAGGTAAGTTTCTCAGTGTGAGGGTGGGGGGACGGAGTCAAATTAATGTCATGGGTGTAGGGGATGGTGGGAAGGGTTATAGTTTACAGTTTGTGCAGTTTTGGGCGGAAGGTCAGATGGTAAAGGTAGGTTTTGGGAGGGAAGGGCAAATAATTAATTTAACTGTTATTGGGGGGATGGGAGAGAGGCAAAAGCAATGTATTTATTTCATTTCATTTCATCTTCCTTTAAATATTTTCCAGAAGGACTAACAGCCCTTTAAAAATGGCTGACAATCCAGTACAGTACTACGGCAGTGCTGCACTATCAGAAATGCTGTTTTTCAGGTGAAACAGAAAACTGAGGATCCCTCTGCCCTCTCAGGTGGATGTCAAAGGTACCATGGCACTATTTCAGAGAATAGAAGGGGAATTATTTCTGGGATGCTGGTCATTATTTAACCCTGAATCAACATCACTTAAAAACAGAATATCTCGTTTCTATCACATTGTTGTTTCTGGGAGCTTGCTGTGCGCACATTGGCCACCATGTTTCCTACATGACTACAGTGACTACACTTGGAAAGTCCTTCATTGGCTATAAAAGGCTCTGCAATGTCCTGTGGTCGTGAAATGCAAGTCTTGCTTTTTCCATTGTTATCAGTGTCATTGTGATCAAAAGATAGGATTCGTGAACACAAAGTTTAAATCAATTTTGATTAAAATAATGTAAAAGCATCTATATTCTTGCACTGTACTTAATAATCTCCATCTTCCTATCCTTGCAGAGTGCAATGTCATCGACCCTGAAATTGATTCCAGAATCTCATGGAATCTTCGACTCATAGAAAGTTTAAGGCACAGAAAGAGGCCACTTGGCCCTCAGACAATTTCAGCCCAGTTCTGATGAAAGGTCACAGATCACAAACGTTAACTCTGTTTCTCTCTCCACAGATGCTGCCAGACCTGCTGAGTATTTCCAGCATTTTCTGTTTTTATTTCAGATTTCCAGCATCTGCAGTATTTTGCTTCTGTGTTACTTTGAAAGTTAAAACTGAACCACCTGTTTACAATTCACACTGGGGTCTCCCATGAAATGATTCTGTATAATATTGATATAATGAATACAGGTTCCGACACAGAGCTTCCTGTGTGGAATTGGGGATATGAAAACCAGCAGACTCTGCAGGGATTTCCACTGGGAGCACAAATTCACAAAATCTACCTTTTATATATCGATTCATTTTGATTGTCCTTATGGAAAATTATTTTGCAACAATTTAAACATCAACCCACAGCTCCAAAACTGGGCCAATTATGAGGTCATCCTCTGACAGGTCATGTGACAGCTGGAGCCACAAGACATCAGAACCAGATTTGTGACTGGATTAAAACCCGGAATCCTGTCCCAATGGCTTTTCAAATAAAGCTGTTGCTGTTTGAAAACACAGCAGTTAAACTTTCTGCCTGACCATGAGGGGAGCTAGGGAGAAATTTACAAAACTCAATCCTTCAACAAAATAGTTCAAAAATCATTAATATCGAAATCATGTGAGGATTTATATGCAGGAGAAACAAGCAGAATATAGAAAGTACAGAGGAGAGCTGCAAAAGGAAATGAGATCTGCAAGAGAATGTATGAGAAAAGATTAGCAGGTCACATAACTGGGAACACAGAAGTCTTTTCCCAACATATGGACAGTCAGTGAAAGGGGGGATCAATTAGGAGATCCTGTGGAGACAGAGGGTGTGGCTGAGGCACTAATTAAGTATCACAAAATAAGCGGATGCTACAAATGTCACAGTCAAGGAGGAGGAAGTGAAGAAATTGGTCAGGATGAAAATAGATAAAGTGGAGACAATTACAAGATTGGCAGCTCTCACAGTAGAAAAGTCACCCAGTATGAATGGGCTGCATCCTGGGTTGCTGAGAGAAGTAAGGGTGGAAATATCAGAGACTCGAACCACAATCTTTCAATCCTCCTTAAGTATGGGAATGTTGCCAGTGGACTGGAGGATGCAGGTAAGCTTGGGTATTTCGATCTTAGTTTAATTTGACCATTTTTACAATGTATCCATTGGAATAACTAACAAGGTCAAGAAAGCCAATTTATAATTAACACATGACCAAAGGAGCCATTTTGTGTTCAGTACTAACGTGCCGTGTGGAGGACACTATTTGTGCTTAAACATTAGCACAACACGGGAAGAAACGGTTACCGATTATAAGCTCTCACTCAATTGGTGCAGAGTATGAGCACCAGGGGTTACTTCTGACAGTTGAAGAGATCATCGCATCTCATTGGATAGCTACCACCGACTCCAAACTGGGCAGCCCCCAATCAGTTAGGTGCTGTCCTGCCACAACCTGCTTGCTTCAATGGGTGCTTGGAGCTTAGAGAGTCATCTCTCAACAGGCGGATCGATAATCAATGCACCAAGAAAAACAAGCTCAACAAAGAAGACACCAGTCCTTCGCATCGCAAGCTGGAATGTGAAGATCATGTGTCCTGGCCTTACTGACACCCTTCTGCAGGTTGATGACACACACAAGACAGCTTTGATGGACAAAGAACTCACAAGGCTCAATGTGGACATTGCTGTGCTGCAAGAAACTAGACTCGTTCAAAGTGGATCCCTCAAAGAGAAACACTACACCTTCTTCTGGCAGGGGAAAGCCCAAGAGGCAAGTCGTGAGCATGGAGTGGTTTTCACAGTAAAAAACACGCCACTTGAGATGAGTGAACCAGCCACAGTAGGCTCAGAGAGACTTCTTACTCTTCACTTGTCAACAAGCGTGGGCCCAGTTAATCTCATGTGCATCTATGTCCCGACACTCACCTCCACCCCAGATGTCAAGGATCAATTCTATGTGACACTTGATACTGCCATCAGTAGAATTCCCAGCACTGAGGGACTGTACCTTCTAGGAGACTTCAACGCAAGCTTGGGTACTGACTACAGCTTGGCCAACGAGCATAGAGCACCAGGGGATTGGCAAGATGAATGAAAATGGACAGAGGTTGCTGGAGCTATGCTGTCACCATGGATTCTGTGTGATGAACAGCTACTTCCAGGTCAAGCTGTGCCACAGGGTGTCCTGGAGACATCTGAGATCACACCATGGCACCAGCTAGACCTTATCATCACCAGACATACCACCCTCAGCAGTGTCCTCATCACTCACAGCTATCACAGTGCTGACTGTGACACTGACCACTCCCTGGTGTGTAACAAGGTCAGGCTTCAGCCAAGGAAGCTTCATCCATCCAAGAAGAACGTCGTCCTCAGATCAACACTTGACGAACCACTGATCCAGAAAGGACCCAGGAGTTCCTCAACATCCTCGATCAGGCTCTTTCAGACAACAATGCTCAAGGTCTCAGTGCGGCGTCAAAGTGGAATCATCTGTAAACAAGCAGATGGAAAGGTGAGTGGAGCATTACCTTAAACTCTACATAACGGAGAATATTGTCATTGAAGTGGCTCTCAGTGCCATTCCAGACTTCCCTGTCATGGAGGAGCTGGACAGTGACCCCACCATAGTGGAGCTCAACAAAGCCATTAACCATCTTGCCAGTGGTAAAGCCCCGGGAAATGATGGTATTCCACCTGGAATCATCAAAAGTGGAAAAGCGGTTCTACTGCAGCATCTCCATGAACTTCTGTGTCTCTGTTGGAAGGAAAGATCTGCTCCTCAAAACATGCGTGATGCAAACATTGTCACCTTGTACAACAATAAGGGGGAATCGCAGTGACTGCAGCAATTAGCGAGGCATCTCCTTGCAAAGTATTGTGGGGAAGGTCTTTGCTCGCATTGCTCTGACCAGATTGCAGACCCTGGCATCCCACATCTATCCTGAGTCTCAGTGCAGCTTCAGAGCTGGTAGATCGACAGTCGACATGATTGTCTCACTTCGGCAGTTACAGGAGAAGTACTGTGAACAGTACAGACCACTCTACATTGTCTTTACATATGAACATACGAATTAGGAGCAGGAGTGGGCCACTCGTCCCTTCGAGCCTGCTTCACCATTCAATAAGCTCATGGCTGAACTGATTACTCCACATTTCTATCTTCCTCCGATAACCATTCACCCCCTTGCAGAAAAAGAATCCATCCATCTCTCCCTTAAAAATATTCAAAGACTCTGCTTCCACCGCCTTTTGAGGAAGACTCACGACCCTCTGAGGGGGAAAATTGCTCCGCATCTCTGTCTTAAATGGGTGACCCCTTATTTTTAAACAGTGACCCTAGCTCTAGATTCTCCCACAAGGGGAAACATCCTTTCCACATCCACCCTGTCAAAACCCCTCAGGATCTTGTATGTTTCAATCATGTCGCCTCTTTCTCTTCTAAACTCTAGTGGATACGAACCTAGCCTGTCCAATCTTTCCTCGTAAGACAGCCCACCCATTCCATGTATTAGTCTAGTAAACCTTCTCTGTACTACCTCCAATGTATTTACATCCTTCCATAAATAAGGAGACCAGTACTGTACTCAGTATTGCAGAAGAGGTCTCACCAATGCCCTATATAGCTGAAGCATAACCTCCCTACTATTGTATTCAATTCCCCTGACGATAAATGATAACATTCTATTAGCTTTCCTAATTACGTGCTGTACCTGCAGACTAACCTTTTGCGATTCGTGCACAAGGACACCCAGATCCCTCTGCATCTCAGATCTCTGCAATCTCTCACCATTTAGATAATATGCTTTTTTATTCTTCCTGCCAAAGTGGACAATTTCCCACTTTCCCACATTATACTCAATTTGCCAGGTCTTTGCCCAGTCACTTAACCTATCTATATCCCTTTGTAGCCCCCTTATGTCCTCTTCACAACCTACTTTCCGACCTATCTTTGTCATCAGCAAATTTAGCAACCATACTTTTGGTCCCTTCATCAAAGTCATTTCGAGAATTGTGGAAGGTTGAGGCCCCAGCACAGATCCCTGTGGACCACTCGTTACTTCTTGCCAACCAGAAAATGACCCATTTATGCTGACTCTCTGTTTCCTGTTCGCTAGCCAATCTTCTATCCATGCCAATATGTTACCCCTGACACCATGAGCTTTTATTTTCTGCAATAACCTTTGATATGTCACCTTATCCTTCTGGAAATCGAAGTACAATACATCCACCGGTTCCCCTTTATCCACAGCACATGTAACTCCCTCAAAGAACTCCAATAAATTGGTTAAACATGATTTCCCTTTCACAAAACTATGTTGACTCTGCCTGGTTACCTTAATGTTTTCTAAATGCCCTGCTATAACATCTTCAGTAATCGCTCCTAACATTTTCCCGAAGACAGATGTTAAGCTGACCGGCCTGTCGTTTCCTGCTTTCTGTCTCCCTCCCTTTTTGAATAAATGAATTACATTCGCTACTTTCCAATCTAACAGAACCTTCCCGAAGCGATGGAATTTTGGAAAATTAAAACCAGCGCATCAACTATCTCACTAGCCACTTCAGGACCTGGCGACTTGTCAGCCCGCAGCTCCAACAATTTGTTTAGTACCACTTCCCTGGTGATATTAATTGTCTTGAGTTCCTCCCTCCCTTCCATTTCCTGACTTACAGCTAATACTGGGATGTTATTTGTGTCCTCAATAGTGAAGACCAATCCAAAGTATCTGTTCAATTCATCTGCCATCTCTTAATTATCCATTATTAATTCCCCAGACACACTTTCCATAGGACCAACACTCACTTTGTGAACTCTTTTCTTTTTAAAATATCTATCCAAACTCTTACTAGTTGTCTTTATATTTCTTGCTAGCTTTCTCTCGTACTCTAATTTTACCTTCCTTATCAATCTTTTAGTAATTCTTTGCTGTTTTTTTTATATTCTGTCCAATCTTCTGACCTGCCTCCCACCTTTGCACAATTATAGGCTTTTTCTTTAAGTTTGATTGTATCTTTAACTGTTTTCATTAAACATGGATGGTGAGTCCCACCTTTGGAATTTTTCTTTCTCGTTGAAATGTATCTATTCTGTGTATTCTGAAATTTTCCTTAAATGTCTGCCACTGCATCTCTATTGACTTATCCCTTAACCTAATTTGCCAGTTCACTTTAGCTAGCTCTGCTTTCATGCCCTTATAATTGCCCTTATTTAAGTTTAAAATACTAGTCTGGGACCCACTCTTCTCTCCCTCAAAGTGAATGTAAAATTCAATCATATTATGATCGCTACTACCTAGGGGCACCTGAACTATGAGGTCATTAGTTAATCCTATCTCATTGCACAATGCCAGGTCTAGTATAGCCTGCTCTCAGGTTGGCTCCAGAACTTATTTTTCCAAGAAATTATCCCAAAAACATTCTGTGGACTCCTCATCTAGGCTACCTCTGCCCATCAGAATTTTCCAGACTATCTGGATATCAAAATCCACCATAATTATTGCTGTACCTTTCTGACAAGCTGCCATTATTTCTTTTTTTATACCCCATCCTGCAGTGTGGTTAATGTTAGGTGGCCTGTACACCACTCCCACAAGTGACTTCTTGCCTGTATTATTTCTCATCTCAACTCAAACTGCTTCTGCATCGTGATCTCCTGAACTTAGGTCATCCCTCTCTATTGCGCTAATACCATCATTAATTAACAGAGTTACCCCACCACCTTTTCCAAGCTTCCTGTCCTTCCTAAATGCCATGTAACCTCCAATATTCACATCCCAATCGATGTCGCCCTGCAGCCAGATCTCTGTAATGACTATCAGATCGCACTTATTTATTCTATTTGTGCTCTCAGTTCATCTGTTTTGTTTCGAATGCTCCATGCATTCAGATACAGAGCATTTAGTTTTGTCCTTTTATTATTTTTGTAACCTCCAGCCTTATCTGTTGATTTACTCTTAGATTTGTCTGCTCTGTCCCTTCCTGTCACAGTCTGTTTATCATTTCCCATATTTATACCTTTCTCTCTTGCCTTGTCTCTCCTCCTTGATTCACCATATCTTCCCAAATTTGATCCCTTGCCCCCACTATTCAGTTTAAAACCGTCTCTACTTCCCTCGTTATGTGGCTCGCTAGAACACCGGCACCAGCACGGTTCAGGTGCAGACCGTCCCAACGGTACAGCCACCACTTTCCCCAGTACTGGTGCCAATGTCCCACGAACCAGAACCCACTACTACCACACCAGTTTTGAGCCACGCATTAATTTCTCTAATCGTATTTGTCCTATGCCAATTTGCACATGGCTCAGGTAATAATCCAGAGATGATTAACTTTGAGGTTCTGCAACTTATTTGCTGCCTAGTTCCTCATACTTACTTTGCAGAACCTCTAACCTTGTCCTGCCTATGTCAATGGTACCGACATGGACCACGACGACTGGATCCTCCCCCTCCCATTGTATGTTTCTCCCCAGCCCTGAGCAGACGTCCTGAATCCTGGCACCGGCAGGCAACACAGCGGTCTGGACTCTTGCTCTTTGCTGCAGAGAACAGAGTCAATCCACCTGACTATACTGTCCCCTACTACCACTACATTCCTTTTTTCTCACTCTTTGAGCTGCAAACTTTTCTTTTATTTCCAAAATATACTTTATTCATAAAAACCTGTAACAATTACATTGCCAAACAGTTTAAAACAGCATCAAAAAATACAAAAATTTCAAGGAAGACCAGCAAGTTTCGGGCAGACCAAAGGGCGTCTTTCACCGAATTGATAGTCCTCCAGCAGCAGTTGATGTTTGTCTCGGTGTGCGTCCCTGGGAACAGCCCGGAGAGCACAGACTCCTGTGTTACAGAGCTGCTTGGGATGAACCTTGACAAAAACCACTGCATCTCTTTCCACACCTGCTTTGCAAAGGCACATTCCAGGAGGATGTGGGCGACCGTCTCTTCCCCACCACAGCCAACGCGGGGGCACTGTGTGGAGGGGGCGAGACTACGGGTGTGCATGAAGGATCTGACGGGGAGGGCCCTTCTCACCATCAGCCAAGCTACGTCTTGGTGCTTGTTTGAAAGTTCTGGTGATGAGGCATTCCGCCAAATGACTTTGACGGTCTGCTCGGGGAACCATCCGACATGATCCACCGTTTCCTTTTCCCGTAGGGACTTGAGGACATTCCGTGCAGACCACTGCCTGATGGACCGGTGGTCAAAGGTGTTTTCCCGTAGAAACTGCTCCACGAAGGATAGGTGGTACGGCACCGCCCAACTGCATGGAGCGTTCCGCGGCAATGTGACCAGGCCCATCCTTCGCAACACCGGGGACAGATAGAACCTCAGCACGTAGTGACACTTGGAGTTTGCGTACTGGGGATCTACACACAGCTTGATGCAGCCGCACACGAAGGTGGTCATCAGGATGAGGGCCACGTTGGGTACATTTTCCCGCCCTTGTCCAGAGATTTGAACATCGTGTCCCTCCGGACCCGGTCCATTTTAGATCCCCAGACGAAGCGGAAAATGGCTCGGGTGACTGCCACGGCGCAGGAGTGGGGTATGGGCCAGACCTGCGCCACGTAGAGCAACAACGTGAGCGCCTCGCACCCGATGACCAGGTTCTTACCCACAATGGAGAGAGATCGCTGCCCCCACATGCCCAACTTTTGTCGTACCTTGGCTACTCGCTCCTCCCATGTTTTGGTGCACGCCCCGGCCCTTCCGAACCATATCCCCAGCACCTTCCGGTAGTCTGACCTGACGGTGAAGGGGACAAAGGATCGGTCAGCCCAGTTGCCAAAGAACATGGCCTCGCTCTTGCCGTGGTTAACTTTGGCTCCCGAGGCCAGTTCGAACTGGTCGCAGATGCTCATCGTTCTGCGCACGGACAGCGGATCCGAGCAGAAAACTGCGACGTCATCCATGTACAGGGAGGTTTTGACCTGAGTGCCTCCGCTGCCTGGGATTGTCACCCCTCTTATGCTCGCATCCTTCCTAATATACTCAGCAAAGGGTTCAATACAGCAAACAAACAAGACCGGGGACAGAGGGCAGCCCTGTCTGACTCCAGATTTGATCGGGAAACTTTCAGATTCCCACCCGTTGATTGAGACTGCGCTATTGATGTTTGTGTAGAGCAGTTGGATCCAATTGCAGATTCCCTCCCCAAACCCCATTTTGGAAAGCACGTCCATCATGTAGGTGTGCGATATCCTGTCAAAAGCCTTCTCCTGGTCCAGGTTGATGAGGCAGGTGTCCACCCTCCTGTCCCGTACGTAGGCGATCGTATCCCTGAGTAGCGCGAGACTATCAGAGATCTTCCTGCCGGGAACAGTACAGGTCTGATCGGGGTGAATCACCAACTCCAGAGCAGACTTGACTCGACTGGCTATGACTTTGGACAGAATCTTGTAATCAACATTAAGCAGTGAGATGGGCCGCCAATTTCTGATTTCTGCCCTCTCCCCCTTCTGCTTGTAACTGAGGGTGATGATGCCTTTTCTCATGGATTCTGACATGCTGCCGGCCAGGAGCATACTCTCGTATACTTCCAGCAGGTCCGGGCCGACCCAGTCCCCAGGGCCGAGTACAACTCGACCGGTAAGCCGTCGCTCCCGGGAGTTTTACTCGTCTCGAAAGACTCGACGGCCTTTGTCAGCTCGTCCAGAGTTAGCGGCTTGTCCAGTCTCTCCCTCCTGCTGTCATCTAAGACCTCTGTGATAGATGACAGGAAGGACTGGGAGGCTCTGCTGTCTGTGGGCTTCGCGTCATACAGCCCAGCATAAAAGTATTTGCTCATCCTTAGTCTGTCGGACTGCGTAGACGTTACCGAGACATCTTCTTCCTTCAGGCTGCTGATAACAGAGCTCTCTCTGTGTACCTTATGGAAGAAGTAACGCGAGCACGTCTCATCCTGCTCGATGGAGCGGACTCTGGACCGGAAGATGATCTTGGAGGCCGCCTTGGCAAAGAACGAGGCCTGCTGGCTCTTCACCTCTTGGAGGTCCTCCTTGACCTCGACCCCCATTGACTGCAACCGGAGTAGATTTTGCATAATTTTCTGGAGTCGGGGCACTTCCCTCTGTCTCTCTCTCGCCTTCTGAACACCTTTGTGGATGAAGAACCTCTTGATGTTCTCCTTAATCGCTTCCCACCAGTGAACTGGAGACTCAAAGAGGGGTTTCACGGTCCTCCAACCATTGTAATCCCTTTTGAGTTCCTCAACGTTCTCTGGGGTCAGCAGTGTCGCATTGAGCTTCCACGTCCCTCTGCCAACCCGCTGGTCGTCCTGCAAGTGACAGTCGGCCAGTAAGAGGCAGTGGTCGGAGAAGAACACCGGCTTGACGTCGGTGGATCCGACCGTGACAGCACAGGAAACAAACAGGAAGTCAATCCTGCAACGGGCAGACCCGTCCGACCTTGACCATGTGTATCTGCGCTGCGCTCCGTCTGCAGGTTTGCTGAAGACGTCGTGCAGTTTGGCATCTTTAACTGTTTCTATTAGGAATCTGGACGTAGCGTCCAGTTTGCTGTCGTCACTGCCGGATCGTCCAGCCGCATCGATGATGCAGTTGAAGTCACCGCCTAGGATGACCGGCCTGGACGTCGCCAGCAGCAGTGGGAGCTGCTGGAAGACGGTCAGCCGCTCGCTGCGTTGTACCGGGGCGTACACGTTGATCAACCGGAGCGGAGCGTTGTTGTACATCACGTCTGCTACGAGGAGGCGGCCGCCCACCAACTCCTTAACTTCGGAGATGGTGAAGTTACCTCCCCGCAGCAGAATACCCAGGCCGGAGGAACGGCAGTCATTACCCCCCGACCAGATCGATGGCCCGTGGGACCACCATCGCGACCACTGCCTGTAGGTGCTGAGGTGTGGTATTCCACACTCCTGCAGAAACAGTAGGTCAGCTTTGACCTTGGCAAGGTAATCCAAGGTTGAAACACATCGCGTAGTAGATTTAATGCTACGCACATTAATGGAAGCAATTCTTACACCCATTTTTTACGAAAAATTAGTTGTTGCTTCCCATACCATTTGTCCTCGTTAGTCCCAGTCCTTCCCCTTCGGGATGTTCCTGCATACCCATCGTATGCGCAAGCAGTTTCACGTTGGTTGGGCTCAGAAACCCCTCCTGATTTTTCATGCAGGGTTTGTGCCGCTCGGGTGACATCGGGGGGGGGTCTTGTAGGCAGAGAACATTGGGTTGTCCTCAGCTGCTTCCATCTGTTCCTCCTCGAAAACATCACAGCTCCCGGTCTCCAGGAGCTCAGGTGCGCCAGACGTGTCTTTGCTCCCGGTGTCCCGGAGCTGAGATGCGTTGGCCACGTCGTTACGTGTGGGGCATTGGGGTTGGGGCACGCCGGGCCCATCACAGCTTCCAGTGCCCGGGGGCTGGGATGCTCTATCATCCATCTCGGAGTTCTGCCGCCTCTTTTGAAGGGGCTGTCGTTCCAGCATTTCCCCGTCCAGTGAAGAGGAGTTGTTGCAGTCTGATTCAGAAGAGAGCCTCCTCTTGCCACTGGTTTGGGTGGTGGCTTTGGGATGTTTTTTCTTTGTGGTTTTCCTCTGGACCACTTGCGACTGAGCTGTTTGTCCATCTGCTGCCTCCTCCTCCATTGATTCTGTCTGTGGAGGAGGGGTTTCCGGGCGCTGGGTAGGTGCTGGGTCGTTGGTTTCAGCCGCCTCCCCTTCCTTCTCAGGTTGAAGTTCCTCACTGCGGAGAAGGTTGCTGGTCTCCTTTCGAACAGCGGACGCCTTCGTCGAACCTTCGCCCGGCCATTCCTTGGACCTTGCCGCCTGAGCATAGCTGAGACAACGTTTGGGGCAGGTCTTGTAGAGATGGCCTGCCGCACCGCACAAGTTGCAACACTTAGTCTGCTTACAGTCCTTGGTCTGATGGCCTTCCTCCTTGCAGTTCTTGCAAACAACCGTGCTGCAGTTGGCTGCCATGTGACCAGATTTGCCACAGGTGCGGCAAACTCTGGGCTGCCCAGCGTAGACCAAGAAGCCTCGACTTCCCCCGATAGCGAAGCTGGAGGGAGGGTGGATGATGGCTCCACTGGGATCTACCTTCAAGGTCACCTTGACCTGCCGCTTGCTGGTCCAGATCCCAAAGGGGTCCTTGACATCAGTGCTGCTGCCGGCCACCTCTACGTACCTGGCGAGAAAGGTGAGTACATCCACCACCGGAACATGGGGGTTGTAGATGTGAATCGTCACCACCCGGTCCCGTTGTGACGGAAGCGTGAAGAGCGGCTCCGCTGTGAGGATCGACAGTGGCGCCCGATTCCCTTTCTCCTTGAACGCCTTCAGAAACTTGATGCATCCCGCCACGTTCCGGAACGTCACGTCGAAGTATCCACTGCTGGGTAAATCCTGCAGGCAGAAGACGTCCGTCGCTTGAAATCCGCAGCAATCGAAGAGAAATTTCTTGATGAAGAAGGTGCGATCGACCGGTGCATCTCCTTCCTTGTCCTTCACGACCACCCGAACAGTGTTGCGCACTCCCTGGCCCGAAACTCAAAAACTGGTTATAGCCATTTTACTCAAAGTTCCCCCAGGATCAAAAGGCAATGATCATGGTCTCTTCTCAATCAAATAAGCACTGATAAGAACAGATACTACACTTGCTGCAGATGTGTTTGCTCTGGATCACACTGGCATCCAGGAGCTCCCACATGCTGCAGCTGTGACACATCACCTGTCCTGACATCCTTAACGTGTTTCAATTAACTACTTAATTATTTTATTCAATTGTTTATTTTATTGTATATTTTATTAAGCTTACTCCTAGTTTGTTTACTATTTTAAACATTAGGACTAAAATGGACCTTAATCACTTACCAGATACTCATCAAACATGCAGCTTTTTCCAAACCAATCAACTACCTGCTTGCCTGTGATGTCACAGCTTACCAGATCCTCACCAAACAGCTCCTTCCACTGCACCGAAGCAAGAACCAAATCCTGGAAACTCACCCCAGCGGCTCTCTGTTTCCCTGCTCTCACTCTCCATTGTGATGTCACTCCTTGATTTTTTTACCCCTGCTCCACTCCTGCCGTGCTCCTCTCTCTCTCGCTCTGTCTCTGAGTCGGTGCTTTTGACACACTTGTTAACTTTCTGTTCCGTTGTGCTCTTCAGTCTCTGGTCCAAAATCTGACTCTGGTGGGATTTGAATCCACAACCTTTGAATGCTTTCTACATCATTATTTAGAAGTCCAACACGCTATCTATTGCGCCACAGAGCCGCACACATTTTGAATGACATCACCAAGGCCTTTGATCTTGTCAGCAGAGACTGACTCTTCAAACTGCGATGGAAACTCGGCTGCCCTCCTGAACTCTTGGGCATCATCTCTTCTTTCCACGAGAACATGCACAGTTCCAGCAGTTACAATGGAGCAACATCAGACACTTTCAAGATCAACAGTGGGGTAAAGCAGGGCTGCGCGCTGGCGCCAACTCTCTTAGGCACAGAGGAACATAGGAGTAGGCCATTCAGCCCGTCGAGCCTGATGATCATGGCTGATCATCTACCTCCATCTGCCCCTTTCCCGTGCTATCCCCATATCCCTTGATGTCATGAGTATCAAGATTTCTAACAATTTCTGTCTTGAACATGCTCAATGATTGAACAGCCACAGCTCTCTGGGGTAGAGAATTCCAATGATTCACCACCGTCTGAGTGCAGAAATTCAACCCTATCTCAGTTTTAAATGGCCTACTCCTTATTCTGAGACTTGGTCCCCTGATTTTAGACTCACCAACCAGGGCAAACATCCTGTCTACATCCACACTGTCACACCCTGGAAGAATTTTATCAGTTTCAATGAGATCACCTCTCATTCTTCGAAACTTTAAGGAATACAGGCCCAGTTTCAGTCCCACCATCCCAGGGATTAGTCTGGTGACCCTCTGTTTCACTCCCTCTATGGCAAGTTTATCCTTCCTTAGATGAGGAGACCAAACTATACACAATACTCCAGCGCGGTTTCACCAAGGCTCTATACAATTGCAACAAGACATCTTTACTCCCGTACTCAAGACCCCTCGTGTGAAGGCCAACATACCATTTGCCTTCCTAATTGATTGCTGCACCTGCACAAGAGCTTTTAGTGTCTCATGAACAAGGACACCCAGGTCCCTTTGGACATCAACACTTCCCAACCTCTCACGATTTAAGAAATACTCTGTCTTTCTGTTTATTCCACCAAAGTGGAAGTGGAGGGGTTTCCGGTATCTAGGCTTCTTGGTCTACGCTGGGCAGCCCAGAGTTTGCCGCACCTGTGGCAAATCTGGTCACATGGCAGCCAACTGCACTTATTCACACTTATTCACATTATATTCCATCTACCATGTTCTTTCCCATTCACTTAGCCTCTCCAGGTTCCCTGGAAGCCTCTCTGCATCCTTCTCACAGCTCATACTTCACCGAGCTTTGTGTCATCTGCAAACTTGGAAATATTACATTTAATCCCCACATCCAGATCATTTATTTCGGTTGTTAACAGCTGTGGCTCCAACACTGATCCTTGCAGTACCCCAATAGTAACAGCCTGCCATCCTGAGGAGGACCCGTTATTCCTGCTCTCTGTTTTCCGTCTGTCAACCAATTCTCAATCCACACCAGTATATTATCCCCAATCCTATGTGCTCTAATTTTGTTTACTCACCTCCTGTGTGGGACATTACCAAAGCATCCACTGGTTCTCCTTTATCTGTTCCACAGGGAACATCCTCAAAAAACTCAACGGGTTTTTTCAAGCCTGTTTTCCTTTTCATAAATCTATGTTGACTCTGCCCAATCATATCATTATTTTCTAACTGTCTAGTTATCACATCCTTTATAATTGGTGTATTCTTCTCCATGCTGCTATTGTACACTTTCAGTGACTCAGATGGGGGTGTTCACCTGTATATCAGAGCTGACGACAAGCTGTTCATCTTGGCAAGACTCCACTTGGACGTAGAGATTTGGACGTAGAGACTCCACTTTCTATCAACATTGACCAGCTCACTTTGGAGGTTGTCAACAGCTTCACATACCTTGGATCAACAATCACCAGCAATCTGTCCCTTGATGCTGAAATCAGCACCAGGATTGCCAATGCTGCAGCTGTCTAGTCAAAGTTGAGAAGACGGGTGTGAACCGACAGCAAACTGACCGAAAATACAAAACTCCATGTGTACCAGGCTTGTGTTCTCAGCACCCTCCTTTATAGTAGAGAAGCATCAACAACTTATACAAGCCAAGAAAAGCAGCTGAACAGCTTCCACCTCCACTGCCTCAGATGGATATTGGGCATCTCCTGGCAGGACAGAGTGCCGAATGAGGAAGTACACCAGCGTACAGGGATCCGCAGCATGTTTGCCCTCTTGAGTCAGAGGCGGCTCTGTTGACTGGGCCAAATGAATGACAGTCACATTGCCAAATACATGCTCTGTGGTGAGATGCTATAAGCACAAGACCAACAGGTCAGGGAAAAAATCAAATCATTTGGAGAGGTTTGAGTTAATGAAGGAGAGTGGGCATGGATTTATAAATGGAAGTTCATGCTTGATGAATCTAACTGCATTTTTTGATAAACTATCTGAGAAAGTTGATGAAGGGAATGCAGTGGATGTTGTTTATATGGATTTTACAAAAGCATTTTATAAAGTACCACATAAAAGGGTGGTTAACAAAATTGAGGTTCATGGATAAGGAGGGTCAGTGTCCATTTGGATAGGAAATTGGTTTAAGGACAGAAAACAGCGAGTCATATGAAATGGTTCTTGGTCAGACCGGAGGATAGTCGACAGTGGTGTTCCCCAAGGGTCAGTGCTAGAACCATTGCTTTTTTTTGCTACAGATTAATGACTTGGATCTTGGAATATCGAGTAGAATCTCAAAATATGCCGATGACACCAAACTTGGAGGAGTGGCAAACAGTGAGGATGATATGAACTGCCTGAAACAGGATAGTTATCGGCTAGTAGGATGGGCAGACAGGTGGCAGATGGAATTTAATAGTGACAAGTGTGAGGTGATGCATTTTAGCAGAAGAAATAGGGAGAGGCAATATATTCTCAATGCTACAGTTCTGAAGAGTGTGCTGGAATAGAGGGACCTGGAGTACATGTCCATCATTCTTTGAAGTTGGCAAGACATATTGCGAGAGTGGTTAGCAAAGCATGTGGGATCTTGGGCTTTATAAATAGAGACATTGAGTACAAAAGCAGGGTTGTTATGCTGAACTCTGGTTCGGCCCCAATTGGAGTGTTGCATTCAGATCTGCTCACCAATCTTTAGAAAGGATGTGCGGATTATTGAGAGGATGCTGAGGAGATTTACCAGAATAGTTCCAGGGATGGAGGGTTTTAGTTTCAAGGTTAGGTTAGAAAAACGGGGTTTTTTCTGCCTGTATCAAAGGAGATTGAGGGGAGAATGGATAGAGGTGTCGAAGGCTATGACAGTTTTAGATAAGTTGGCAAGGAAAAATTGTTCCCATTAACTATTGGTACAAGGACTAGGGGATTCAGATTGAAGGTTTTGGACAAGAGACGCAGGGGGAATGTGCGGAAGAGCTTTTTTACACAGTGATTGGTAATGATCTGTAACTCGCTGCCCCCGAGGGCGGAGGAAGTGGAGACAATCGTTGGTTACAAAAGGAATTTCGATGGGCATTTGAAGGAAATAAATTTACAGGGCTAGGGGGATCGAGCAGACGAGTGGGACTGACTGGATCGCTCCATGGAGAGCTGGCCTGTACTCGATGGGGCGAATGGCCTCCTTCTATACCACAAATGACCCAATGACTCGATGAGTCTATGTCACTCTCAGAATCAAGACAACAGAGTGACAGATTTAACACAACATTATAACATATGTTTGGTTTGACAAATTCAATAATAACTCGTCTCCACTCCTAGTATTTCTAAATCCCACACATTCACGATAATGTGAACAATTATTTCCTGTTGTGTCTCTCTCAGATTTGTAAACTTCACTATATTGGAGTGAGGTGACATCTACTGGCGGGAAGCAAGAACTGCAATCAAGCAGCAGAAACTCCACAGTCTGTCAGGGTGAAAGAAACATTGCAATATGAGGAAATAGTGAAGGGGTTTGATCGGGTTGATGGAAACATGATTCCACTTGTGGTATCGTATGAAGCAAGGGCCGGAAATATAAAATTGTCGTTAATAAAAGAAATGAGGAATTCATGAAAAATGCATTTGCTTCGAGAATGGTTAAAGAGATACACAGCACTGATCTAGGCCCTTTGGCCCACTGAGTCTGCACTGACGATCAACCACCCATTTATACTAATCCTATGTTAACCCAGAATTCCCTACCACATCCCCACATTTCTCCTATCACCTACCCTGGGGCCAATTTACAACAGTCAATTTATCTATCAACCCACAAGTCTTTCGTTGTGGGAGGAAACCAGAGTACCTTGTGGAAGCCCACATAAACAACTTGCAAACTCCACACAGGCAGTATACAGAAATGAATCGGGGTCATTGAAGTTGTGAAGCTACAGTGCTCACCACTGCACCACCCTTAGAATGTGGATAGAGTAAAATGTGAGATTGGATGGACAGAAGCAGTCTGAAAAGATGGCTCAAGCAAAAGGTGAAAACCCTGAAATGTTAACTCTGTTTCTCTCTCCACAGATGCTGTCAGAGGTGCTGAGTATTTCCAGCACTTTCTGTTTTTATTTCAGCTTTGTAGGATATTGTTTTGATCTGAAAAAAATGCATGATCGGCTGTGGGTGCCAGTGAAATTCCACAGGAGCGAATAAAAACCATGCCAACGGTGGCTCGTTGGTCTAGGGGTATGATTCTTGCTTTGGGTATATAAGTGATTAATATGTGAGAGGTCCTGGGTTCAAATCTCAGATGAGCCCTTCTCTGTTGCCATTTTTAGTTTAAGGTCATCGATTGCTTTCAGCCTTCCAGAAAGCGGAATTGATTTCCAAACTGAGCCTGCTTGAGGACCGGGGAACTGGATTCAAAGAGCTTGTCGACAAAATTGAAATGAACAAAATATACAGATTGTCAAGTGGGAATATCAGGTTGCAACAGTAACTAAAGGCCTGCTCGGGTCAGCAAATGAAACCCGACCCAAGCCTGACAGCACCACATCCGACCTGGTCCGAGTCCTTTCATTTTTTTCCCGTGCCCGAACTGACCACCAGAATGTTCAGTTAAACTTGCTTCCGTTTTTCACTTTTTAAGCTTGTGCAGGTAAGGCAACAAAAACTGTAACTGGACTTGAAAGGTTGTTTAAATGTACATTAAGATTAGAGCTACGTACCGGAGGTGATGAGCTGAAGATTGTTACCATAGAAGTTAGTGATTGTGAGGTCACTAGTTAAAGAGAAAGTCATGGAGTTGTGCCCAGACAGGTTGTGCCACACTGTATTGATTAAAATATTGCCCGAAGGCTAGAAAATATCATTATACATTCCCTAGACTCCTGCTTTACAGGTTGAAATACTTTCTGCAAGTTTATCCAGAGAGCAGCTGAGATGCAGAGACCAGGAAGGTCTTGAGTGATTAATTATTATAAAATATACATTCTTGTATTAAAGAGATTGTGCTCTACCTTCGATGGAATCGCTCACTGCAGACTAGTGCGGAGTGTTTCCCGCCTTGACGTCCTGGCTGTCACTGGATCTTGAGTCCAGGCCTCTGGATTACTGGTCCAGTAATCTTTGAAATTTCTCCCTTGATCTAATATTTTAATCTGGTAAGTCAGATTTTACAAAAAAAAATTAAATGATTTAAGACTGCTTCATGTTCAGCAGTGCCAAATGAATAAAGAAATTCAAATATATTCTAAATTATATATCAACTATTAAATACTAATGCCCAGCTTTGAATACAAAAAATGCCTCGAATTGTGTTCTGGTCTGGAATGGAATTCTTCAGTGTTTCTGTTTAGCTTGGATTGACTCATCGATTTTCTTGTTTTTCACTTTGTCGATGCCTTTGAATAATTGTGGATCCTGCTTCAGGGAGTCTTCTTTCACCAGGTAGTTCTGACCTCTGATGATGTTGATCGTAATCAGCTTCAATTTGCAGATAGTTTTGGAAGTGAGCAGATTTCCTTTGCTTGAGTTTACAACATGGAAATTAGTCTGACGTGTGGACCCATGGGAGGACTTGAAAGCTGCCATTGCATTGGAGCATACAGTTGCATCCATCCAAACAGAGGTACAATAGAAGTGACATATTCAGTTCAGTCTGTCGATCATGTGGCTTTCAATCTCAGGGTTGTGAGTTTGAGCGCCATTTAGTTTTTCCATTTTTTAGGCTTCATTAGCAGAGAGTACAAGGAGTGTTTGAAATGAAATTCAACAACAGTATGAGAAACGCTCTCTTTTATTCGGGACTCTTAACTCTCTGCAGCATCTCGCTGTGAAAGATTGAACTTTATCTCATTTCTTGTTCAGCTGGGGGTCAGTGCAGCTCAGTGGGACTTCTAGCTGTCTCCCACCTCACAATCCATCAGTGCTGAGAAAGCAATGGGAAATATTACTCATGGCTGAGTAAGCAGAGGACACCGATTTCAGATGAATGGGAAAAGAACCAAAGGCAACATGAGGAAAAACCTTTTTTATGCAGCAAATGGTTAAGATCTGATATGTACTGCCTGAGAGTGTGACGGAGGAAGATTCAACCATAGCTTTCAAAAGGATATATGATAATTATCTGAAGGGAAAAAAAATTCAGGTTTTCATGGAATACATGAGGATGTGGCATGAGCTGAGCTGCTTGTGCAGAGAGGCAGCACAAGCACGATGAGCTGAATCCCTCCTTTTGTGCTGTAAGTATTCTGTGATCTATGATTCTATACAAAGTGAAACCAACATTCACATATGAGAAACTGACAGGTACAGTGTAAACCCCACACTAACAAACCAGCAAATGCCAGGGACAGATTAAAACAACAGGCCGAGACAAGAAACTGACAGACACTGTGTGAAACCCAAAAATCACTTATCAGGATTTGGCAGTTAATGTGTAAAAACCTCTCTTCAATATCCATCCTGCAAGGTACAAAGAAAATTAGGTACAAACCCAGGCTCATACTTCGAAGACTGAGAGATAAAGAGCAAAACACAGACTCACCTCCAAGAGGCTGACAAGTACAGAGAATAAAACAGAGGGGGTGCAGATTAAAAACACATGCATGTAACGGATACTGATAGGGATAGAATCAAACCCTTTCTCACACATGACACGAAAATTGGTGGTGTCGTAAATAGTGAGGAGGAAAGCCTTAGATTACAGGCCAATATAGATCGTCCGAGGCAGAGAATATAAGAGCAGGGAGGTTATGACGGAGCTGTATAAAATGCTAGTTAGGCCACAGCTGGAGTACTGTGTACTGTTCTGGGCACCACACTATAGGAAGGATGTGATTGCACTGGAGAGGGTGCAGAAGAGAGTCACCAGGATGTTGCCTGGGCTGGAGCATTTCATCTATGAAGAGAGACTGAAAAGGCAAGCGTTGTTTTCCTTAGAGCAGAGAAGGCTGAGGGGAGATAAGATTGAGGTTTACAAAATTATGAGGGGCATTGATGGGTTAGATAGGAAGAAACGTTTTACCTTAGCGGAGGGGTCAATAACCAGGTGGCATAGATTTAAGGTTAGGGGCAGTAGGTTTAGATGGGATTTGAGGAAAAAAATTTTACCCAGAGGGTGGTTGGAATCTGGAACGCACTCCCTGAAGAGGTGGTAGAGGCCGGAACCCTCACAACATTTAAGAAGTATTTAGATGAGCACTTGAAATGCTATAGCATACAAGGCTATGGGCTAAATAGTGGAAAATGGGATTAGAATAGTTAGGTGCTTGATGGCCAGCACAGACACAATGGGCTGAAGGGCCTGTTTCTGTGCAGTATAACTCTATGACTCTATATCAGAAACTGATAGATCTGGACAAAAGCTGATGTTCACATACAAGTTGTTGAAAGATATGTGGTGAAACTCACTTTTTTTTAATTTCCAAAACATACTTTATTCATAAAAATCTGTAAAAATTACATTCCCAAACAGTTTAAAACAGCATCAAGTCAAAAAATACAAACAGTGCAAAGGTGATCAGTTACCTTCTGTACAATCATGAGTTGCCTCACAATCCTTCCATTTCATTGTCATGCCATATACATTTTTACATTTACAGCACACAAAATTTCTCCGATACAGTTCGAGGGATTTCCCATGGATCCAGCCCCTCAGTTCAGCTTGGTGGGGGGACCTTACACTGTGGTCTTTCCCCATTGAGCCTTTGCTGCGGCTGCCCCAAGCTTTAGTGCGTCCCTCAGCACGTAGTCCTGGACCTTGGAATGTGCCAGTCTGCAACATTCGGTGGTGGACAACCCTTTTCGCTGGAAGACCAGCAAGTTTCGGGCAGACCAAAGGGCGTCTTTCACCGAAATGATAGTCCTCCAGCAGCAGTTGATGTTTGTCTCGGTGTGCGTCCCTGGGAATAGCCCGGAGAGCACAGACTCCTGTGTTACAGAGCTGCTTGGGATGAACCTCGACAAAAACCACTGCATCTCTTTCCACAAAGTTAACTCACATAGCAATAGCAGAAACAGTCAGAAACCAAAAACTGAAACATACAGAGTAAAAACCCACATTCTCACACCAGAAATTCACGGCTACAAAGTGAAGCTGACTCTCTCCTCCCAGGCACTGACAGGTGCAAAAGAAAACACGCACTAACATACCAGGAAATGAAATGTAGGAAATAAAACCTGATTATCATGTCAGAGATTGGCATTAATGACAGTTGTGGTACCCAGAATGCTCTGCGCTCCAGAATTTGCCTTGTCTCTGATAAGGAGCAGGCGCGGTAGTGGCTGAGCTCCATCTGCAGCTGGAGCAGAATATTCACAAAGTGCAGGGAGACCGCGCCCGTAGCCGGTGCACACAGCTGGAGCAGGGCGTCAAGGCCACAATAGGATGGAACAATCCCGTTTTTGTCCCTGCGGGTGGCGGTGAAGCTTTTCCCTGTGAGGCTTCCCGAAACTGCCCGCCAGCAAGGTCAACTGGTCAGAGAGCGTCTGAAATGGATAGGAATTGGGGATTGGGCAGGGAGCGTCTCTAAATGAATAAGATTTGGGGACTGGGCAAGGAGCGTCTGTAAATGGATAAGAATTGGGGATTTAGCAGGGAGCGTTTTTTCATCCGTTCGTGGGATGTGGGCGTCGCTGGCTCGATCTCAGCAACAGTAATGTGTCCAGTTCTGGGCACCAGGTTTCAGAAAGGACATCAAAGCTTTTGAGACAGTTCAGAGGAGATTTCCGAGAATGATACCAGAGATGAGGGGTTTCAGTTCTCTGGACAGGGTGGTGAAGCTGGGATTGTAGGCCAAAAATGTCAAGGGGAGGTGAGGAGAGATCTTTTTACCCAGTAACTGATTCGGATTTGGAATGAATTGTCTGACAGGGTGGTGAAAACAGATTCAAATTATAACTTTCATAAAGGAATTGGACAAATATTTCAAAGTGAATTTCTCCAGGACTATGGGGAAATAGGCAGGGGGTTGGACTAATTGCATCATTTTTTTCACAGATTCAGCACAGGCACAAAAGACCGATTGGCCTCCATCTGTGCTGTATGATTCTATGAAATAGTGAAAGTCAGGGCAAGTCTGTAAAAGAAGGAGAAATGGAGACAGGTCAGGGAGAGCACATCATCAAAACTGGGAGATACTACATTGGACAGGGAGGGTCGGAGGGGGAGAGAGCACGTACATAGAGTCAGAATCAGCACCTTCAGGGGAGGAGAGAGAGGGGAACCAGTGAGTGTAGATCTGAACCCAGCCAGAGTCAACCTGCTGAAACACCAGTGAGTTCACACTGGGGAGAGATCATTCACCTGCTCCGTGTGTGGGAAGGGGTTCACTCAGTCATCCAACCTCACTGAACATCAAGTTGTTCACACTGATCAGAGACCTTTTCAATGTCCTGACTGTGAGAAGAGCTTTAAAAGCAGTAATGATCTGCTGAAACACCAACACACTCACTCTGGGGAGAGGCCGTTCCCCTGCCATGTGTGTGGGAAGGGATTCACTCAGTCATTCAATCTGCTGCAACATCAGCAAGTTCACATGTAAAAGCAGGGGTTGGATTCTGCTGTTGTGGCTGCTATTCATCACTTTCAGAGACAAAGTTGTGTCTTACTTTATAACCAGTGTAGTCCAGAGCAAAAGCGTCTTCTTAATGTTGAGATAAACGGGAGAAGAAACCGGGAAGTGGCGGCGAGGATGGGGGAGGTGCTGCACCATCACTTTAATGGTGCACCCTCCCTCCCCCGGGGTCCTCGCTGCACGTCCGCCAGGCTTGGTGGCTCTGATTGGGGTCCTGAGAGCCCCTGAGACTCGGTGCAGCTGAGGCTGCGCTCATCCCCGCTCAGCTCTGTTGTGATATTTAAAATACGAAAGGCCTGTTGGACTGAGAGCTGATCTGGAATTTAGAAAGCAGCATTACTGGAGGCTCATTGCAGCTCAGCACAATCTCACCACCGCTCCTGGGAATTGTTGATTCTACACCCTGTAGTTCAGTTCTGCAATTAACTAGAGGGGGAGATGTGTGAGCAGAAAAACAGAGCAAATTAAAAAACACAGCTGGACAGATGTGAAACATGTCAATCCACTGTTACAATAACTCCATCACTGACTCCCTCCTGACAGTAATCAGCCCTTTCACAGAGACTGTGGGTGGCTCTGAAAAGAGACTTTGGTTTATTAGATGTCATTTCGGCCGCTTTAATTTTTCTGGGAGCTCTGCGCGCTGGTTTTCTTGGGCAGCAGCAAGGCCTGTATATTGGGCAGCACCCCGCCCTGAGCGATGGTCACGTCTCCCAGCAGCTTGATGAGCTCCTCGTTGTTGCGGACGGCCAGCTGCAGGTGTCTGGGGATGATGCGGGTCTTCGTGTTGTCCCGGGCCACGTTACCGGCCAGCTCGAGGATTTCAGCGGTCAGATACTCGAGCACAGCAGCCAGATAGACCGGGGCTCCGGCACCCACACGCTCAGCATAGTTGCCCTTTCTCAGGAGCCTTTGATCATGGTCCACCAGGAACTGCAGTCCAGCCCGGGAGGAGCGAGACTTGGCCTTGGACAGAGCTTTCCTGCCGGTCTTTCCTCTTCCAGACATTTCCACAATCTCACAAATACTTTCACAAAGAATGGATAATTTCTCAGCTTTTGTCATAAGCCTGAAGCAGTTAGGATGGCTGAGTCGCCTCAGGGGCTGTGTTCAAGACGTAGTGTTTTCTGGAGACGTGTGTTCAAATCCCACTTGTGTCAAGTTGTGTTTTGACTGAACTGGAGGGATTTGGGAGCAGCGGTGAAGGGAGAATATGGAAGAATATTGACAAGGAAAATGAAAATGGACCCAAAGATGTTTCTTCAATACATTAGAGTAAGAGGCAACTAAAGAAAGAGGAGTGCACTGAAAAGACCAAAAAATCACAGTGATTTTTGACATCTTGCCAGGATTGAGTGGCGCGTGCACGGGATGATGTCATTTTGCAGCGTCAACGTCATCACATTTCCACAACAAATCCATCTTCGTGCATGCGTGATAAAGCATCATTGGGTATCTAGCCACCCCATCCCCCCACCACTTGGCTGGAGGAAGTGGCTGAATGGGAGATTTTGAAGCTGTAGCTCTCCCCCCTCGGCAACTCACTCCAGGCCTCGACGATTCCCCCCTCAGCCGCTCGCTCCAGACCTCGCTGCTTCCCCACCACCCCCACTCCCCTGGCCGGTTGTTCCTCGCTTCGCACCACCCCACTCACTGGCCACTCGCTCCAGGCCGTGCCGCTTCCCTCCTCTCAGCCACTCACTCCTCCGTCGCCCCGTCACTCCTTGCGGCCCTCCTGCTTCTACAGGTGGCGCCTGGTGAAGAAATGTGGAAGCGAGTGTCACGGCCAGAGCTAGCAGCTGTGGGCTGGGCTGGGACAGGGCGGGGGTGGGGGTGCGGAGAGCGAACAGCCAGAGTGCGGAATTTCGCCAGTAGGGAGGAGGGGGAGAAAGCGAATTGCAGAGGGGGGAGAGCGGTCAGTGGGGTGGGAGCCAGTAGCTGCGTTCGGGTGAAGTCAGTCCTGGTCAGTTATATAAACAAATCACAAAAACGAATTGGCAGCACATTTTATCCTCTGCCCGATTTTCCTTTCCATCGATCAGGGTGCTAATTCACTATCTTCCAATGGAAATTCAATCATAAAATTCCTTTCGTATTTAATAGGATTACTGAAATGTTAAATGGATCTGAGGATTACAGTTAGTATTAGCAAATGCACCCGAGTGAATTAGCACCCCAATCGATGGAAAGGAAAATCGGGGAAAGTATAAAATGTGCCGCCAATTTCGTTATTGAGATTCATTGAGTAATTCGATTCTGCCCAACACTGAAATTGGCGGCTTTTTTGAATTCAACCTTTCTGCCAGGACGACAATTTAAGCCAATGATTTGCTGTATTTTCTAATTCGAGGCTCGGCAATTGGTTAAGACATGCGAATGGGAAGAGGGTGACCAATCAGAAGTGGGCTCGGGATCGCGCGGGCTCAAACTGCAGGAATTCCAGGTTTCTGAATGATTGAGCTGAAACTGATCAGTTTCACAAACCTTGTCAGTTTCAGTGCAGGAAACACCGTCTCGGGGGAAATAACATCACAAGTGGTTCTGGTTCCAGTGATGGCTGCTGCAAAACTCCCGGATTCCCTCATTCAAAATCATTTTGAAATTCTATTAAAACAATGAGTGATTCTGGAGGAGTGATGTGGCTTTTCACTGAGGGCATGTGTGGACTGGAGAAATAACTAACTGTGGAGCCTCAGGCACTGTTTACACAGCCCGTTTCGAAAATCAAATCCACTGCACATCCTTGCGACAACTGAAATGTCAAATTTGGGGATTCTAGTTTTGTATCTCGAACACAGCACAGATTTATTCCAGACAGTTCTAAACAGCCTATCCCAGCTCCCGTTTCCAGGTCACTGCTCTCTCTGTGAGGCGGTGGGTGGCTCTTCGAAGAGCCTTTGTTGTGTTTGCTGGAAAGGGTCGAGTTGTTCAGCCGCTGAATTCGTAGAGAGTGCGGCCCTGCCGTTTCAGAGCGTACACCACATCCATGGCAGTGACCGTCTTGCGCTTGGCGTGTTCAGTGTCGGTGACCGCATCCCTGATCACATTCTCCAGGAAAACCTTTCAACACCCCGCGAGTCTCTTCATAGATCAAACCCGAGATCCGCTTGACCCCGCCACGGCGAGCCAGGCGGCGGATTGCTGGTTTAGTGATGCCCTGGATATTTTCACGACGCACTTTGCGGTGCCGCTTTGCTCCGCCTTTGCCCAGTCCTTTGCCTCCTTTACCTCTGCCCGACTTTCTTTTATTAACAGTGGCGCAGTGGTTAGCACCGCAGCCTCACAGCTCCAGGGACCCGGGTTGGATTCAGGGTACTGCCTGTGTGGAGTTTGCAACATGGAACTTAGTCTGACGTGTGGACCCATGGGAGGACTTGAAAGCTGCCATTGCATTGGAGCATACAGTTGCATCCATCCGGGTGCTCCGGTTTCCTCCCACAAGCCAAAAGACTTGCAGGTTGATAGGTAAATTGGCCATTATAAATTCTCACTAGTATAGGTAGGTGGTAGGGAAATAGAGGGACAGGTGGGGATGTTTGGTAGGAATATGGGATTAGTGTAGGATTGGTATAAATGGGTGGTTGATGTTCGGCACAGACTCGGTGGGCCGAAGGGCCTGTTTCAGTGCTGTATCTCTGATCTAATCTAATCTAATCTAAAATATACTTTATTCAAAAAAATCTGTAAAAAAAATACATTGCAAAACAGTTCCAAAAAGCAAACAATACAAAGAGTTCAAAGGAGATCAGTTTCCTTCAATACAGGAGTGAGTTGCCTCACAACCCTTCCATTTCATTGTCATGCCATGTACATTTTACAGCAAACCAAATATTTTCTGGCTACAGTTCGAGGGGTTTCCCATGGATCCAGCTCCTCAGTCCAGCTTGGTGGGGGGGACCTTACACAGTGGTCTTTCCACATTGAGCCTTTGCTGCGGCTGCCCCAAGTTTTAGTGCGTCCCTCAGCACGTAGTCCTGGACCTTGGAATGTGTCAGTCTGCAACACTCGGTCATGGACAACTCTTTGCACTGGAAGACCAGCAAGTTTCGGGCAGACCAAAGGGCGTCTTTCAACGAATTGATAGTCCTCCAGCAGCAGTTGATGTTTATCTCGGTGTGCATCCCTGGGAACAGTCCATAGAGCACAGACTCCTGTGCTACAGAGCTGCTTGGGATGAACCTCGACAAACACCACTGCATCTCTTCCACACCTGCTTTGCAAAGACACATTCCAGAAAGAGGTGGGCAACGTCTCTTTTCCACCACAGCCACCTCGAGGGCCGCGTGTGGATGGGGTGAGACTTCGGGTGTGCAGGAAGGATCTGACGGGGAGGGCTCTTCTCAACATCAGCCAGGCTACATCTTGGTGCTTGTTTGAAAGTTCTGGTGATGAGGCATTCTGCCAAATGACTTTGGACTTCTGCTCAGTGGACCATCCGACAGGATCCACCATCTCCTTTCCCGTAGGGCCTTGAGGATATTCCGTGCAGACCACTGCCTGATGGATTGGTGGTCAAAGGTGTTTTTCCACAGAAACTTTTCCATGAAGGATAGCTGGGACGGCACAGTCCAACTGGATGGAGCATTCCGCGGCAATATGACCAGGCCCATCCTTTGCAACACCGGGGACAGATAGAACCTCAGCACGTAGTGACACTTGAAGTTTGCAAACTGGGGATCTACACACAGCTTGATGCAGCCGCACACAAAGGTAGCCATAAGGATGAAGGCGACGTTGGGTACATTTCTCCCGCCCTTATCCAGAGGTTCGAACATCGTGTCCCTCCGGACTCGGACCATTTTGGATCCCCAGATGAAGCGGAAAATGGCTCAGGTGATCGCCACAGCGCAGGAATGCGGTATGGGCCAGACCTGCACCACGTACAGCAATGTGAGCGCCTCGCACCTGATGACCAGGTTCTGACCCATAATGGAGAGAGATCGCTGCTCCCACATGCTCAGCTTATGTTGTACCCTGGCTACTCGCTCCTTCCAGGTTTTGGTGCACGTCCCAGCCCTTCCAAACCATATCCCCAGCACCTTCAGGTAGTCTGACCTAACGGTGAAGGGGACAAAGGATCGGTCAGCCGAGTTCCCAAAGAACATGGCCTCATTGGAACATTGGCTCCCAAGGCCAGTTCGAGCTGGTCGCAGATGCTCATCAGTCGGCGCACAGACAGTGGATCCGAGCATAAAACGGCGACATCATCCATGTACAGGGAGGTTTTAACCTGAGTGCCTCCACTGCCTGGGATTGTCACCCCTCTGATGCTCGCATTCTTCCTAATAGACTCAGCAAAGGGTTCAATACTGCAAACAAACAAGACAGGGGAGAGAGGACAGCCCTGTCTGACTCCAGATTGGATCGGGAAACTTTCTGATTCCCACCCATTGATTAAGACTGCACTACTGATGTTTGTGTAGAGTAGTTTGATCCAATTGCAGATTCCTTCCCCAAACCCTATTTTGGAATGCACATCCATCATGTAAGTGTGCGATATCCTGTCAAAAGCCTTCTCCTGGTCCAGGCTGATGAGGCAGGTGTCCACCCTCCTGTCCCGTACATAGGTGATCATATCCCTGAGTAGCGCAAAGCTATCAGAGATTGTCCTGCCTGGTATAGTATAGGTCTGATCAGGGTGAATCACCAACTCCAGAGCAGACTTGAATCGACTGGCTATGACTTTTGACAGAATCTTGTAGTCAGTATTAAGCAGAAATTGGGCCACCAATCTCTGATTTCTGTCCTCTCCCCCTTCCGCTTGTCGATGAGGGTGATGATGCCTTTCCTCATGGATTCTAACATGCTGCCAGCCTGGAGCATACTCTTGTTTACTGCCAGACATGTTGATTCTTGCCTCAAATCAGTGCACAATAAAAGAGACTGATTCCGTAAGGCTCCTTGTTATGCAGGCCACCCGGACCTGGCTGAGAAAGGCAGAGTGAGAAAAGGGAGGGGAGGAGACAAGAGTGAAGATTAAACAGAGAGCTCGATGGAGGAGACACCCAGAGTGACAGACAGAGAGAGAACGGCCCCTCATCTTTCAGCTCCACCTCCAGTTTCCTCCGGGCTGCCAATTTCAAACCCTTTATTAACAGTAGAACCGAAACCCAGCTCTCCACACAAACCCTTCCAGACTCGGCCTTCATAGTCAAGGCTTTCCAGAAAGCCGGAGCTTTTAAATATGGTCCCGATGCAATTAACACTCAGTAATATTCCCACCAAAACACAGTCCTTTCTATACTAAGAAACCTCCTCAGTAACATCACCATTTCCTCACACATCCGCTTCCAGCAGTTCACAGCACCTTACTGCAGCTGTTTGGGGAATCTCCTGTGTTGAGATTGGAGTTGGAAAGCGGCCTTTACCCGGCAGTGTTATTGTCTCACACTGAATCTGCCAGACATCCTGTTCTCTTTATTGCGAGAGAGAAAGCACGGATTTAGGAAATGTTCATTTTAAATGATCTCTATTGAGAACGAGCCCGGCCGTGGGACAGGTATTCCAGTGCAAAGAGCTGTCCATGACCGAGTGTTGCAGACTGGCACATTGCAACGTCCAAGACTATGTGCTGTGGGACGGCATTAAAGCTTGGGGAAGCAACCATGGAGACTCAATGGGGAAAGGCTGCAGTCTAAGGCCCTAGCAGGCCATAGTGCAATGAGGGGCTGGAACCCGTGTAAAACCCATCGGGCTGTTTGCACCAGAGAATGTTTGATGTGTAATGTAAATACTGTAAATATAACCTGTGCAGGCAGGGATAGTGAGATACCTTATGTACATTATTGAAAGAAACTGATCTGTATTGTACCTTATGTAATATTAAATTTGAACTGCTTTGCAATGTAATTGCACAGATTATATGAATAAAATACATATTGTGCAAAAGAAAGCAGCTTTCCTGTCAACACACATCTTGTCTCAGGGCACAACTTTCCTGTGATCTTGTCATACCCAACTTCGCTCTATATCTTCTGACACACACACTTTACAGTCTGTCATTTCCAAAAACAAGCATTCTAAAATCAAAAGATCTTTTGTTTATTTCTCCTTTCTTTTAACTTCTCCTCTATTCTTCTCAATCACTCCCTTCAACAGTCCTATTCAGATCAAGGTGGAATGTGAATAGTGTCACAACTCACCTGACACTAATATTACCCTTCTTTTCTCTTGTCTCATTCAATGGGAAAGCTTTATTCACCAGTCTGTTGCTGTTTTACACTCTTGCCATACCATCTGGTATTGCATCCATCTGAATTCTGTGCTTTCATGGCCTTACATATCATTTCCTCTTCTGGATGATTTGTTTGCTTCAGTTCCATTCAACCAGGCTGGACCACAGGGAAGCTTAGAACCTTTGCCTTGGACGGGTCCACGTTGATCCATTACATTCAGAATCACCTCCTTGAAATAACTCCATAGTACAACTACAGTCAACACACAGCATCTGATTCAAACACTCCTCCACATTTTATCTGTTCTGACTGTCAACACCTCCAGCTCTTTTGTTTAAGTGGAACCCATCAGGTGTGTATAGGCTCCTTCTATTCTGAAAGCTGTAGCACTGATTCAGGGAATTCAGCCCTGTTTCTCTACTCGAAAGGATCAGCCATGCTTGATCTGCCTCGTATTTTGCTTTTATTGCAACGTTACAAGACCTCCAATCCTCTGGCACCACACCTGTATCCAGTGAGGGATTGGAAAATGATGGTCAGACCTTCCACTATTTCTTCCCTGGCTTCTTTCAACAGCCTGAGGTACATTTCATCTGGTCCTGATGATTTATCCACATTCAAGGATGCTCATCCCATTAAGACTTCCTCTCTCCTTAAGTTATCACGTCCAATACTTCACACTCCTCCTCCTTAATAACAATATCTGCATCACCCTCTCATTCGGGCAAACAGTAAAGTATTCATTAAGGATATTGACAACATCTTCCACCCCGATACAAAGGTTACATTTTTGATCTTTTCAGTGCCCTGCTGTTTGCTTAGTTGCCTCTTCCTCTAATGTGTTGTTGCAACATCTTTGGGTCCATGGTTATTTTGTTTGTCCATGTTCTTTCCTGCTTTCTCTCTTTGCTCTTCACCGCTGCTCCCAAACGCCTCCAGTTCAGTCAAAACACAAGGTGTTAGAAGTGGGATTTGAACCCACGCCTCCAGTGGAGACTGCGACCTAAACGCAGCGCCTTAGACCGCTCGGCCATCCTGATTACCTGCGATGTACTATCAATGCTAAGGAAATTATTCATTCTTTGTGAAAGTATTTGTGAGATTGTGGAAATGTCTGGAAGAGGAAAGACTGGCGGGAAAGCTCGGGCCAAGGCCAAGTCTTGCTCCTCCCGGGCTGGACTGCAGTTCCCAGTGGGCCGTGTTCACAGGCTCCTGAGAACGGGTAACTATGCTGAGCGTGTGGGTGCCAGAGCCCCGGTCTATCTGGCTGCTGTGCTCGAGTATCTGACCGCTGAAATCCTCGAACTCGCCGGTAACGCAGCCCGGGACAACAAGAAGACCCGCATCATCCCCAGACACCTGCAGCTGGCCGTCCGCAACGACGAGAGCTCAACAAGCTGCTGGGAGGGGTGACTATCGCTCAGGGCGGGGTGCTGCCTAATATCCAGGCCGTGCTGTTGCCCAAGAAAACCAGCGCTCAGAGCTCCCAGAAAAAGTAAAGCGGCCAAAATGTCATCAAATAAACCAAAGGCTCTTTTCAGAGCCACCCACAGTCTCTGTGAAAGGGCTGGTTACTGTCAGGAGGGAATCAGTGATGGAGTTATTGTAACAGTGGATTGACCTGTTTCACATCTGTCCAGGTGAACGGGCTTACAGCTGAGAAGTCAATTTCAGCTTAAGTTTAAAAGTGAATTCCCTTTTGTTTTCGGAGGACCAGGGGACTGCTGGGTAAGGAAAAGGGTATATATTTGTGTGGTTTAGAATCTCTTTCTTTTAGTTTCGGTGACTGCAGCGTTGATAGCAACAGAGGTGCGTGAACGGGCTTACAGCTGAGAAGTCAATTTCAGCGTAAGTTTAAAAGTGAATTCCCTTTTGTTTTCGGAGGACCAGGGGACTGCTGGGTAAGGAAAAGGGTATATATTTGTGTGGTTTAGAATCTCTTTCTTTTACTTTCGGTGACTGCAGCGTTGATAGCAACAGAGGTGCGTGAACGGGCTTTCAGCTGAGAAGTCAATTTCAGCGTAAGTTTAAAAGTGAATTCCCTTTTGTTTTCGGAGGACCAGGGGACTGCTGGGTAAGGAAAAGGGTATATATTTGTGTGGTTTAGAATCTCTTTCTTTTAGTTTCGGTGACTGCAGCGTTGATAGCAACGGAGGTGCGTGAACGGGCGTACAGCTGAGAAGTCAATTTCAGCGTAAGTTTAAAAGTGAATTCCCTTTTGTTTTCGGAGGACCAGGGGACTGCTGGGTAAGGAAAAGGGTATATATTTGTGTGCTGGCTGTACCCGAGACACTACACGTGTAGTGTCTCCCACCCACCCTCCTCCTCTAACCAAAAAAAAGGACTCTGGTGCGTGATAAGGTAAACTTTTTATTTGGGAAGTTCTGTCCGTTGGATTGATAACCTAACAAGTTTTGACTTTTTGTTTTTTTGGTTCTTCAGTAGATTTTGTGGGAATTTGGAATAGTGGGAATGGAGATTAAGGCAGTTGTATGTTCCTCCTGCAGAATGTGGGAGGTAAGGGTCGTCAAGAGTGTCCCTGCTGACTGCATCTGTGGGAAGTGCACCCAACTCCAGCTCCTCGAGAACCGCGTTAGGGAACTGGAGCTGGAGCTGGATGAACTTCGGATCATTCGGGAGGCGGAGGAGGTTATTGAGAGGAGTTATGGGGAGGTAGTCACACCTCAGGTAAAAGAAGTAGGTGGATGGGTTACCGTCAGGGGAAGGAGAGGAAACCAGCAGGCAGTGCACGGATCCCCTGTGGCTGTTTCCCTCAACAACAGGTATACCGTTTTGGATACTGTTGCGGGGGACGACTTACCAGGGGTAAGCAATGGGGAACAGATATCTGGCACAGAGTCTGTCCCTGTTGCTCAGAAGGGAAAAGGGAAGAGGAGCAGAATATTAGTCATTGGGGACTCCATAGTTAGGGGAACAGATAGGAGGTTCTGTGGGAACGAGAGAGACTCACGGTTGGTATGTTGCCTCCCAGGTGCCAGGGTTCGTGATGTCTCGGATCGTGTTTTTGGGATCCTTAATGGGGAGGGGGAGCAGCCCCAAGTCGTGGTCCACATAGGCACCAACGACATAGGTAGGAAGAGAGATGGGGATTTAAGACAGAAATTTAGGGAGCTAGGGTGGAAGCTTAGAGCAAGAACAAACAGAATTGTTATCTCTGGGTTGTTGACCGTGCCACGTGATAGCGAAGCGAGGAATAGGGAGAGAGAGGAGTTGAACACGTGGCTGCAGGGATGGTGCAGGAGGGAGGGATTTGGTTTCCTGGATAATTGGGGCTCTTTCTGGGGTAGGTGGGACCTCAACAAACAGGATGGTCTTCACCTGAACCAGAGGGGTACCAATATCCTGGGGGGGAGGTTTGCTAGTGCTCTTCGGGGGGGTTTAAACTAATTCAGCAGGGGAATGGGAACCCAAATTGTAGTGCCAGTGTACAGGATGTTGAGAGTAGTGAGGTCAGGGATATGGTTACAAGGACGCAAGAGGGCACTGGCAAGCAAGAACCTGGTTTAAAGTGTGTCTATTTCAACGCCAGGAGCATCCGGAATAAGGTGGGTGAGCTTGCAGCATGGGTTGGTACCTGGGATCTCGATGTAGTGGCCATTTCGGAGACATGGGTAGAGCAGGGGCAGGAATGGATGTTGCAGATTCCGGGATTTAGATGTTTCAGTAAGAACAGAGAAGATGGTAAAAGAGGGGGGCGTGTGGCATTGTTAATCAAGGAGAGTATTACAGCGACAGAAAGGACGTATGAGGACTCGTCTACTGAGGTAGTATGGGCTGAGGTTAGAAACAGTAGAGGTGAGGTTACCCTGTTGGGAGTCTTTTATAGACCTCCGAATAGTTCCAGAGATGTAGAGGAAAGGATAGCGAAGATGATTCTCGACAGGGGTGAGAGTAACAGGGTAGTTGTTATGGGGGACTTTAACTTTCCAAATATCGACTGGAAATACTATAGTTCGAGTACTTTAGATGGGTCAGTTTTTGTCCAGTGTGTGCAGGAGGGTTTTCTGACACAGTATGTAGACAGGCCAACCAGGGGCGATGCCACATTGGATTTGGTACTGGGAAATGAACCCGGCCAGGTGTTAGATTTAGATGTAGGTGAGCACTTTGGTGACAGTGATCACAATTCGGTGAGGTTTACCTTAGCGATGGGCAGGGACAGGTATATACCGCAGGGCAAGAATTATAACTGGGGGAAAGGAAATTATGATGCGATTAGGCAAGATTTAGGATGCGTAGGATGGGGAAGGAAACTGCAGGGGATGGGAACAATCGAAATGTGGAGCTTATTCAAGGAGCAGCTACTGCGTGTCCTTGATAAGTATGTACCTGTGAGGCAGGGAGGAAGTTGTCGTGCGAGGGAGCCGTGGTTTACTAAAGAAGTTGAAGCGCTTGTCAAGAGGAAGAAGAAGGCTTATGTTAGGATGAGACGTGAAGGCTCAGTTAGGGCGCTTGAGAGCTACAAGCTAGCCAGGAAGGATCTAAAGGGAGAGCTAAGAAGAGCAAGGAGAGGACACGAGAAGTCATTGGTGGATCGGATCAGGGAAAACCCTAAGGCTTTCTATAGGTATATCAGGAATAAAAGAATGACTAGAGTTAGATTAGGGCCAATCAAGGATAGTAGTGGGAAGTTGTGTGTGGAATCAGAGGAGATAGGGGAATTGTTAAATGAATATTTTGCGTCAGTATTTACAGTAGAGAAAGAAAATGTTGTTGAGAATACTGAGATTCAGGATACGAGGCTAGATGGGATTGAGGTTCACAAGGAGGATGTGTTAGCAATTTTGGAAAGTGTGAAAATAGATAAGTCCCCTGGGCCAGATGGGATTTATCCTAGGATTCTCTGGGAAGCTAGGGAGGAGATTGCAGAGCCTTTGTCCTTGATCTTTATGTCGTCATTGTCGACAGGAATAGTGCCGGAAGACTGGAGGATTGCAAATGTTGTCCCCTTGTTCAAGAAGGGGAGTAGAGACAGCCCTGGTAATTATAGACCTGTGAGCCTCACTTCGGTTGTGGGTAAAATGTTGGAAAAGGTTATAAGAGACAGGATTTATAATCATCTTGAAAAGAATAAGTACATTAGAGATAGTCAGCACGGTTTTGTGACGGGTAGGTCGTGCCTCACAAACCTTATTGAGTTTTTCGAGAAGGTGACCAAACAGGTGGATGAGGGTAAAGCAGTGGATGTGGTGTATATGGATTTCAGTAAGGCGTTTGATAAGGTTCCCCACGGTTGGCTATTGCAGAAAATACGGAAGTATGGGGTTGAATGTGATTTAGAGCTTTGGATCAGAAATTGGCTAGCTGAAAGAAGACAGAGGGTGGTGGTTGATGGCAAATGTTCATCCTGGAGTTTAGTTACTAGTGGTGTACCGCAAGGATCTGTTTTGGGGCCATTGCTGTTTGTCATTTTTATAAATGACCTGGAAGAGGGTGTAGAAGGGTGGGTTAGTAAATTTGCAGATGACACTAAGGTCGGTGGAGTTGTGGATAGTGCCGAAGGATGTTGCAGGGTACAGAGAGACATAGATAGGCTGCAGAGCTGGGCTGAGAGATGGCAAATGGAGTTTAATGCGGAAAAGTGTGAGGTGATTCACTTTGGAAGGAGTAACAGGAATGCAGAGTACTGGGCTAATGGGAAGATTCTTGGTAGTGTAGATGAGCAGAGAGATCTTGGTGTCCAGGTGCATAAATCCCTGAAGGTTGCTAACCAGGTTAATAGGGCTGTCAAGAAGGCATATGGTGTGTTAGCTTTTATTAGTAGGGGGGTCGAGTTTCGGAGCCACGAGGTCATGCTGCAGCTGTACAAGACTGGTGAGACCGCACCTGGAGTATTGCGTGCAGTTCTGGTCACCGCATTATAGAAAGGATGTGGAAGCTATGGAAAGGGTGCAGAGGAGATTTACTAGGATGTTGCCTGGTATGGAGGGAAGGTCTTACGAAGAAAGGCTGAGGGACTTGAGGTTGTTTTCGTTGGAGAGAAGGAGGAGGAGAGGTGACTTAATAGAGACATATAAGATAATCAGAGGGTTAGATAGGGTGGATAGTGAGCGTCTTTTTCCTCGGATGGTGATGGCAAACACGAGGGGACATAGCTTCAAGTTGAGGGGTGATAGATATTGGACAGATGTGAGAGGTAGTTTCTTTACTCAGAGAGTAGTAAGGGCGTGGATTGCCCTGCCTGCAGCAGTAGTAGATTCTCCAACTTTAAGGGCATTTAAGTGGACATTGGATAGACACATGGATGAAAATGGAATAGTGTAGGTCAGATGGTTTCACAGCTCGGCGCAACATCGAGGGCCGAAGGGCCTGTACTGCGCTGTAATATTCTAATTCTAATTCTAAAAAAAAAAGGGTTGTTTTCAGTTCCCTCTCTGGATTTCGCTCTGTTTCTCTGCTCACACATCTCCCCCTCCAGTTAAGTGAAGAAGTGAACTACAGGGTGTAGAATCAACAATTTAATAAATCCCGCTGCCTTCGATTTGATAAATCCCGAGATTATCCCGGTACATTAACGGGAACTGCTTCGGAGCTGATGAATTAATTTAATAATGGAAGTGTCCGGGTTAATTCTCTGTTTTTCATTTGGACAGTTTGAATTGTGTTTTTTTTTTCTCTCCGGTGATCTGAGCGCCGCTTCTCAATGAGAATCTGCTCCCAGAACAGAGTAAATGCAGGAAGAAAGAGGCCGTTCTCGGGCTGTGTGTTTCTCTCCTAACCTGATCTGTTTCGACCGCACTGTTCCCAGAGGACGGAATCAGTGAGAGTTGTGCACACACAGGAGCTGAGTCGACTGCAGCGCTTTAATATGTACCTTCTCCCCGGCCCTCCCTATTCTCCGGACACAAAGTTGTTTGTTCCCCCGGCGACGGGATAGAGTCGGGGATTCTCTCCCCGCAGTGTCAGTGGCTGCAGCCCCGGGGAACTGGTGGTTTCAGTCAGAGTCACCGAGCTACCTTACAGGACTCTCCCCCTGAATTTGTGAACTGAGACTACACCGAACACATCTCCAGTTAGAGTGAGGGCCGGACATCCTTCTGTTTTATTACAGAGAGTGGGGAAAGGGCTGGGTGGAGGGGATGTCAGCGAGTCACCAGGGATCCTGGATTTGCTCCAAATCATTTCCATGTGGAATCTGCAGGCGGGGCCGGGACAGGGATCATTTGATCAGGGGATCAGCTCTTTCCTGAGAGATGTGGGTGGTTCTGAGAAGAGCCTTTGTGTTCAGATGTTTACAAGTTTCCCGCGCTCTTTCACTTCTTTCCAGACCCTGCTTTCTGAGCCTTCGCTGCTTTCGGCTTGACCTTGCTCTTCCATGTCTGCACTTTCTTCAGCGCCTTTCCACCCGCCGCACTCTTGCCTTTTTTGACCTTCTTCGCAGGAGACTTTTTCTGAAGCGTTGCTTTCTTCACCGCCTTATTTGGCGTTGCCGCCGCCTTGCTGCTCGTTTTCTTGGCTGTTACTTTCTTTGTTGTCACTTTCTTGGCTGCTGGTTTCTTCACCAATGATTTCTTGTCTGCTGGTTTCTTCACTAAAGATTTCTTGTCCACTGGTGTCTTCACTAAAGATTTCGTAGCTGCTAGTTTCTTCACTAAAGATTTCTTGTCTGCTGGTTTCTTCATGAAAGATTTCTTGTCTGCTGGTTTCTTCACTAAAGAATTCTTATCTGCTGGTTTCTTCACTAAAGATTTCTTGGCTGCTGGTGTCTTCGCTAAAGATTTCTTGTCTGCTGGTTTCTTCACTAAAGATTTCTTGTCTGCTGGTTTCTTCACCTTCTTTCCCACTTTTCCCTGGGTTTTCCTTCTTGCTGATTTTGAAGGAGCCGGAGGGGCCCTGTCCCTTGCTCTGCACCAGGGAGCCTTTGTTCACATTCCTCTTGATACTTTGCTTGATCTGGGTCCTGAGCTTCTCCACATCGACACCTCTGCGACCCAGAGCCTTCTTTTGGCGGCCAGGGACATCCTCTTGCGATCGCTGAAAGCCGGCACAATCTTGATTGAGAATCTGTTCGCCCAACGGGAGACCGGCTGGCTTGTTCCGGGGAGCCGCCTTCTTCTTCTTGGGGGTCTTGACTTGGGCGGCGGCGGCGGCTGGAGGAGCCGTTTGGGCGGCTGCACTATCGGTCATGTCCGGGACTCTGCACAAATTCTCACTGTCAATGTGAACTGGGTCAGAAATGAAGCCGGTGATGGTGGCACAGAGCAACTTCAAGGCAGAGAGAGGACGGGGCGGAGACAAGCTGCTGTCAGCTCCCGGCTTCTGCTGTCTCTCTGTGTTTCTCTCTCCTCACAAACTCTACAATTCCATTGAAATTCAGAGACTCCAGACTTCCAGACTAGATCTTTCCTGTCTCTCACTCCAGTATGTTTGCTGTTGAAAAGCTTTCACTAGGATTGAGGACTCCATTTTCCATTTAACCTGGTTTTATTGCTGCACTGACCGCCCTCTCTCACCCCTCGCTAACATGTTCTCTACTTTTCAACTGAAATCTTGAAATAAAAAAAAATGATCCCGAATTCCCACTTTGGGGCTGAGCAGGGAGCAGGGCGGTTCTTTGACTGGAAAATCATTTGATTTTACACAAGAATGACTCTGAAATCCGGCGATGAGAGCGGACCCACAAACACAGTGGCTTCAGACTAACCCGCCCTCCCCTTTAATACAATCTCTCTTCCACAATATTCACATCTGCATATTCACAGGACAAACTGTTCCCTGAATGTAGAGTTCCCAGGACAGGTTTTCCCCTCCGCTCGGTCTGTGCTGCGGATTCTCGGGGGTGAGTTGTATTTTCTCAGCTCAGTCAGTGTAAAACAGTCTGGGGCCGGCGCTCCGAATATTGTTTGTTAACCAGAGTCCGCTGCAAGAGCCAATCACAGTTCTGACTTTTTTATTCGTTCATGGGATTTGGGTGTGAGTCCATGACCAGGGGTCATAATCTAAGGATACGGGGTAAACCTTTCAGGTTGTCCTTTCTCTCTCTGCCGACACCCACCCCCGGTCTCCTCTCTCCCTCTTACTCTCCTCTCTCTCTCTCCCTCTCTCTGACAGTTGCAGAGAGCGAGAACTCTCAGCTTTATGGTTAGTCTTTTTTTTTAAATCGCAGCCGTCAGTTTCACAGCTGACAGGTGCTTTGAGCAGAGACAGCACTTCTGAAACTCGGACAAGCTCGGGTTTTTCTGGAGGGCTTTTAAATGAAATCAGAACTGCCGGAAAGCTCCGAACTTGTCCGAGGTTCTGAAACGGTCAGCTATGTGGCCTGGTCCAATCTGCACCTTCTCCTTTGTTATCTCTTGCCCAACCCCCACCTCACTTGTTTATAATCTGTGACTTTTCTAATATTTGTCAGTTCCGAAGAAGGGTCACTGACCCGAAACATTAACTCTGCTTCTCTTTCCACAGATGCTGCCAGACCTGCTGCGTGAATCCAGCATTTCTTGTTTTTGTTTCTGAAACGTTGTCTCTGCTCTCAGGACCTGTCAGCTGTGAAACTGATGGCTGCGATTTGATTGAAAGTCAGACAGGTCTGGAAGAAGAAGCCAATGGGAAATTTCTCATCCCTGAAATTATCAGTCACGGACCGAACTGTTTTAACGTGGACACTGGTGTCCATGTACAGACATGTTGCCAACCCCTGTTCTTCACACAGACCTACCAATCACACACTGATCAACGCTAACAAATAATTTGACTTTTTTATTGAAGACTGACAATACTATATACAATTTACAGGAGAGTATTGCAGGCACATCTTACCGGGGATCATCCCATCTCCTACTCTGTCACATACTGTATGACATCACTTCCTGAAGTGATGATGCACACACGAGTTACCAATTCCTTGAAACAAAGAGTAGGCATAAATGGGCCATTTTCTCATTGGCAGGATGTGACTGGTGGAGTGCCACAAGGATCAGTGCTTGGGGTTCAATTATTTACTATCTATATTAATGACATGGAGGAGGGGACAGAGTGTAATATATCCAAATTTGCTGATGATACAAAAATAGGTAGGGCATGTTGTCATGAAGACATAAGGAATCTGCAAGGGGATATAGATAGGTTGAGTGAGTGGGCGAAAACTTGGCAGATGGAGTTTAATGTAGGAAAGTGTGAGGTCATACACTTTGGTAGGAAGAATCAAAATGCAGACTATTATTTAAATAGACAGAGACTCCAAAAAAGAGGGATCTGGGTGTTCTTGTGATTGAAACACAAAAAGTTAGCATGCAGGTGCAGCAAGTAATTAAGAGGGCAAATGGAATTTTGGCCTTTATTGCTAGGGGGTTGGAGTTTAAAAATAGGGAAGTCTTGTTAAAGCTGTGCAGGGTGTTGGTGAGGCCACACCTATAGTACTGTGTACAGTTTTGGTCCCTGTATTTAAGAAAGGATATATTGGCATTGGATACAGTCAAAAGAGATTCACTCGGCTGATTCCTGGGAGAAAGGGGTTGACTTATCAAGAATGGCTAACAAGTTAGGCCTTTATACATTAAAGTTTAGAAGAATAAGGGTGATCTTATTGAAATGTATAAGATTCTGAGGGGGCTTGACAGGGTAGATGTTTCCACTAGTGGGGGAATCTCAAACTAGGTGACATAGTTACAGAATAAGGGGACAGTCAATTAAAACTGAGATGCAAAGGAATTTCTTCTCTCAGAGGGTAGTGAATGTCTGGAATTCTCTACCCAGTGAGTTGTGGAGGCTAAATCACTGAAAGCATTTAAAGAGGAGGTAGATAGATTTTTGAAATATTGGGGAGTTGAGGGCTATGAGGAGCTGGCACGAAAGAGGAGTTGAGGTCTGGGGCAAATCATCCCTGATCTTATTAAATGGTGGGGCAGGCTTTGGGAACTGAATGGCCTACTCCTGCTCCTATTTCTTATGTTCTTATAAGGGGGCTACAAAGAGATGTAGATCGGTTAAGTGAGTGGGCAACAACCTGGCAAATGGAGTAAAATGTGGGAAAGTGTGAACTTGTCCACTTTGGCAGGAAGAATAAAAAATAAGTATATTATCGAAATGGTGAGAGATTGCAGAGCCCTGAGATGCAGAGGGATCTGGGTGTCCTCGTGTATGAATCGCCCAAGGTTAGTATGCAGGTACAGCACGTAATTAGGAAAGCTAATAGAATGCTCACGTTTATCGCGAGGGGAATTGAATACAAAAGTAGGGAGGTTATGCTTCAGCTATCCAGGGCATTGGTAAGACTACATCTGGAGTACTGTCGACAGAACTGGTCTCCTTATTTAAGGAAGGATGTGAATGCATTGGAGGCAGTTCAGAGAAGGTTTACTGGACAAATACCTGGAATGGTGGGCTGTCTTACAAGGAAAAATTGGACAGGCTTGGCTTGTATCCGCCAGAGTTTAGAAGAGTAAGAGGCAACTTGATTGAAACACATAAGATCCTGAGGGTCTTGACAGGGTGGATGTAGAAAGGATGTTTCCCCTTGTGGGAGAATCTAAAATTAGGGGTCACTGTTTAAAAATATGGGGTCGCCCATTTAAGACAGAGATGAGGAGAATTTTTTTCTCTTAGAGGGTTGTGAGTCTTTGCAGTTCTCTTCCTCAAAACACGGTGAAAGCAGAGCCTTTGAATATTTTTAAGGCAGATGTAGATAGATTCTTGAGAAGCAAGGGGGTGGTCAGGGGTAGCTGGAAATGTGGGAAATCAGTTCAGCTATGAAATTATTGAATGGCGGAGCAGGCTTTAAGGGCCGAGTGGCCTACTCCTGCTCCTAATTCATATGTTCGTATGCTTGTATGTTTGTATAAAGCCCAAGATGCCATATATTTTACTACCACTCTCTCAATATGCCCTGCTACCTGCAAAGATCGATGCACATGCATCCCCAGGTCCCTCTGTCCCTGAACACTCTTGAGAACTGTGCCATTAAGTATACATTGCCTCTCCCTATTCCTTCTGTCAAAATGCATCACCTCACACTTAACAGTATTAAATTCCATCCGTCACCTCTCTGCTCATTCTGCTAACCTGTCTATGTCCTATTGCAGGCGGTTCATTTCATCCTCACTGTTTGCCTCACCTCCAAGTTTGGTATTGTCAGCAAATTTTGAGATTCTGTTCCGTATTCCAAGATCCACATATTTTATACATAGCAAGAAAAGCAGTGATCCCAGCACTGACCCTCGGGGAACACCACTGTCGACCATCCCCTAGTCTGAAAAGAAACCATTTACTACAACTTGCTTGTTTCTGCCCTTAATCCAATTTTTTAACCAATTGGACACTGACCCTCCTATTCCATGAGCCTGAATTTTGTTAACCAGCCTTTTATGTGATACCTTATCAAATGCTTTCGTAAAATCCATAGAAACAACATCCACTGCATTTCCTTCATCAAGCTTCTCTGCTCCTTCATCAAAAAATTCAATTAGATTAGTGAAGCATGATCTGCCTTTTACAAATCCATGCTGGATATCCTTAATTAACTCAAACCTCTCTAAATGTCCATTGATATTTTCCCTGATTATCATTTCTGAAACCTTACCCAGCATTGATGTTAAATTAACTGGCATGGAGTTGCTTGGACTGTCCTTACACCCTTTCTTGAATAAGGGTGTCATTTGCCACTCTCCAATCCCCTTATCCAGGGAAGATTGGAAGATTATGGCAAGCCCTTCCTGGAGGAGTCTGGAAATGCAAGCACTCAACTACCAGCAAGCGTATAAAGCAAGACCCAGGCTCAGGGCCTTCAGTTACCTGGAGGGGAGTCTGAGAGGCAGCGGATCCTGTGAGGAACCACAGTTCAGGAAAGATGAGAAGGTCATTGTGAGCGTACAGAGGAGATTAAGTTCAAGGTTTACCAGCTTATAAGCAAGAGCAGAGACAAGGAATGGTGCTGGGGCAAATAATAGGAAGCTGTGATCGGTTGGAAGGCAGGAGTGATTAAATGACAGAAGAGATGATGGTGCAAGGCAAAAGTCAGGGAAACAACACGTAACATTTTGTAAGGACAGATACCAGAAGCAGGGTTTGAACACACACAACATACAACTATTGGATTTTAAGTCCAGCACCTTAACCACTCGGCTATCCGAGTTCATTAACCCAACCCTGAAAATGAAATTTGATGTGATCCGGGTGACATCTGGCCTTTCACAATATACAATTATGACTCCTCTCCCATGCAAAATTGGACCCTTCATTACTTACGAACCTCAATCGGATCACCCCTCAGTCTAGCTTTCTCTAACGTGTAGGGTCCCAACTCTTTTAGTCTAACTTGATAACGAAGATGTCTTATACTGGGAATTAGATTAATGTCTCTCCTCTGTACCATGTCAAAAGTCTCAATATCACCCATCATGTGAGGAGACCAAGACTGGATACAATATTCCAAGTGAGTCCTGACCAAGGTTTCATAAAAGGACAAATTCGGGACATCTCAGATACTGAAGGAGTCCGTGTCCAGGAGCAGCAAGACCTGGACAACATTCAGGCTTGGGCTGCTAAGTGGCAAGTAACATTCACACCACATAAGTACCAGGCAATGACCATCTCCAACAAGAGAGAATGTCACCATTTCCCTTTGATGTTCAACAGCATTACCATCGCTGAATCCCCCCCCCCCCCCCACCATCAACATCCTGGGGGTTCCCATTGACAGAAGCTTAACTGGACCATTCATATAAAAACTGTGGCTACAAGGGTAAAACAGATAGTGAGAATTCTGCAATGAATAATTCAGCTCAAGGCACGAGGTGAAATGCTCATTAGGAGAGCTGGAAAAATGGACTGGTTCGGTGTGCAGAAAAGTGGCAAATGGAATTCAACTTGGAGAAGTGTGAGGTGATGCATTTGGTGAGGTCAAACACGGCAAAGGAATACACAATTAATGGGAGAATACTGAGAGGTGTAGAGGAAGTGAGGGACCTTGAAGTGAATGTCCACAGATCCCTGAAAGTAGCAGGACAGGTTGATAAGTTGGTTAAGAAGGCTTATGGAATCCTTTCCTTTATCAGCCGAGGTATAGAATATAAGAGCAGGGAGGTTATGCTGGAACTGTATCAATCATTAGTTCTGCCACAACTTCAGTTCTGTCTGCAGTTCTGGTCACCTCATTACAGAAAGGATGTCATTGCACTCGAGAGGTTACAGAGGAGATTTACGAGGATGTTGCCAGCTCTGGAAAAATGCAGCGATGAGGAAAGATTGGATCGGCTGGGGTTGAATAGAGGAGGCTGAGGGGAGATTTGATTGAAATGTATAAAATTGTGAGGGGTCTGGATAGAGTGGATGGGAAGGGTCTATTTACCTTAGCAGGGAGGTCAATGACTAAGGGGCATAGATTTAAAGTGATTCGTTGAACGATTAGAGGGGAGATGAGGAACCGTTTTTTCACCCAGAGGGTGCGAGGGGTCTGAAACTCACTGCCTATAAGGGTAGTTGAGGCAGAAACCCTCAACTCATTTAAGAGGAGTCTGGATGTGCACCTCAAGTGCCTGAACCTGCAGGGCTACGGTCCAAATGCTGGACAATGGGATTACGCTGGGTGGCCCGATTTATGGCCTTCCTGTGCTGTAAACTTTCTATGTTCAATGATTCTATGCAGACACGATGGGCTGAATAGCCTCCTTCTGCACTGTAACAATTCTATGATTTTTGACTCTCCAAAACTTGTCCACCATCTACAAGGCACAAGCCAGGATGAGTGCAGCTCCAACAATACTCTGGAAACTCGACACTGTTCAGGACAAAGCAGCTGCCTTGATTGTCAGCCCATTCACCACCTTAAACATTCACTCCCTTCATCACTGACGCACAGTGGCAGTAGTGTGTACCATCTACCAGATGCACTGCTGCAACTCACCAAGGCTCCTTCGAAAACACCTTCCAAACCGAAGACCTCCACCACCTTGAAGGACAAGGGCTGCAGATGCATGGAACCATCACCATGTGCAAGCTCCCCTCCAAGTCACACACCATCTGATCTGCAACAATATCGCTGTTCATTCACTGATGTTGGGTCAAAATCCTGGATCTCCCTTCCTAACAGCACTGTGGGTGTACCTACACCACATGGAGTGCAGTAATTCAAGAAGGCAGCTCACCGCCACCTTGTCAAGGACAATTAGGGATGGGTAACAAATTCTGGACTTGCCAGTGTCGCTCACATCCAATGAAAGAATATGCCTCATCTTATATGCAATTATCCTCTGAATGCAGCCCAACCCTCTATTTGCTCCAACTATCACTTCACAGCATTGCTGCTGTACCTTTCGAGATCTGTGCACTAGAACATCCAGATCTCTGCTCAAAATTATTTTCTTTCTCCACCGCTTTAATGTTTTTCCCTGAAGGAAATATGAATGTTGAGCATTCGACCTGTCCACATGAATAACACTGCACTTACCCAAGTCGAAGAGACTTAGTAGTTGGCAGGAAAAAAGACAGAGGCGCAAGGGGAGAGCCAACTGTGCAACAGCCCCGACAAACAAATTTCTCTGCAGCACCTGTGGAAGAGTCTGTCACTCCAGAATTGGCCTTTATAGCCACTCCAGGCGCTGCTTCACAAACCACTGACCACCTCCAGGTGCGTATCCATTGTCTCTCGAGATAAGGAGGCCCAAAAGAACCCAAATTAAACATCATTTACCAGTCATGAACCCAATCTCCCAACACATTAAGATCAGCCTGAAACAGTCAAGCATCGTCTACAGTCTGAACACTCGCACAGATCTTCAAATCATCTGTAAATTTACAGATGGTGCGCCCTACACCTACACCCAAACAGATCCAGATCCATCTGTAACTATTTTCTGCCAACATCGTGCCAGTCAGTTCCCAATCCAGATCAATATATTACCACTGCTACCATGGACTTTAATCTTGTAGAGAAGCCTCTTGTGTGGAGCCTTATCAAAATCTTTTGGATGAGATCAGCTAATCAAACTCAGGCTGAGGATTAGGCCTAGGCCCGTCCTGCTCTGTGTGTGGGTCTCAGGACGACACAAGGTGAGATCAGCTCAATGAGCACAGGTCCTTCCTGCTCTATATGGTGCTCAGTACCTCACCAAATGAGAATAACTAACACACCACAGGACATGGAGCCTCGGCCCATCCTCCCCTGATTGTGGTTCAGTGCCAACCAGGTCAGATCAGCTAAGTCAACACAGGCCGGAGATGGAACCTGGATCTTTCCTGCTCTGGGGGCTCCGTACCATACCAGGAGTGATGAAGTAAAATACCACAGGCCGGGGATGGAGCCTGTGATTTTCCTGTTCTGTGTGGGGCTCTGGACAACAACGTGTGAGAAGAACTATCACCCCTCAGGCTGAGGAAGGAGCCTGGGCCCATTCTGTTCTGTGTGGATCCTACCACATTGGGTGGGTTCAGTTAACTCAACACAGGCCATGAATACAACCAGGCCCTTTCCTGCTCCATGAGGCTCAGGATCACACCAGGTGACATCAGCTGACACAGCACAGGCTGGGCTGGGGCTGGAGCCTGGGCCTGTCCTGCTCTGTGGGCTCAGTAACACAACACGTAAGATGAACTTTTTTCAAAAGACTTCAGTGTATTTAACTCTGTGTCCAACACTGTGAGGCATCTTTCTGTGTTTATAAAGAGTGTAATTTATTGACTGGTCTCTTGGATCAAACAGGGTGACAGACAGAGGTCTGTGTGCAGAGGGTTTGGAGGTGAGCTCTGATTCCTAACCCTTTCTGGATTGTGAGGAATAAAGAATGAATGAGAGAGAGAGAATGTGGGAGAAGGGATGATGGAAGAACTTGTCCGTGAACCTGATTAAAAGTGGCTCAAACGCAAGATAATATTAAAATATCAAGAGCAGAACATTAACATAATCTGAGTTCCGCGATCTGGTCGGGTCCCATTCCCCTGAAGTGAGGAATGAACGGGTGGGGAAATTCCGCCTGGAGTTACATTTGTCTCCAATGAAGATGAGTTCACAGTGAGGATGGAATAGCTCAGTTGGGAGAACACTAGATTGAAGAACCAGGATACAATCCCTGGTTTCATCAGTTTTAATTTGGTGTCTCCATCAGTTTAAGTAGAGAGAATCAGAGGGGAGATTTTCCACTCTTGATCCCATGGGCTGAATTTTAAACTAACGGTGCGGCTCTCGGCAGAGGCACCAGAAGCAGGTGTCGTCACCACACGAGTGAAATGTGGCCGACCGCCTCCGATCACGGAGCAGCCGACCAATTAATGAAGGGGAGGCGTGGGGTCCCTGTAAACAAGGACCAGAGGTAGGGAACGAGGTGCCGATGGCACCGACATCTGACACAACGGCAGGTGCTGACACCATATTTAAAGGGTTGCCAGCCCTGCATTCACTGCTGCCTGGTTTAAAGGAGTGTCTTCCTGAGAGCCCTCTGCTGTCCCAGGACCCGTTCTGCTGCCTCTGCTGCCCCTGGACCCGTTCTGCTGCCTCTGCTGCCCCAGGACCCGTTCTGCTGCCTCTGCTGCCCCAGGACCCGTTCTGCTGCCTCTGCTGCCCTTGACCCGTTCTGTTGCCTCTGCTGCCCCAGGACCCGTTCTGCTGCCTCTGCTGTCCCAGGACCCATTCTGCTGCCTCTGCTGCCCCAGGACCCGTTCTGCTGCCTCTGCTGTCCCTGGACCCGTTCTGTTACCTCTGCTGCCCCAGGACCCGTTCTGCTGCCTCTGCTGCCTGAATGCTGAGCCTGCAGTGACCATGGTTCCACGGTTTAGCGATGCCTCCCTGCAGGTTCTCCTCCAGGTGGCAAGAGAAAGGTGGAAGATCCTCTTCCCCAGGGATGGGAGGTGGAGACTGTCCACCTGACGAAGCAAAGCTGGCTGGAGATAGTAGGTGAGGTCAGCAGACGTGGGGTCACCCCGAGGACATGGATCCAGTGCAGGAAGTGAGTGAATGACCTGATCCAGGCTGCTCAGGTGAGAACTCAAAACACTTTGGACCCTTTGGACATTGCATGTGGCAGAGTGAGAGGGAGTGTTTGGTGGAAAGGGAGTGACCACCCAGTCATGTGTATTGGGGAAGGGCAGCATGACATGCTGCCTGAGGCTTGGCTGCATCTTGATGCGAGGCGCACGTCAGTCATTGTATAAACTCACACAGTCCCTCGAGAGGGGCCACATGCAGGAGGAATACGTGTGTCCCCATCATGGACTGCTGGACTATCACCATCAGAGATGTTGGGCTTGTCCCCGCTGGGAGACTAACTTTGTTCATCATTGTGTCTGCAGGAGAAGACATCCCACAATTGGAAAGAGTGTGTCAAGACCAGCGGTGGATGCCTTATCTCCATGTCCTCATCCCGATGGAGGAGGAGGCCATGGAACAGGCAGGGCAGCAAAGCAGCTGCTCCATAGCTGATGGAGAGACAGGGACACCTGCCCAAGAGAGTGAGTGAACATCTCCTGGGGCACAAGGGAGCATCCGCTGCAAAGGAGCCACACTGCTCATCTGTTCACCACTGCATCAATGGAGCTGCACGTTAGGAGTGGTTGGAATGTCACGATGGGAAGACCCTAACCCTTCAATGTCCCTGTTTTCTCATGAATGCCCAGATGAATGACAAAAGCAAAGAGCTGGAGAGACTGGGAGACAGCCGGACACGTCTGAGGAGGAGGAGGGAGCCTCAGATGGTGCACCATCACATCATTCCCCTGCACCCTCCACAAGAACAGAAACGCTCACGCAAACTGATGAGCACATCACAGACAGGCCCGGGCAGCTGACGGAGGCTGTGACAGCCGAGGCCACTGACCGTTGGCGGTCTGTGGGAGGCCAGGCCCACACTGAGACCCAGGCTGATGACATGCCTCTGGTGTCACCAGCAACACGGGAAATACTACAACTGCAGCGAGAGGTCAGGTAACATGTGGCAGAGTTGCCAGAGGCTATGTGCACCCAAACAAGGACGATGGAGGAGTCCATCCAGGCCTTGGGTGCTGCACTGTCTCTGATGGGGGTGTGTCTGGCTTCCTCCATTGAGAGATTGGTGACTATCATGGAGGGCCAGATCCAGCCGACCAATCAGTGGCTGCCGGAGATGTGCGCAGACCTGCACTCCATCACTTTGTCCATGAGCTCCATCCAGCGGTGACAAGGTGAGAGGGGGACGAGGCACCTGAATTCTCCACCAGGTCCACGTCCCTCTCAGGTCAGCAGCGAGGTACAAGTGTGTCTCATAAGGGGGAGGAGCAGCTGGCTGCCACATCTGGGGTCTCCTCTCAGGGTGCTCCTGGTGTGGACAGTAGCTCGAAAGTCCCTCTGCCAGTGACACCAGTGATGCCAGTGCCTGCCTCCATCATCCTCGATGACAGAGGGGTGTCCCTGTACCTGTGCATGAGGCCCTCAGTGTGCCGGGGCCCTCCAGGCCTCAGGCAGCCAGAGGACGGCCACCAATGTCATCCCAAGCCTTGGGGCAGCAAGGTCAGCAGCCTGTCTCCACCTCAGCTGCCAGAGCAGGGGGAGCACCACGTAGGAGCACCCGGAAAAGATTTAAGAAGAGCACCTAGATTCACTGAGGGATTCACGGGTGAATGTACATTCCAGATGGATAGGGTTGTGTTTGGTGTCACACGGAAGAAAGAAATGATGTTCTCTCACTATGTCTCCTTCCTATTGTTGATGCCCTTTGGGACTTCATTTAAACCCTTCCTCCCAAGGGGCTTGAAGTGAGGGACCAAGCCCTGAGTTCACAAAGCTTCGGCCTTGTCACTGTGCGATGTGTACCTGGGCGCTGACGAAGAAGGAAAGAGGCGACAACAGGGCTGTTTAAAGCTAAGACTTTATTGCTGTGGTTCCAGAAGGTGGCAAGGCTCAAAGGAAACGTGAATGTATAAGGGTGTCTCGTGGCTCCCTTGTGTGTATCTCATGGTGGCTTTCCTGCTGTGCCTGAGGTCCTTCATCTGGCACTGCCGGAGCAGCATCCTCCTCCACATCCTCATCATCAGAGGAGACATCGCACTCCATGATATCCTCATCGAGTCAACACCTCACCCCTCTGGAGTGCCAGATTGTGCTGTGCACAGCTAACCACCGCGATATACGAGACCCTCGCCGGGACATACTGAAGGGCTCCACTGGAACAATCCAGGCACTTCAATCTCATCTTCAGGAGACCAATGGCCTCCTTGATGGTCACTCGGGTTGACCCGCAGCAGGTGTTGTACCTCTCCTGTGCATCCTTGTGTGGGTTCCTCACATATCTCCAGTGGATTCCCACAATGATCTGATCGACCAGAAGTTCTGTGGCACGGTGACCTTCAGTGACACCGGCATCAGGTGCCCTCCAAGTCCCATGGGTCACAGCTGCATCATGGCCGAGAGATCAGTGACAACTTCCGTGGAGAGGTGCAGTCTGTGGAGACACTGTCACTCGGACATCTGCAGGTAGTTGAACCTCGGCTGACGTGTTTCTCTGCCTCCTTCTCCAGCCTCCTGTTCGAGGCTGGCCCTCCTATGGGCCCCCAAGCTGCTCTGGTGTCCCTGCTGGTGCCTGCGCTTCCCTCCCTCCCTCTCTACTCCTCCTCAATGGGAGCCTCGAATCCAGGGTGAATGAGGCCCATGACAGGTTGCCCCTCCCTTGAGTGCAAGGCCTTCACAGTAAACAGCACCCAGCGACATTTACCTCATTTGTCACCTTCAATGAGGTGGCACTGCCCCAATGACACCCTGGTGTGGCTCACCCTGCAGAGCTGGCACATTGGCCCCCACTCCTGACAGTGTTTCCTGATGCCCTTTCCCCCTCCACCCTTACTGCCAAGTGACGCTGCCTCACCCGATAGCTTCCCAGTGAAGCCAACACTCAGCTCCCACCTCCCAGTCACCTCCTTTAACCAGGCGAGGCTCTGAAGCCCCAGGGTTCCCGTGTGCTATTAGTTCAATTGGATCCAGTGAATAAAATTGCTGATAATTGGAATCATAAATACGTTAAATGCCTTCTTGCCGTGTGGATGTGCGAAATCTGCCCTCCATGTCAGCCGCCGAAAGAAAAATCCGGTCCGTCGTCTTCCATCCCTATTTTATACACCCCCCCTCCCCCTCCCCGGCCTCCATTCCCGTCTCCAACGGTCCCTTAAAATTCTGGCCCATGTCTCTAAGACTAATGGGAGAGAAACTACATCTGCTCCTTAGACTGAACAGGGAGAGCTGCTCTCTCTGTGTTTAAAGTGAATGAATCTGCTCTTTACCTTGTCTTACTGGAACGTTCACGATCTGGAAATGTCTGTTTGAAAATGTTTTCCTGTTACATTAACGGAGCAGAGGAGCAGATGTGAGGTGCTGTCCAACAGAGAGGTTTGGAAGTGGGTGCAGGGGTGGAATGACGGTGTAAGTGAGAGGTGCAGTGAGTTGGCCATTCTCAATAGAGTGTCAGGAATGAAGGTCAGAGGAACAGACCAGGCTGGAAAAACAGAAAGAGCGAGGAGAAGCTGGTGTGAAAAACAGAGATTAAACAACAGGCTTGTTCAGTTGGTTTGGGTCTGGTGTGTAGAATACCCGGAATCTGGGTTCACTTCCCTTCCAACTCAAGCAATTGTACCAACATTATGTTCATAAAACCATAGAATGATACCCAAAGAAGGAGACCATTTGGTCCATTGCGTCAGAGCTGTCTCTTTGGTTGTGTTATCCAATTAGAACTGCTGCTCAGCTTTTTCCTGTAATCCGTACATTTTTCCTTCCAGTATTTATCCCTATTGCTTTTCAAAGTTACCACTAAATCTGCTTTCAAGTCCCGATCAGACAGTGCATTCCAGATCACAACACATCACTGTATAAAAAATCATTCCTCATTTCGCCTCTGGTTCTTTTCTCAATCACCTGATAAATACATCCTCTGGTTACTGACCCTTTTGCCACTGGAAACAATTTCTCCTTATTTAACTTATTGAAAACCTTCTTGATGATGTCACATACTGGACTGCCAGTAAAACTGAAGCCCATGGAATAAAAGGGACAATGACAGCATGGGTATGAAGTTTACAGACTGATAGGAACATAGAAGCAGGAGTAGGCCATTCAGCCCATCGAGACCACCCCACCATTCAATATGATGATGATTGATCATCCACTTCAATGCCTTTTTCCACACTATCTCCATATCCCCTATGTCATTTGTATTTAGAAATCTGTCAATCTCTGCTTTAAACATACTCAATGACTGAGCTTCCACAGCTCTCTGGGGTAGAGAATTCCAAAGATTCACAACCCTCTCAGTAAAGAAATTTCTCCTCATCTCTGTCCGAAGTGGCTTTCCCCTTATGTTGAAATTGTGTCCCCTGGTTCTAGATTCCTCAACCGGAGGAAATAGCTTCATCTACCCTGTCTATCCCTTTAAATACTTTGTAAGTTTCAATGAGATCACCTCTCATTCTTTGAAACTCTAGAGAATGCAGTCCCAGTTTCCCCAATCTCTCTTCATAGGACAGTCCTGCCATCCCGGGAACAAGTCTGGTGAACCTTCATTGCACTCCCTCGATGGCAATGATATCCTTCCGAAGGGAAGGGGACCAAAACTGCACACAGTATTCCAAACTGCAGACCAACCAAGGTTATATACAATTGAAGCAAGATTTCACTACTCCTGTACTCAAATCCTCTTGCGATAGAGGCTAACATATCATTCGCCTTCTGAATTGCTTGCTGCACCTGCATGTTAGCTTTCAGTCACTTACTGACAAGGACACCCAGGCCCCTTTGTACATCTACACTTTCTAATCTCTTACCATTTAAGAAATAATCTGCACATCTGTTCCTCCTGCCAAAGTGGACAACCTCACATTTTTACACATTATATTCCATGTGCCACTTTCTCGTCCACTCACAAGGTCTGTCCAAATCCCCTTGAAGCCGCTTTGCATCTTTCTCACAACACACATTCCCACCTAGTTTTGTGTCATCTGCGAACTTGGAAATACTACATTTGGTCCCCACATCCAAATCATTGATATATATTGTGAACAGCTGGGTCACAGAGTGGTGGTGAACAGTTGTATTTCTGTCTGGAGGAAGGTTCCTCATAACTTCAGTTGTGTGCAGAGACTGGAAAAGCTGGGGTTGTTCTCCTTGGAGCAGAGCAAGTTCAGAACAACTTTGACAGAGTTAGAATCAAGGAATCAAATGGTTACAGTACAGAAGGAGACCATTCAGTCCATCATGTCCATGACAGCTCTTTGCAAGAGCAAATCAGCTAATTCCACTCCTCTGCCCTTTCATTGTAACCCTGCAAATTTTCTCTGTTCAGGTGTTTATCCAATTCCCTTTTGAAAACCACGATTGAATCTGCCTCCAGCACACTCTCAGGCAGTGTATTCCAGATCCGAACCACCCCTGGTACCATTGCAGAAAATCTCTTCTGTTCATTTCATCCCTCATAAATAATTGAAATGAAATGTTTATTAGGAAACACACAACATAAAAAGGAGAGAGAAATAAATGCTGAGAACAATAGAAGTCAATGTTTGGAAGGTAAAAAGAGCAAAAGATGTAACTTTTATTCTGGATGAGTGAGAGGAATATATCACACTTTGGGGATTTTGTAAGAGGATTTAATGATAAACCTGGGATTTGAGAGGAAGCTGGTTCATGGTTTCCAGAACAAGTTCAGTCCCTGGGGTGGAGGCAACAGCTGCACGGTCCAATAACAGACAGGACGGGGACACTGTCTCAGGCCCAGTGAGCTCAGTCGATGAAAGCATGAAACTCTGAATCTCAAGTTTTTGAGTTTGAGCCCCACCTTGGGTGTTTTTTATTTCCTTTGTAGGCTGATTTTACAGGCATTCTCCAGCTCTGAATTCCTCGGCAGAGAGTTCAAGGAGTGTTTGAAATGAGATTCAACAGCAGTATGAGAAAGTCTCTCCTTGATTCAGGGCTCTTACCTCTCTGCAGCAACTCGCTGCTGAAGATTGAACTTTATCTCATTTCATTCTCAGCTCAGGGTCAGTGTGGATCATTGGGACTTCTGGCTGTCTCCCACTTCACAATCCATCAGTGCTGAGAAATCAATGGGGAATATTACTCACATGTTGTGATGTTTTATAAATACTTGAATGTATTTCACACTGTGTCTAACAGTGTGAATCTCCCCTGGTATATCAGCTCACCAATACTTCAACAGAACATTCACATAATGTGAGCTCTGAGATCTGTTCAGATCCCATTCCCAAGACCTGGAAAGTGGGATTGGGCTGGATCGCTCTTTTTCAACTGGCACAGACACGATTGCTGAATGGTCTCATTCTGTGCCGTAAATTTTCTCCATTTTCTATGTTCTGTGAAGTGAGGTGTGATTGGGAGGGGCAATTCCACCAGGGTTATATTTTCTACCAAAACAATGACACAAGGGATACTTTACTTTTTTATTCATTCATTCATGCGATGTGGGCATCGCTGGCTAGGCCAGCATTTACTGCCCATGAGAAGGTGGTGGTGAGCTGCCTTCTTGAACCATTGCAGTCCATGTGGGGTAGGTACACCCACAGTGCCGTGAGAAAGGGAGTTCCAGGATTTTCACCCAGCGACAGTGAAGGAACGGCGATATAGTTCCAAGTCAGGTTGGTGTGTGGCTTGGAGGGGAACTTGCATGTGGTGGTATCCCCTGCATTTGCTGCCCTTGCCCTTCTAGGTGGTAAAGGTCACTGGTTTGGAAGGTGCTGTCTAAGGAGTTGTGGTGCATTGCTGCAGTGCATCTTGTAGACGGTACACACTCTGCAACTGTGCGTCGATGGTGGAGGGAGTGAATGTTTGCAGATGGGGTGCCAATCAAGCGGGCTGCTTTGTCCTGGCGGTGTTGAGATTCTTGAGTTGGAATTGCACCCATCCAGGCAAGTGGAGAGTATTCCATCACACTCTTGACTTGTGCCTTGTGGATGGTGGACAGGCTTTGAGGAGTCAAGAGTCATGGATGAGTGAGAGGAATATATCACACTTTGGGGCTTTTGTAAGAGGATTTATTGATAAACCTGATTTGAGAGGATTTGAGAGGAAGCTGCTTCATGGTTTACAGAACAAATTCAGCCCCTGGGGTGGAGCCAACAGCGGCACTGTAATTACTCGCCTCAGGATTCCAAGCCTCTGACCTGCTCTTGTCGCTACGTTATTTGTATGGCTCCCCATGGTAACCCCTATAATGTTGATAGTGCTGGATTCAGTGATTGTAATGCTATTGAATGTCAAGGGGAGATGGTTAGATTCTCTCTTGTTGCAGATGGTCATTGCCTGGCACTTGTGTGGTGCGAATGTTACTTGCCACTTATCATCCCAAGCCTGTGTGACTGAAATAGCTCAGTTGGGAGAGTGTTCGACTGAAGATCCCTGGTTCAATCTGGGGTTTTGGCAGTTCTCCTTTATTCTGCATCACCCTTTGGTTTTGACTCTTGAGCTGCACAATTTACACTGAAATTATTTACCCAACTCTGAAGGTTGGATTGGAATAGAGAGATATCAAGGATGGGAAATACTTACATTGTCTGCTCCAGCTTATTCTCTATCTCCCTGTGTCCTTTTCCCCAGTTTTTGACTCTCTCAGGGCCGGGTGAACATTTGATTTGCTGCATTTGTCCCAAACTGAAGCCTTTTCCACATCTCTGGGTGGTCAGACTCACTCTGTCTGTTTTTGCTGCTCGTGACCATTAACGAGAACAGGCCACGAGTTCAATGTTTATCAGCAAATGGAAGATAACTGGAAAGAATTCTGTGTTACTCCAGACCAGTGACAAAGATGCAATGGATGTTATTCAAAATAAATTCCCTTTGACATTTTATGTAAACTTGTTTGCATCTAAAAGTTGGATTTTAAGTGTAACAAAAATGTGTCAAATTAATGACTGACCATGTGACAGCGCACATGGGGATCAAATCCACAGCCTTGTTGTTATCAACACTGCGTCTTAACCAACTGAACTAAGCGGCCTATGGACAGAGCCAGGTATGGGTTTGAGCCGCACGCTGGCCGGTTTGTGTTTTATTTCTCACACTGGGTGACAGAGCGATTGTACAAACAATGGACACATCACATCCCTGAAACATTGTTCTGATATAAAACAGTGTGAAATAAGAACTGAGCATGGAAATGGAACGGAACCAGAAATCAGGACTTTAATCTATTGAACTTGATCTCGAAATTCAACCATGCACGAACATTCCAACAGATCGAACTCTCTTCTGATAAAAAATCCAGGAACTTGAGCTGCTGTAAAACATAACTGTGCCTGACGTGATTTGAACACACAACCTTCTGATCTGGAGTCAGACGCACTACCATTGTGCCACAAGCTCACAGATAAAGCAAAGTGTTCCATTCCTGACAGATTTACTTCTTGTTTAGATTCAGTGATTGAAATTAATTCAATCCTTATCTGACCTCCACTCTGTCAAGGCCTGCGATCCGACCTGAACCCGACGACCTGTGTCGGGTTCGGGTCATGTCGGGTCGCTCTTCCGGTTCTGGCTTTCGGGTTCAGGTCAGGCTGGGTCCAGGTTGGACTGAGTCCGGGTCGGACACACACAGTAAGTATTACATTTAACTCTGCTGGGAAGTTGATTTTAATAAGTGTCAAAAGTTGAAAAGCCAACCAAAGCCGGGAGTCCGAGTCATCAAGGAGGGAAACTCTGAGTCTGCGCAGTGAGCAAGTGAGCATCTCGATGATGTCATTGCGCTCATGCTGCAGCTTCCTGTAGGTTCGGAATCGGGGGGTAGATAAAGTGAACATTTCGGTGGTCGGGTAAGGCGCGGGTCGGTTCGGGCGCGGGAATAAATGGAGATACTCGTGCCGGGTCGGGTTTGGGTCCAATGTGGTTCTGTCAGGTTCGTGTCGGGTATTTTTTCCTGACCTGAGCAGGCCTTTACCGCTCTGTCAGTTCCGTGCCTTATTTAAACTATTACTTGGAGTTCTGTTTTACAGGGTTTCGGCTGTTTAAGTGTTTCCCAGACCCACTACTCTGATTAATCAGACATTTTGTTGCTAACTGCTGCTGCTACAATTGAAATGTAAAAAGGAATTTCCAGTGACCTGCAACCAATGGACAAATACATTTCAGAAAGTTAAAGCTCATTCACCAATCCACAAATGTGTCTTTCTGCTTATATTTATAAACAACTCCTTCTCTCCACTATGAGAACTATACAATCACTCCAGTTATTTGAAAGTTAGTATCAGATGTTCCAGTTCATCAATTTTAAAACTGCAGCAGGTATTTTCCAGAAAACTTCTCTGTTGGAACCTCAGTCCCATTTAGATTGAAAGTGGACAATTAATGTATTCACTTGTTCATTGTGGACAGGTGTCTGACTTAGAATAAATCTCATTAACTTTCAATGAGGTGGCAGTATTTCTGTGCTCCCATTTTACACAGTCTGTCCTGTTCATGCACCACGTTTTTATTCTCCTCTCCCATTCTCCACAGGATACAGATTACAAGCATCATCAATCTAGCTGTTGAAAAGCATTGGAAGAATCTGGTCACACAGGTATTGAAACATTCATTATCTGCCATTTTACAAGTTGGTTGCTTTAAACACAGTACGATGTGTAATCATCTTGAAAAGAGATTCTCTTCAATATCCAAAACAAATTGAATTACAAACCTGACAGACAAACACAGGAGAACAAATGACTAGTGAACACAAACCTCATGGTGCTCATTTTCAGATTTATTGCAGTCATCTTACAAAACAAGTGAAAGAATATTACAGTGAAATGATTTGGAAAGTAGGTGTGACTTTTGTTGGTGCCTTTCTTTGCTCTGTTGGTGAAACTTTCTTGCACCTGACTCCTGTTCATGTCTCTGTTTCCTCTATTGAATGAGGAAGCAGGTATTTGATCAGAAATCAACTGGATTGTGTACCTTTGAGATGGGATTTCTGCACCGTCAGGGCTGGAAACAGGAGTGAGTGAAAGACACTGCATGGAGTTTGATTTTGGACAGAGGGAGAGCAAATCTAACAGGATTGTGCGATATTGGCCTGGATTTTACAGCCCCAATAGCAGCAAACACTGAGACTTTCACTGCTATTGAGGGTCTGAACAGCACTGCAACTGCCAGTACATGCACACACTAACACCAGCATCTGGAAGTTGTGGTGGTGAGAAATGTGCTTAGAAGGAGCCTCTGATCATCATCACACCAGCCCACTCTTTAAAGTGACAGGGACCTGTAGTTCAGCAATTTGGGCTCATTGCCCACAACGTACCCTGATTTTTACCTTGGTTGGATTAGAGCCGGTACCAACAGGCTCAGGGCCTGCTCGGGAAGGACTTTTCTGTTGACACAACAGCTCCACTATTCCAGGAAGACACCGGCAGCAGCAGGGGTCAACTTTAAGAGGGAGTTCAGACATTTTAAATGTTGTATTTTGTTTCTTAATTGTATGTAACTTTTTAGCATAGCCTGATCAGAGTTCTTAAATTTATATCTGACTTTTTATTAACAAGATTGAAGTGCTTTTAAAAGATCTCTAAATATTTATGACTTTTTATCAAGATTTACCTAGCTTCTTTGGAAAGACTCGAGTAATATTGAAGTGACTTTTAAAAACTACATCTTATCCTTTAAAATCCTGCTTACATGTAGATGACATTGGAAGATGGCTTCAGAATAACTTAGACTATCTTTCTAACAGGTACTGCAACAGCTTAAGTCCTACTTTCTGCAAAAGCTGGTGAATTACAAAGAAACAATGTATTGAACATTTTATAAACAGTTGATGCAGATGGAATTCAAATTCATACATGTAAAACAGAAGGAATTAATAATCCATCATCTTAACCTGTCAAACACTTCATCACCCAGCTTTGTGCCAGCAACTTTTGCGAGGAGCAGCCTTGATAGAACGGGGTGCGGAGCGGACTTTCAGCTGAGCGGTCAATTTCAGTAAGTTACACGTTAATCCCTTTTTTGTTTCGGAGGACCGGGGACTGCTGGGTAGGGGAAAACTATTTATTTGGGCAGTTTTAAAATCTTTGTCTTTTGCGAGGAGCAGCCTTGATAGAACGGGGTGCGGAGCGGACTTTCAGCTGAGCGGTCAATTTCAGTAAGTTACAAATTAATCCCTTTTTTGTTTCGGAGGACCGGGGACTGCTGGGTAGGGGAAAACTATTTATTTGGGCAGTTTTAAAATCTTTGTCTTTTGCGAGGAGCAGCCTTGATAGAACGGGGTGCGGAGCGGACTTTCAGCTGAGCGGTCAATTTCAGTAAGTTACAAGTTAATTCCTTTTTTGTTTCGGAGGACCGGGGACTGCTGGGTAGGGGAAAACTATTTATTTGGGCAGTTTTAAAATCTTTGTCTTTTGCGAGGAGCAGCCTTGATAGAACGGTGTGCGGAGCGGACTTTCAGCTGAGCGGTCAATTTCAGTAAGTTACAAGTTAATCCCTTTTTTGTTTCGGAGGACCGGGGACTGCTGGGTAGGGGAAAACTATTTATTTGGGCAGTTTTAAAATCTTTGTCTTTTGCGAGGAGCAGCCTTGATAGAACGGGGTGCGGAGCGGACTTTCAGCTGAGCGGTCAATTTCAGTAAGTTACAAATTAATCCCTTTTTTGTTTCGGAGGACCGGGGACTGCTGGGTAGGGGAAAACTATTTATTTGGGCAGTTTTAAAATCTTTGTCTTTTGCGAGGAGCAGCCATGATAGAACGGGGTGCGGAGCGGACTTTCAGCTGAGCGGTCAATTTCAGTAAGTTACAAATTAATCCCTTTTTTGTTTCGGAGGACCGGGGACTGCTGGGTAGGGGAAAACTATTTATTTGGGCAGTGGCAGTACCCGAGACACTACACGTGTAGTGTCTCCCACCCACCCTCCTCCTCTAACCAAAAAAAAAGGACTCTAGGGTGTTGATAAGGTAAGCTTTTTATTTAAAACTTCAGTCCGTCGGATTGCTAAGCGAACAAGTTTTGACTTTTTTTTTCGTTTGGTTTTTCAGTAGATTTATTGGGAATCTAGAATAGTGGGAATGGAGGTAAAGGCAGTTGTATGTTCCTCCTGCAGAATGTGGGAGGTAGGGGTCGCCAAGAGTGTCCCTGCTGACTGCATCTGCGGGAAGTGCACCCAACTCCAGCTCCTCGCAGACCGCGTTAGGGAACTGGAGCTGGAGCTGGATGAACTTCGGATCATTCGGGAGCCGGAGGGGATTATTGACAGGAGTTATAGGGAGGCAGTCACACCTCAGGTAAAAGAAGTAGGTAGATGGGTTACCGTCAGGGGAAGGAAAGGGAATCAGCAGGCAGTGCAGGGATCCCCTGTGGCCGTTTCCCTCAACAACAGGTATACCGTTTTGGATACTGTTGGGGGGGACGACTTACCAGGGGTAAGCAATGGGGTGCAGGTCTCTGGCACAGAGTCTGTCCCTGTTGCTCAGAAGGGAAAAGGGAAGAGGAGCAGAGCATTAGTCATTGGGGACTCCATAGTTAGGGGAACAGATAGGAGGTTCTGTGGGAACGAGAGAGACTCACGGTTGGTGTGTTGCCTCCCAGGTGCCAGGGTACGTGATGTCTCCGATCGTGTTTTTGGGATCCTTAAGGGGGAGGGGGAGCACCCCCAAGTCGTGGTCCACATAGGCACCAACGACATAGGTAGGAAGAGAGATGGGGATTTAAGGCAGAAATTCAGGGAGCTAGGGTGGAAGCTTAGAGCGAGAACAACCAGAGTTGTTATCTCTGGGTTGTTGCCTGTGCCACGTGCTAGCGAAGAGAGGAATAGGGAGAGAGAGGAGTTGAACACGTGGCTGCAGGGATGGTGTAGGAGGGAGGGTTTTGGTTTCCTGGATAATTGGGGCTCTTTCTGGGGTAGGTGGGACCTCTACAAACAGGATGGTCTTCACCTGAACCAGAGGGGTACCAATATCCTGGGGGGGAGATTTGTTAGTGCTCTTCGGGGGGGTTTAAACTAAATCAGCAGGGGAATGGGAACCTAAATTGCAGTGCCAGTGTACAGGCTGTTGAGAGTAGTGAGGTAGGGGATAAGGTTACAGGGACACAAGAGGGCACTGGCAAGCAAGAACTTGGTTTAAAGTGTGTCTACTTCAACGCCAGGAGCATCCGGAATAAGGTGGGTGAGCTTGCAGCATGGGTTGGTACCTGGGATCCTGATGTTGTGGCCATTTCGGAGACATGGGTAGAGCAGGGGCAGGAATGGATGTTGCAGGTTCCGGGATTTAGATGTTTCAGAAAGAACAGAGAAGAGGGTAAAAGAGGGGGGGGTGTGGCATTGTTAATCAAGGAAAGTATTACAGCGGCAGAAAGGACGTTTGAGGACTCGTCTACTGAGGTAGTCTGGGCCGAGGTTAGAAACAGGAGAGGAGAGGTCACCCTGTTGGGAGTTTTCTATAGACCTCCGAATAGTTCCAGAGATGTAGAGGAAAGGATAGCGAAGATGACTCTCGACAGGAGCGAGAGTAACAGGGTAGTGGTTATGGGGGACTTTAACTTTCCAAATATTGACTGGAAATACTATAGTTCGAGTACTTTAGATGGGTCTGTTTTTGTCCAGTGTGTGCAGGAGGGTTTTCTGACACAGTATGTGGACAGGCCAACCAGGGGCGATGCCACATTGGATTTGGTACTGGGTAATGAACCCGGCCAGGTGTTTGATTTAGATGTAGGTGAGCACTTTGGCGATAGTGATCACAATTCGGTTAAGTTTACCTTAGCGATGGGCAGGGACAGGTATATACCGCAGGGCAAGAATTATAGCTGGGGGAAAGGAAATTATGACGCGATTAGGCAAGATTTAGGATGTGTAGGATGGGGAAGGAAACTGCAGGGGATGGGCACAAACGAAATGTGGAGCTTATTCAAGGAGCAGCTAATGTGTGTCCTTGATAAGTATGTACCTGTCAGGCAGGGAGGAAGTTGTCGAGCAAGGGAGCCGTGGTTTACTCAAGAAGTTGAAGCGCTTGTCAAGAGGAAGAGGGCGGCTTATGTTAGGATGAGACGTGAAGGCTCAGTTAGGGCGCTTGAGAGTTACAAGCTAGCCAGGAAGGATCTAAAGGGAGGGCTAAGAAGAGCAAGGAGAGGACACGAGAAGTCATTGGCGGATAGGATCAAAGAAAACCCTAAGGCTTTCTATAGGTATATCAGGAATAAACGAATGATAAGAGTTAGAACAGGGCCAATCAAGGATAGTAGTGGGAAGTTGTGTGCGGAATCAGAGGAGATAGGGGAAGCGTTAAATGAATATTTTTCATCAGTATTTACAGTAGAGAAAGAAAATGTTGCCGAGGAGATTACTGAGATACAGCCTACTAGGCTAGATGGGATTGAAATTCACAAGGAGGAGGTGTTAGCAATTTTGGAAAGAGTGAAAATAGATAAGTCCCCTGGGCCAGATGGGATTTATCCTAGGATTCTCTGGGAAGCCAGGGAGGAGATTGCAGAGCCGTTGTTGTTGATCTTTAAGTCGTCATTGTCGACAGGAGTAGTGCCGGAGGACTGGAGGATAGCAAATGTTGTCCCCTTGTTCAAGAAGGGGAGTAGAGACAGCCCTGGTAATTATAGACCTGTGAGCCTTACTTCGGTTGTGGGTAAAATGTTGGAAATGGTTATAAGAGACAGGATTTATAATCATCTTGAAAAGAATAAGTTCATTTGCGATAATCAGCACGGTTTTGTGAAAGGTAGGTCGTGCCTCACAAACCTTATTGAGTTTTTCGAGAAGGTGACCAAACAGGTGGATGAGGGTAAAGCCGTGGATGTGGTGTATATGGATTTCAGTAAGGCGTTTGATAAGGTTCCCCATGGTAGGCTATTGCAGAAAATACGCAAGTATGGAGTTGAAGGTGATTTAGAGCTTTGGATCAGAAATTGGCTAGCTGAAAGAAGACAGAGGGTGGTGGTTGATGGCAAATGCTCATCCTGGAGTTTAGTTACTAGTGGTGTACCGCAAGGTTCTGTTTTGGGGCCACTGCTGTTTGTCATTTTTATAAACGACCTGGATGAGGGTGTAGAAGGGTGGGTTAGTAAATTTGCGGATGACACGAAGGTCGGTGGAGTTGTGGATAGTGTCGAAGGGTGGTGTAGGGTACAGAGGGACATAGATAGGCTGCAGAGCTGGGCTGAGAGATGGCAAATGGAGTTTAATGCGGAGAAGTGTGAGGTGATTCACTTTGGAAGGAGTAACAGCAATGCAGAGTACTGGGCTAATGGGAAGATTCTTGGTAGTGTAGATGAGCAGAGAGATCTTGGTATCCAGGTACATAAATCCCTGAAAGTTGCTACCCAGGTTAATAGGGCTGTTAAGAAGGCATATGGTGTGTTAGCCTTTATTAGTAGGGGGATCGAGTTTCAGAGCCACGGGGTCATGATGCAGCTGTACAAAACTCTGGTGAGGCCGCACCTTGAGTATTGCGTGCAGTTCTGGTCACCGCATTATAGGAAGGATGTCGAAGCTTTGGAAAGGGTGCAGAGGAGATTTACTAGGATGTTGCCTGGTATGGAAGGAAGGTCTTACGAGGAAAGGCTGAGGGACTTGGGGTTGTTTTCGTTAGAGAGAAGGAGGAGGAGAGGTGACTTAATAGAGACATACAAGATAATCAGAGGGTTAGATAGGGTGGATAGTGAGAGTCTTTTTCCTCGGATGAGGATGGCAAACACGAGGGGACATAGCTTTAAGTTGAGGGGTGAAAGATATAGGACAGAAGTCAGAGGTAGTTTCTTTACGCAGAGAGTAGTAGGGGCGTGGAACGCCCTGCCTGCAACAGTAGTAGACTCGCCAACTTTAAGGGCATTTAAGTGGTCATTGGATAGACATATGGATGTAAATGGAATAGTGTAGGTCAGATGATCGGCGCAACATCGAGGGCCGAAGGGCCTGTACTGCGCTGTAATATTCTAAAAAAAAAAAACCCATCACATGTCTTTTTTGCCTCTATGAAAATTTGGGCAGGACGGTCACCTTCAGCTCAGATCCTGACTGTGCAGCCAAATGTGCAATGATGGAAATGCAGCTTCTGTAAGTAAATGGAATTTCCATCACATCAGGTCATGGCCTGTTGGGAATGGAGCGGTGTGAAACATTTCCAGACCATGTCCAACACGTTTCTACTCAGTGTGAAAACCCACCACGGAAAGACTGGAACATACAATCATTTCATCACATCATGATTAACATCACTCAGACACCTGAACCATTAGGTCACTGACGAACTCATGATGACTTCGAATTTCTCATGAAATGACAACTGAACTAACTGACTGGAAGAATTGCTTTAACTCCACATGATCAGAAAGGCACAGCCTTAGGCCGACTTGGCAGATGAATATTGATTGAATAATTTCTGTGTGAGGAATGTTCCAGCATCATAAACCGGGGGAACGTGCTGACTGAGCTGTGTCTTCATCTCTTCTGGGCAGTCGGACAGTTCACCCTTCATTCTGCTCTGATTCACTTTCCCAAAGTGGATCTACAGATTCTTAAATCTGGAGACTCGTTTTCTTATTTTGTTCCTTTTGATTTTTCTTGCTCCTGAATGATAATATATTCTAAACCTCGGATCAACCCTCCCCTTTGCGTCGTGTTATAGTCTTGGTTAAAAGAGACACAAAATGACACAAACACTCTGAAACATACAACACGGTCACACTTTCCTTCAGTGAGATTAATGTTGAGCTGTTTTCCAGGTTAAATGCAACTGCAAACACATTGCTCTCAAAGAAATTGTAGGGGATTGAGTTGCCGTTGAAATATTAGCACTGGACATCTGTCCGAGCAGGAACAGCCATTTCAAACTCACATCCTTCACAAAGGCAACCACTGAGCTGTTTTCTTTTGTGAATGAAATTCATAAGAAAAGTTAAAGTTCACAAGAAAATGGATGTAAATGATTGATAGCTAAACTTTTGAAGCCATGATATGAATCCAAAATTTTCTGATTATTAGACAAACACTCGAACCAATTAAGCTGCTGAGCCAGATCACAAGTGCTGTGACAACTAAGGGCAGAGGAGGGCACTCTTTATTCTCATCCCACTTCTCCACAGGTCACAACATCTATGTGAACTTTTCCCACATACTGATACAGTCAATCATGTACTCTATTTTTCCCAGAATAGAAGACACTGACCAGGTTTCTTTAATGAACAACAAAATTATCCATTTATTGTCGAACAAGTTTTAACTAGTCATGAAGTAAAGCAAAAACACACAGGTGGAAATTTTAAAAGTTCCTTTTTCACCTTTACCAACTTTTAAAGTGCTTTTTCTTATCTTCGAGCCACACACACACACACACACACCGGATAGCTGAAAAAATAAAAGGGATTTTTTTTTAATTCAGCACTCTGTTGCAGACAAAAAAAAACCTCTTGGGCTGTTCATTTGCTCATTTTTGAAGAAATCATCAGATGAGATATGTTGCTCCAAAACTGGAATACAGTCTAACTTCCGAGCATACGTAGACAGGTCACTCGGGTATTATAGAACAGTTCTTTTCAGAAGGCATTGAGAATTAATTTTTGCAGGCCTTCTTCAAAGACATGCGACAAGATGAATTAACTCAGTGGACTTCTCAGGGTCTTTTAAAGATTTTCTGGAAAACAAACTGGGTTGTGGTCTTCTCTCCTTCCTTGACGATTCTTCAGGCTAACTTTATCAGCTGCTCACTCCAGCAGGTAAAACACACTTACTGCTACAACCAAAGGTTGTGAGTTTTCTGCTGTCTTAGGTTTGCGCTGCTGCTGCCAAGCTTGTCCAATCAAGGGGCATGACTGACTTCACTAACCATATTTCTCCCGGTTACCAGGGTTTCTGTTCTATATTTAACTTGAATCATGTGACAACCAGTAAACATAGTTGCCAAATTGGTTCCTTTGGTGCTCTCTTGAAAAAGAACTGGTCCTACATTTATTCAGTTTGATTATGACTTCTTCAAAAAATATTTTAAAAGAAGAAACAGAATCCCTTCCATAACATTATGTACTTTCCCTGAGCTACAGGTTATTGCAAGTTTCTCTGGCTGTGTTTATTTTAGATGATTTTGTACTCAGGTTCTTTTGGAATCCATGTGTTTGCAGATCTTTGTGAGTGAGAGATGTGGTAATATGCTTAAAAGATTTCCCTGTAAATTATTCGTATCTCCATCTTTCCCCGAACTTCGTACAAACACATTAATATGGGAATCACACACATCAGGCCGTCAAACCTGTCTGCTAAACATTGAAAGGTGACAGTGTTTATTGTGACGGGGTTCCATTTATGAAGACACATATTGATGATTCCCACATGTAAAAATGTGTAAATTATGTTCATGACATAATGACATAAATAAACATTTCCTTGCACTTGCCATGGTTGGCGAACATTTTCTCTGCTGATGCCCCCTGAATATATTAGAGAACATGGTGACGAGGTTGAGATTAAAGTCTGTAAATATAGGCAGCAAACAGCAGCAGGGACTGCAGTGAACAAGATTTACGTGACATATTTGTGCTTATATTGGTGGGTGAAATAAGATACTAAACACACAAAATCCTACATTTGAGCTCGCGTAAAAGATTGCTCTGTCGATGGAGATAGCATCAAAGAATGCTCAGGAATTTTGTCCTATGCCAGTGATCGTAACACACTTCTGGGGAACGTAACAAAAAATGGTAAAATGGGCTTTCACATAACAGATGAAATTTTACACAGAGAAGTGTGAAGTGATACAAATTGGAAGGAAGAATGCCATATAAATGAAACGTTACAATTCTAAACTGGGTGCAGGAGCAGAGAGACAATGTACACCAATGTTAGAAGGATTGAAAAGGTAGCTAAGAGCAAACAGGACACTTGGCTTTATTAATAGAGGCATAGAGTAAAAACATATAAGTTATGCTAAACCTTTATAAAATACTGGGAACGAATGGCCTCCACCTGTACCTCTACAGAAAGCTTCCATTCCAGGTTTACACACACTCATCAGGATCACGCCCCACAGATTCTGCCCTCCAGGCTCAGACACCCACTTCAGGATCACTCTCCACAGATCCCGCCATTCCAGGTTCGGACACCCCCTGCAGGATCACTCTCCATTGATCCCAGCACTATGGGCTCGGAGACCCTCTTCAGAGATCCTAAATCTCCAGACACGGACATCCTTTGAGGACCACTCTCCACAGATTCTGCCCTCCAGGCTCAGACATCCTCTTCAGAATCACTCTCCATACATCCCGCGACTCCACGCATGGATATCTCAATCAGGATCCGATCAAAGAATGTTGCTTGTCACTTATCAGCTCAAGCCTGAATGTTGTTCAGGTCTTGCTGCTTTCAGGCACAGACTGCTTCAGTATCTGAGGAGTTGTGAATCATCAGCGAACATTCCCACTTCTCACTTATGTTGAAGAGAAAGCCATCAATGAAACAGCTGAGGATGGTTGGGCCTTGGACACTGCCCTGAGAAACTAGGTATCCAGTCATGAAAGGTGGAGGACAATTAAATAACGAACCAGATGAGGAGGCTCCAAAAACATCCCGATCCTCAATGTTGGTGGAGCCGAGCACGTCAGTGCAAAAGATGAAGCTGAAGCATTTGAAACCATCTTCAGTCAGAAATTGCTCAGTGGATGATTCATCTCGGCCTCTTGAGGTCCCCAGCATCACAGCTTCCAGTTTTCAGCCAATTTGCTTCACTCCACATAATGGCAAGAAACAGCTGAAGACACTCGATACAGCAAAGACTATGGGCCCTGACAACATTCCTGCTCTCGTGTAAATCTAAGTTCTTTTTGCCTTCAGTCTGGTTCAGTAAATATACTGAGTCGGATGTGCAGGTAAAATCAATTACTTTATTTGCGCATTTAGCCGGCTGACTTACTCTAATGCAACAACACTGACTCCACCCAGAGTCTGTCTGGTCCACTAGAGTAAGTGAAGTTTTTTGATACAGGTACTACTGTTTATACATTAAGATTCATGCTATACCCCCTTGTTTAACCAATCAGTGCGATACAATTCGACTTCACCCACGTGGTGACATGCAGTACATCTGTTACTGAGGTTGCAATGCACTCCATTTTCAATACATACTTGTTACTAATAAAATATTGTTTTGTACCAGCAAGAGAAAACAAAGCGGACAAGCAAGCTAATTGGCAAGAGCATAGGAATCATCAATAATCATTCTAGTCTCACTCCCTACATGGATCATGAGTCTGTCTCTACCTTGTGACAAGTAATTGCGGTGCATCCTGCTATCTCTATTAGGTGTAGATTCCTGAGTGTTTCGTGCAGTCTGCAGCTACATCAAGTAGTGGCAGTTCACGAAGATAAGAGGGGCCTAGCACTCCTTATCACTCACACAGGGATGGACATCATTTGATTCACAGGAGTCCATTTGTTCCAAACCACAGGGAGTCACACAATCAGGCCATAAAGAACAGATGTCTTTGCAATTACCAGTGTCGGCTAGTCTTTACAGTCTCACACGCTCTGCCTTTACTTTTAACTATTTCATTGTGGTTTCTGCCACTTAAAATCAAAGCTCAGCAAAGCTACTATTCCTAACTTGGCTATATTTCCCATTAAGCATAGTGCCATGCCTTTCTGCTCACTTCCACACTAGTACTGAAGACTTGTGCTCCAGAACTAGCTGCGCCCTCAGCCAAGCTGTTCCAGTAGAGCTACAACACGGGCATCTACTTGACAATGTGGAAAGTTGCCCAAGTGTGCCCTCTCCATAAAAAAAATGCAGGACAAATCCAATCTGACCAATTGCCGCCCCATCAGTCGACTATCAATCATCAGCAAAGTGATGGAAGATGTCACCAACAGTGCCATCAAGCACCACACACTTCGCAATAATCTGATCATCGATGCTCAATTTAGGTTCTGCCAGGGTCTCTCAGCTCCAGGAAATAATTTGGCAGATAGAGGAGAATGTGGGAAAATGTGAGGTTATCCACTTTGGTAGGAAGAATAGAAAAGGAAAATATTATTTAAATTGTGAGAGATTACAGAATGCTGCGGTGTAGAAGGATCTGTGTGTCCTCGTACATGAATCACAAAAAGTTACCATGCAGGTACAGCAAATAATTAGGAAGGCAAATGGAATGTTACCCTTTATTGCAAGGGGGTTGGAGTATAAAAGTAGAGAAGTCTTGCTACAAATGTACATGGTGCTGGTGAAACCACACCTAGAGTACTGTGTACAGTTTTGGTCTCCTTATTTAAGGAGGGATATACTTGCATTGGAGGCAGTTCAGAGAAGGTTCATTGGATTAATTCCTGTGATGAAGGTGTTGTCTCATGAGGAAAGTTGAGCAGGTTGGACCGATACTCATTGGAGTTGAGAAAAATGAAAGGAGAACGTATTGAGACATATAAGATTCTGAGGGGACTTGACAGGGTAGATGCTGAGAGGATGTTTCCTCTCGTGGTGGAATCTAGAGCTAGGGGACACAGTTTCAGATTTAGGGCTTTTTCATTTAAGAAGGTATTTCTTCTCTCAGAGGGTCATTAATCTTTGGAATTCTTTACCGCAGAGAGCAGTGGAGGCTGGGTCATTGAATGTATTCAAGATTTTTATCTACAAGAGAGCCAAGGGTTATGTGGGCAGGCAAGAAAGTGGGGTTGAGGTCATGATCAGGTCAGCCATGATCCTATTGAATGGCGGAGCAAGCTCGAGGGGCCAAATGGCCTACTCCTGCTATGAGTTCTTCCGATCTTCTGTTCTTATGATCTCATTGCAGCTTGGTCCAAACAGAGACGAAAGACTGGAATTCCAGAGGAGAGGTGAGAGTGATTGCCCTTGAGTGAGTGTGGCATCAAGGATCCCTCGCAAAATTGAAGTCAATGGGAATCAGGGGGAAAACCCTGCACTTTTTGAAGTCATACCTCGCACAAAACAAGATGTTGTGGTTAGTGGAGGCCAATCATCTCAGCCCAGGACATTGCCTCAGGAGTTTCTCAGGGTAGTGTCCTAGACCCAAACATCCCAGCTGTTTCATTGACGATTTTCTCTTCAACATAAGTCAGAAGTGGGAATGTTAGATGATGATTCACAACTCTTCAGATACTGAAGCAGTCTGTGCCTGCAAGCAGCAAGACCTGAGCAACATTCAGGCTTGAGCTGATAAGTGACAAGCAACCTTCTGGCCACACAAGTGCCAAGCAGTGAACATCTCCAATGAGAGAAAAAAAATCTACCTTTTGATATTCAGAAGCATTATCATCGTTAAATCCCCCACCATCAACATCTTGACCAGAAACGTAACTGGACCAGTCACATCTATGCTGTGGCTATAAGCGCAGGTCAGAGATTACGAATTCTGCAGCAAGTATCTCACCTCCTGACACCCCAAATCCTGTCCACCATCTCCAAGGCACAAGTCAGGAGTGTGATGGAATACATCCCACTCAACAACACTCAAGAAGCTCAACACCATCCAGGACAAAGCAGCGCACTTGATCGGCACCTCACCCGCCACCTTAAACATTCAATCCCTCCACAACCAGTAAACAGTGGCTGCAGTGTGTACCATCTCCATATGCACTGCAGCAACTCGCCAAGTATCCTTCAACAGCACCTTCCAAACTCGTGACCACTACCACCTCGAAGGACAAGGGCAGCAGATGCATGGGAACGCACTACCTGCAGGTTCCCCTCCAAGTCACTCACCATCCTGACTTGGAACAATATAGCCATTTCTTCACTGTTGTTGGGTCACAATCCTGGAACTCCCTCCCCAATAGCACTGTGGGTGTTCCTGCACCAAATGGACTGCATCAGTTCAAGAAGGCAGCTCTCCACCACCTTCTCAACGGCAATAGGAATGGGTAATAAATGCTAGCCTTATCAGCGATACTCACCCCCAAGAATGAATAAAAACCAAATCACTCTCCACAGATTCCCCACAATCTGGGCTTGGACATTGACTTCAGGAGCACAGAGCTTTATATCACTGCAACATGAGTTCCAATCTTCAGATTCTGTTCACTTTTCACATTATTTTCTACCAGTCCACTAGCTTTTATTAATTCAGTATTCGGGTCTCTGCTCCTCCGCCGTTTCTAACATCTCACCTCTTACAAAAAAACACTCTGATCTATCGTCGGTACTAGATGACCCCTCATTTTAAACTCCATCTGCCAAAGCATTGCTCACTCACTTAATCTATCAAGAAGATTTGAAAATAAATTTCTTGCCAAAGGATAATTTTCGGCATCTGCTCCCTCGCCATTTGCTTTTCCCATTTGTCTTTCACTTGGTGCAAATCCAGAGAAAGTAAAGATGGAAGGAAGGAGGTGGGTGGGGGAAGATCCTGCTCCGTTTCGTGATCCCTATTTGATCTTCATTCCAGTGCAGTTTGGGTGAAGAATTCCAATTGTCTGTCTCAATTTTAATAAAGTATAACAAATTCTGGAATCACTGTCTGGACATTGACAAGAACAGGTTTCGAGGCTGACTTTACACATAAACAATACACTGAACAGTTCATAAACAAGGATGGGATTCCAACCCACGTGTGCAGAGCACAATAGATTAGCAGTCCATCGCCTTAACCTCTCAGCCACCTTGTCAATTGCATAGGCAAAGCTGTCACCTTCAGCACAGCTTCTGGCTGTGCAGCCAGCTGTGTAATGATGGAAATATATCTTCTGTCAGTAAATGAAGTTGGGAATGGAGCGGTGTGAAACATTTCCAGACCATGTCCAACACGTTTCTACTCAGTGTGAAAAACCACCACGGAAAGACTGGAACATGCAATCATTTCATCGCATCATGATTAACATCACTCAGACATCTGAACCATTAGGTCACTGACGAAGTCATGATGACCGAATTTCTCATGAAATGACAACTGAACAAACTGACTGGAAGAATTGCTTTAACTCCACATGATCAGTGAGGCACAGCCTCAGGCCAACTTTTCGGGTGATGTAAACAGATATCACTGCTTCTGATCTTCACCAGAACAGAGAGTGAGATGTAACATTGATCATCAAACAGACTGTGAGAGAATACAACAGAATAAAACACATGGAGAGACACTGTGGAATAACAAATAGATTTGATTGGAATGTTGAAATTTTGATTGGAATGGATAAAACACCAGAAACAGCAGGTTAAATTGGGATTCTCATCATTATATTGATCTGGGACAGAAAAGAGAAACTGATGGAAAGAAGAGAAGAAGGAAGAAAAGAAAGGATGGAACTGTTCAATTTTTTCAGTTTTTTCACTCGCCCATCAAAGCTGATAAAAAAAGTTGCAAATAACAGAGAATTTCACCAAAAAGGGAGATTAAATATTGCTGAAACCTTGGATCGAAGGATGCCCCAACAGATCACCTATTTAACTGTCTCCTCACTGGGGGATTTCAATCAGTGAGCAATATTATTCTCTACTTTTTTTGTTAATTGGTCCCAGAACTGTCACTTGGAATTAATATCTGTGTTCCGACTCCTGAATAATAAAATTGTGAGTTTCTCGATATTTTCTGGACACAGTTCCTGCTGAAAGAACTAAGAACTCTTTTCTAATTTACACAATACTCGAAACACACTCATAAAGCCTGCTCAGCTAGCATCCTTGGTGCTGCTCTCTCTTCTCCCAAACTTCATCTCATGTGACTGTTACATCATCACTCCGACAGTGGGAGAGGTTGCAGGTTGATAGGTAAATTGGCCATTGTAAATTGTCCCTAGTGTAGGTACGTGGTAGGAGAATGGTGGGGATGTGGTAGAGAATATGGGATTAATGTAGGATTAGTATAAATGGGTGGTTGCTGGTTGGCACAGACTCGGTGGGCCGAAGGGCCTGTTTCAGTGCTGTATCTCTAAATAAGAAAAGGAAAATAAAAGCTACCAGTCGTAAATCAACTCAAACCCATTAGAGAGATAGAGGGAGACTGTCAGAGAACTTCCTGCATCCAGTCCTGACCCTGTCACACTCAGCAGCTTCTCACCCAGACCCCACTCTCATCAACACTGAACCTTGTTACCGAGACCCTTCAAATACTGTTTATGAAAGGTAGAAAAATTCAAACTTCATCACAGCTAGATTGAATAGAACAAAGTTTAATATCTTCTCGTCGTCACTCGGTAACCACATGAGACAGTCCTTAAATCAGTAGCATAAATTATCAGCTGTAAGAATGTTTGTCATTGGGTTGAATCATTTCTGTGTGAGGAATGTTCCAGCATCATAAACCAGGGGAACGTGTTGACTGAGCTGTGTCTTCATCTCTTCTGTCAGTTGGACTGTTCACCCTTCATTCTGCTCTGATTCACTTTCCCAAAGCGGATCTACAGATTCTCAAATCTGGAGACTGGGTTTTCTTATTTGGTTCCTGTTGATTTTTCTTCCTCCTGAATGATAATATATACCAAACTCGGATGAACATTTCCCTGTGTCCTGGTCTCGGTTAAAAGCGACAAATAACGGCACCAACATTCTGAAACATACAACACGGTCACATTCTGCTTCAGTGAGATTAATGCTGAGGCAGTTTCCGTGTCCAATGCGATTGTGAACAAATTTCTCTCAAGGAAATTGTGAATGATCAAGTATTTGCACTGAATTTCTGTGCAAGAAGGGACAGTTTCAAACAGCCATTCCCAAATCACTTCCTTCACAAAGACAAAGACTGTGCTGTCTTAACGTGTGACTCAGCGTCACTAACAAATTTGAACTCGAAGTTCAGGAGAAGACAGAGATGTGAATGATTGACAGTGTAATCTTTAAATCATAATTTTCCGTTTCTTCGTTGAAGTGAGGCTCAACCCTAAGCCACGAGAGATCGCCGAAAGCTACAAACTTGGATCCAGAAATCAGAAAAGTAGTGAAACAGTTGGTGAGTACATTGTGACACTGAAGAATTTATCACCACATTGCAACATTGGCACATTCTTAGACCGTACATTATGAGACAGATTTGTGCTTATATTGGTGGATGAGGAAAGATACTAAACACACAAAATCCCAATTTGAGCTAGTGTGTAAGATTGCTCTTTCCACGGAGATAGCATCAAAGAATGCTCGTGAATTTCGTCCGATGCCAGTGACAGTAACACACTTCAGAGGAACTTAAACACACTGGTAAAATGGGCTTTCACACAACAGATAAAATTTTACACAGAGAATTGTGAAGTGATACAGTTTTGGAGGAAGAATGAGACAATGTACACCAATCTTTTTTGATCAAGGTTTGAAAAGGTTGCTAAGAGCAAACAGGACACTTGGCTTTATTAATTGAGGCATAGAGTAAAAGCAAATAAGTTATGCTAAACCTTTATAAAACAGTGGGGCTGAATGGCCTACTCCTGTACCTCCACGGAAAGCTTCCACTCCAGGCTCGGACACCCTCTTCAGGATCACTCTCCATACATCCCGCCACTCCACGCATGGATATCTCCCTCAGGATCAGATCACAGCTCCACAGTCCTGCCACATCCAGTCGTGAATGGTGGTGGATAATTAAATAACTAACAAGATGAGGAGGCTCCAAAAACATTCACATCCTCAATGATGGTGGTGCTGAGCACGTCAGTGCAAAAGATGAAGCTGAAGCATTTGCAACCATCTTCAGTCAGAAATATTGAGTGGATTTGATCTGTGCTAATTTCAGCTCCTCATGCTCGCTGGTGCCTTGGTTCTCTGGTGCTAATTTCAGAGTAAATCATGCAGCTTGACAATTGGAGCCAAAGAAAAAGACACAGGAGAGGTTGAAAGTGCCAAAACCTGGGATTGAACCAAGAACTGTTTAACTGTTAGTACAGCACGAACTCAACAAAGCTATTTCAACAACACACTAAAGCCACCATTCTGTCACTGCTTTGGAAGACAATATATACATTAAAGTGTTTGTAAAAAGTTACAGAACACAACATGTGAGTAATATTCCCCATTGTTTTCTCAGTACTGATGGATTGTGAAGTGGGAGACAGCCAGAAGTCCCACTGTGACACACTGACCCTGAGCTGTGAGTGAAATGAGATAAAGTTCAATCCTTAGCAGCGAGATTCTGGAGAGAGGTAAGAGTCCTGAATCAAGGAAAGACTTTCTGACACAATAAAAGCAAAATACTGCAGATGCTGGAACTCTGAAATAAAAACAAAAAGTGCTGGAAATACTCAATAGCTCTGGCAGCATCTGTGGTGAGAGAAGCAGAGTTAACGTTTCTGGTCTGTGACCTTTCATCAGAACTGACACAGGTTAGAAAAGAATTCGGTTTTAAACAAGTGAAGGGGAGGGGCATGTGGGAGAGAACAAAGGGGAAGGTGTTTGATAGGGCAGAGGGCAGGAGAGATTAAATAACAAAGCTGTCCTGGGACAAAGGCAAAGAGTGTGTTAATGCTTGTGGTTGTCTGACACCAGTCATGCTCTGATGTTATTGAACACAATGTTCAATCCACAAGGCTGTAGAGTGCCGAATCAAAAGGTCAGGTGCTGCTCCTCGAGCTTGGGTTGATTTTCACTGGAACACTGGAACACTGGAACAGGCCAAAGACAGAAATGTTGACATGAGAGCAGGGGGGAGTGTTGAAATGGCAAGCAACCAGAAGCTCAGGATCATGCTTTCGGCCTGAGCAGAGGTGTTCCATCTAATCTGCGTTTGGTCTCCCCAGTTTAGAGGAGACCGCATTGTGAGCAGTGAATACAGTATACATAATTGAAAGAAGTACAAGTAAATCGCTGCTTCACCTAAAAGGAGTGTTTGGGGCTTTAGATAATGAGCAGAGAGGAGGGAAAAGGGCAGGTATTATATCTCCTGCGATTGCATGGGAAGGTGCGTTGGGAAGGGGACGAGGTATTGGGGGTAATGGAGGAGTGGACCAGGGTGTCGCGGAGGGAACAATCCCTTCGGAATGCTGACAGGGGAGGGGAGGATGCGTTTGGTGGTGGCATCACGCTGGAGGTGTCGGAAATGGTGGAGGATGATCCTTTGGATGTGGAGGCAGGTGGGGTGGAAAATGAGGACAAGGGGAACCCTGTCGCAGTTCTGGGAGGGAGGGGAAGGGGGAAGGCAGAGGTTGAGAGTCCTGTCAATTACACTGGGAGGGGGCAGGGTGGGAGTAGTTTAAATCTGGTGATGTTGTTGAATTTAATTTCAAACAATCCTTGAACTCTCTGCTGATGAAGACTGAAAAAGGGAAGAACAACCACACAACAAGGGTCTCAAATCCAAGACCCTGAGGTTAAAAGTCTCATGCTGTACCAACTGAGTTAACAAGGCCTGATACAGTACTTCTACTCTGTCTGTTATTGGACGGATTCGGCTGTTGGCTCCACCCCAAGGGCGGGAATTTGTTCCACCAACTGTGTAGCAGCTTCCTATCAATTCCCCAGATTATCAGTAAATCCACTTCCAGAAGCCCCAAAGTGTGATATATTCCTCTCACTCATCAATAAGAAAGCTGAAATCTTTTTACCTTCCAAATGCTGCCATCCATTTTGTCAGTATTTATTTCTCTCTCCTTTTTATTTAGTTCATGCATTTCTTCAGAATTTTTTTTTCAATTATATCTGAGGGAAGAAATGAACAGATCTGGCAGCTCAAAACTGGGCATCCATGAGGCACTGTGGGCCATCAGCAGCAGCAGAATTGTATTTCAACACAATATGTTACCTATGGCCTGACATATCCCTCACTCTACCATTACCATCAAGCCAAGGGAGCAATAGTGGTTCAATGAAGTGTGCAGGAGGGCATGTCAGGAACAGCACCAAGCAGACCTAAAAATGAGTGAAGCTACAACACAGGATTACTTGCATGTCATATAGCGGAAGCAGCATGCAATAGACAGAGCTGAGTGATCTCACAACCAACAGATCAGATCAAAGCTCTGCAGTCCTGCCACATCCAGTCCTGAATGGTGGTGGATAATTAAACAATTAACAGGAGGACGAGGCTCCACAAATATCCCCATCCTTAATGATAGGGGAGCCCAGTATATCAGTGCAAAATACAAGGTTGAATCATTTGCAACCATCTTCAGCCAGAAGTGCCAAGTAGATGATCAATCTCGGCCTCCTCCTGAGGTCCCCAGCATCACAGGTGCCAATCTTCAGCTAAATCCACTTCACTCCACATGATATCAAGAAATGGCTGAAGGCTCTGGATACTGACAACATCCTGGCTGCAGTGCTGAAGACTTGTGCTCCAGAACTAGCCACACCGCCCGCCAAGCTACAACACTGGCATCTACCCAGCAATGTGGAAAATTGCCCAGGTATGTTCTGTATACAAAAGGCAGGACAAATCCAACCCGGTCAATTCCTGCCCGATCAGCCTCCTCTTGATCATCAGTAAAGTGATGGAAGGTGTCGTTGACAGTGCTATCAAGGAGCACTTACACAGCAATAACCTACTCACCAATGCTCATTTTGGGTTCCGCCAGGGCCACTTAGTTCTTGACCTCATTATGGCCTTGGCCCAAATATGGACAGAAGAGCTGAATTCAGGAGGTGAGGTGAGGTAACAGTGACTGCTCTTGCCAAGGGCATCAAGGAGCCCTTGCAAAATTGAAGTCAATGGCAATCAAGGAGAAAAATCTCCACTGGTTGGAGTCATACCTTGCGCAAAGGAATATGGTGCTGGTTGTTGGTGGCCAATCATCTCAGTACCAGACATCGCTCAGGAGTTCCTCAGGGTAGTGTCCTAGGCCTCAACCGTCTTCAGTTGCTTCATCAATAAACTTCCTTCCATCATAAGGTCAGAAGTGGAAATGTTCACTGATGATTGCAAAATGTTCAGTTGCATTAGTAACTCCTCAGATACTGAAGCAGTCCATGTCCACATGTAGAGAGACCTGGGCAAGATTGGGCTTGGACTGATAAGTGGCAAGTAACATGCACGCCACAAAAATGCCAGGCAATGACCATTTCCAACAAGAGTGAATCTAACCATCTCCCCTTGACAGTCAATGACATTACCATTGCTGAATCCTTCACAATCAACTTCCGGGGGGTTACCAATGAGCAGAAACTGAATTGGATCAGTCATAAAAATACCGTAGCTACAAGAGCAGGTCAGAGGCTGGGAATTCTGCTGCAAGTAACTCACCTCCTGTCCACCATCTACAAGGCACAACTCAGGAGTGTGATGTAATACTCCCCAGTTGCCTGGATGAGTGGAGCTCCAACAGCACCAAAGAAACTCAACACCATCCAGGACAAAGCAGATCACTTGATCAGCACTCCATCCACTACTTTAAATATTCACTTCCTGCACCACCAGTGAACAGTGGCAGCAGTGGGTACCATCTACAAGATGCACTGCAGCAACTCACCAAGCCTCCTTCGACAGCACCTTCCAAACCTCCAACCTCGACCACCTAGAAGGACATTGGATGAATGGGAACACCACCATCTGCAAGCTCCCCTCCAAGTTTCACACTGTCCTGACTGGTAACTATATCACCATTCCTTCACTGTCACTGGATCAAAATCTTGGAACTCCCTTCCTAACAGCACTGTGGGTTTACGTACAACACATGGACTGCAGCAGCTCCAAAAAGGCAGCTCACCACCACTTTCTCAAGGGCAATTAAGGATGGACAAAAAAGGCTGCGTTTGCTGACAACGCAACCACTAAGTGGCACAACTCGCTTTCTCCTCCTGCTTCGCACCGGCCGCTTCCACCCTCCACAGTCGCTCGCTCCAGACCTCGCTGCTCCCCCCACTACTTCCCTGGCCGTTTGTCTCCCGATCATGTCACCCCATTCTCCAGTCTTTCGCTCACTCCCCACCCCCCTCCCCTCCAGCTGCTAGCTCTAGGCTACGCTGCTTCCCTTCTCTCGGCCACTTGCTCCCACGTTTGTCCAGTCTCCACGTGCCGCCCGAAGAAGCAAGGTGGGCTGCAAAGTGTGACGTAGGAGTGAGTAGTGAGTGGCCTAGAGGAGGGAAGTGGCACGGCCTAGAGCTAGCGGCTGGAGCGGGGGTTGGGGGGCAGAGAGCAAGCGGCCATAGAGCTGGATGACGCGAGCGGGGAACAATTGTCCAGGGGAGCATCGAGGTGTGGAGCGAGCGGCTGAGGGGAGGAAGCGTCGAGGCCTGGAGCGAGTTGCCGAGGGGGGGAGCTCCAGCCTCAAAGTCTCCTATTCAGCCGCTTCCTCCAGCTGAGTGAGGGGCTGGATACCCGATGACTCTTCAGAGCACGTGTGCGAAGATGGACCAGGCGCAGATGTGCGATGATGTTGGCGCTGCGCAATGACATCATCCTACGCATGTGCCACTTAATCCTGGCAAGATGCAGCTGTGCCTATGCACAGCTTGGCACAGTCCGATGATGTCAGCGGGCCGCTCCATTGACAGGAATCACATTGTGTCAGCAGTGCCCACATCCCAGGAAAGAATAAAAAAGAGATTTACCACAATGGTAACAGGGTGAGGGATTTCAGTTATGTGGAGAGATTGAAGAAGCTGGGGTTGTTCTCCTTGCAGCAGAGAAAATTCAGAAGAGATTTGACACATTTGTTCAAAATCATGGAGGTTTTCAATCGTTTAAATAAGGAGAAACTGTTTGCAGTGGTAAAAGGGTCAGTCAGCAGAGGACACAGATATCAGGTGATTGGCAGAAGAACCAGAGGTGACATGAAGAAACATTTTTTACACAGCAATGTGTTGTGATAAAGAAAGAAAAGACTTGCATTTCTATAGCACCTTTCGAGACCACTGGAAATATCAAAGCACTTTGTAGACAATGAAATACTTTTGAAGTGTAATCACTGTTGTAATGTCAGAAATGCAGCAGCTAATACCCACAAACAGCAATGTCATAATGGCCAACTGATCTGATTGAGGGACAAATATTGATCACAACACCAGGGAGAATTGCTCTTCACTTGTTTGAAATTGCAGCATGGGATCTTTTACATTCACCCAAACATGCAGACCAGGTCTTGGTTTAACATCACACCTGAAAGGCAGCACCTTCAACACCCTCAGTGCTGTACTGGAGTGTCAGCTGTGAAATCTGAACCCAGAAGCTTGTGATTTCTAGGTGAGTGTGACCGACTGAGCTACAGCTTTTACCTGAGTCTCAATCCTTCTACCAACAGTTTCTCTCTATCGGGTCTGTCACGACCCCTCATGATTGTGAACACCTCTATCAAATCTCCTCTCTAAAGAGAACAACCCCAGCTTCTCCAATCTATCCACATAACTGAAATCCTAACCACATGTAGCAGAAAGGAATTTTTCCTCAAGTTCCTTCTGGTTTTGTGAGTCACCTGAAATCTATAACCTTCGGTTATTGACCGTTCAGCAGTTAGAAACAGTTCCTCAGTATTTACTCTGCCTCAAACCTTCAAGGAAGCTCTGCAAAGGAACTGAAAATCAAGTTGTCAGAAGTGGGATTTAAACACATGCCTCCAGTGAAAGCTGCAACCTGAACAGAGAAGCTGAAACCGCTCAGTCACCTCAACTGTTCAGACCTTTTTGACCTCGTCATCACTTCTGTACTTTGAAAGGTTCACTCAGTTCAGGAAATGTTCAATGTTACTGGAATGCTCAGTGATTGGGATATTAACTCCCCCGGGTTTTCCTGAGCTTGTTCTCGGTGTATGGGGATGTTTGTCCTGGGCTGTGGAATCTTGCATCCCTGTAATGGACATTAACCCACTGATTGAATCTGTATTCACTGCTTTCCGCTGGTGCTGGGTAATTGCAGAGTGTGGGGCTGGAATGTTGCTGCTTGTCCCGGCCTCACTCACTCTGGGAAAGAGTGAATAATTGATGCGTCTGTTTCTGTATCTGAAATGTGACTTCGATCTGCTGTTATTAAACGAGGCAGCGCTGCAGGAGGATACGTTAATAATCTCTCACTAATCAACTGCAAACAGTCAGAATCTGTAACTTTGAGCAGCGCTTTCTGCACCGTCAGGGCTGGAAAGTTGAGGGAGGGAGAGACAGTGTCAGTATCTGAGTGGATACAGCCCTGTACAGAGAAAGAGTCAATATACCGGGGCTGAGACACAGTGCATCTTTTCACATTTAATCACAATAATATCCGGAGTCAGGAGCTGAAAATGATGAAAAACCGAATAGCAAGAGCAAAAGTAAGAAAAGTAAGTAATAATACATTAGCTGATCAGCTTTCACTGTGTTACCTGGTAGTCTACAGTTTTATATTTAATACTCTCTCCACTGTGGCCAGGGAATGATTTCTTCTCAAAGGCTGAACATTAACAAAACTGCTTGTAATTTAAAATCTTTTAAAAGTAATTCCATGGAGCAAATGGGGAAAAGTCAAATAACTGCACCAATTATAGGAGAGCTGGTTGGTGATGAAGTGGATGTGTCTGCAGTGTGCAGGACCAGACTGTTTCTGTAGATTCACAATGAATATTCCACCCTTTATTTATAACAGTAAAACTGATCGTGGACAATGGCTATTCTGGTTGCAGCAACCTGAAGCTTTAACTCATTAACACCCTACTTTAGGGTAATTTAGAAAGAACAACACCCAGCTCTGTCAGTTCGTGTGCTTGTTTGTTAACCCACAATTTGATGGTTCAAGCACATAAATGGATGAGGCTTTATTAACTTAAACTCTTCTACATCTGCTATATTACTCTTGCTGTTGATTTTTCAAAGTTAAGGTTAATCAAGTCTTTCTTTATGAAATCCATGCTGACTGTGTTTTATTATTTTTCATTTCCATCTGTATTTTCTACTTTGGAGGATTACAGGATATTATCATTTTTTTAATTCATTCATGGGAGGTGGGTGTCGCTGGCTGGGCCAGCATTTATTATCCATCCCTAATTGCCTTGAGAAGGTGGTGCTGAGCTGCCTTCTTGAACCACTGCAGTCCATGTGCTGCTGTTATGAAGAGAGTTCCAGGATTTTGACCCAGCAACAGTGAAGGAACGGTGATACAGTTACAATTCAGGATGGTGTGTGGCTTGGAGGGGAACTTGCAGGTTGTGGTGTTCCCATGCATCTGCTGCCCTTGTCCTTCTAGGTGATAAAGGTCGCGGGTTTGGAAGGTGCTGTCTCAGGAGCCTTGGCGCATTGCTGCAGTGCATCTTGTGGATGGTACACACTGCTGCCACTGTGTGCCAGTGATGGAGGGCATGAATGTTGTAAATGGGGTGCCAATCAAGCGGGCTGCTTTGTCCTGTTGAGTTTCTTGAGTATTGTTGGAGCTGCACCCAGCCAGACAAGTGGAGAGTGTTCCATCATACCCCTGACTAATGTACAGGCTTTGGGGAGTCGGGAGGTGAGTTACTTGCCGCAGGATTCCTAGTCTCTGACCTGCTCTTGTAGCCATAATATTTATATGGCTACTGCAGTTCAGTTTCTGCTCAATGGTCACCCCCAGGTTGTTGAGAGTGGGGGATTCAGCGATGGTAATGCCATTGAATGTCAAAGGGAGATGGTTAGATTCTCTCTTGTTTGGGATGGTCATTGTCTGGCAGTTGTGTGGTGAGAATCTTATACATCTTTATTGTAGGGTACTCTATTGTACTGTTGAGTGACTACACTTGAAAAGTCCTTCCTTCATTGGCTGTAAAAGGCTTTGCAATGTCCTGTGGTCGTGAAATGCAAGTCTTGCTTTTTCCATTGTTATCAGTGTCATTGTGATCAAAAGATAGGATTCATGAGCACAAAGTTTAAATCAATTTTGATTAAAATAATGTGAAAGCATCTATATTTTTGCACTGTACTTAATAATCTCCATCTTCCTATCCTTACCAAGTACAATGTCTTTGACCCTGAAATTGATTCCACAATCGCAGTCCCTCAGACAATTTCAGCTCAGTTCTGATGAAAGGTCACAGATCTGAAACGTGAACACTGTTTCTCTCTCCACAGATGCTGCCAGACGTGCTGAGTATTTCCAGCATTTTTTGTTTTTATTTCAGATTTCCAGTATCAGCAGTATTTTACTTCTGTGTTACTTTGAAAGTTAAAACTGACCCCCCTGTCTACAATTCACACTGGGGTCTCCCATGAAATGATTCTGTATAATGTTGATGTAATGAATACAGACTCCGAGCACAGAGCTTCCTGTGGGGAATTGGGGATATGAAAACCAGCAGACTCTGCAGGAATTTCCACTGGGAGCACAAATTCACAAAATCTACCTTTTATATATCGATTCATTTTGATTGTCCTTCTGGAAAATTATTTTCAAACAATTTAAACATCAGCCCACATCTCCATGACTGGGTCAATTATGAGGTCATCCTCTGACAGGTCATGTGACAGCTGGAGCCACAAGACATCAGAACCAGATTTGTGACTGGATTAAAACCCGGAATCCTGTCCCAATGGCTTTTCAAATAAAGCTGTTGCTGTTTGAAAACACAGCAGTTAAACTTTCTGCCTGACCATGAGGGGAGCTAGGGAGAAATTTACAAAACTAAATCCTTTTAAAAAATAGTTCAAAAACCATTCACTGAGAAATCATGTGAGGACTCATATGCAGTAGAGAAACAAGCAGAATACAGAAAGTACAGAGGAGAGCTGCAAAAGGAAATGAGATCTGCAAGAGAATGTATGAGAAAAGATTAGCAGGTCACATAACTGGGAACACTGAAGTATTTTCCCAACATATGGACATTCAGTGAAAGGGGGGATCAATTAGGAGATCCTGTGGAGACAGAGGGTGTGGCTGAGGCACTAATTAAGTTAGCAGTGCTCACAGTAGAAAGGTCACCCGGTCTGGATGGGCTGCATCCTGGGTTGCTGAGGGAAGTAAGGGTGGAAATAGTGGAGACTCGAACCACAATCTTTCAATCCTCCTTGAATATGGGAATGATGCCAGAGGACTGGAGGATGCAGGTAAGCTTGGGTAGTTCGATCTTAGTTTAATTTGACCATTTTTATAATGTATCCATTGTCATAACTAACAACGTTACGAAAGCCATTTTATAATTAACACATGACCAAAGGAACCATTTTGTGTTCATTACTAATGTTTATATCCTGTATAATTAATGAGTAGCTACCCATCCTGAAACAGATGATTGTAAAAGTAATGAATCTTGATTGAGTTATAATTAATGAATCAATAAACATTTTAGAGAGAATGGGTTTTCATTTAAAGTTTGTTCAATCTAATTACTGTGAGTTTCTGTGTCTTTGTGGGAAAGGGCAGTTTCAGCTAAATTTATTCAAACAATGGACCTTTCTCGGACCCCTGATAAAACCCATGGTATGGTACATCGTGACCTTCAAGAGTCTTGATTTAATGAACAGGAAACTTGTTTCAGATCAGATTGGGAGACAGTGTGAAACCACTCCATTGTACTCATGTCTGAGATTCTGAGGACAGGTGGCTGTTAGTGGAAGACATTATTAAGAACTAATTAAATGTACCTAGCAACAGCTAGGACCAATTATTATTTTACATGGTGGTGTGATGGCCATCCAGGGGTTAAAAGTAGGGAGCTTGTAAGGTTTCAGTGTGCAGGAACACTAGAAAACCTCAGGGGTAAAGGCTCAGATCATCGACCAAGTTCTCCACCTGATGAGGGATCTCGACTGGACAAAGAGGACCGTGACACTCTGAGACCAAGCTCGACCAGTCCCCAGAGCTGTAAAGTTATATTCCCCAAGTTTGTTAAGTATAATTTTACTTTCAATTATTCAGTACTATTTTACTCTCAATAAAAGTTCTGGACTTATTAATCAAGTATCCTGTTGCTTTAATTGGTTAAAGTCATGCCCAAAGTGATTGTCTGCAATAGACTTTCCAGAATTAAAAGATAAGTCTGCAAGGGTTGTGAATATTACAGCCCTGTTTAAAAAGAGAGATAAACCCAGGAACGACAGACCAATTAGTCTAATGTCGGTGGTGGGGAAACTTTTAGAGACAATTATCCAGGAGGAAATTAACTCTCACTTGGTAGAACATGGGCTAATAAACGACAGCCAGTACAGGTTGGTTAACAGAAGATTGTGTCTGAAATAATTAATGAATTAATTTATTTGATGAAGTTTCAGAGAGAGTTGACGAGGGTGGTGAGGCTGATGGTACGTGTCTGGACATCAAAATTGTGTTTGAAAAGGTACCATAAACTAGACTTGGGGCAGCACAATGGCACAGTGGTTGGCACTGCAACCTCACAGCTCTCGCAACCCAGGTTCAGTTCTGGGTACTGCCTGTGCAGAGTTTGCAAGTTCTCCCTGTGACTGTGTGTGTTTCTGCTGGGTGCTCCGGTTTCCTCCCACAAGCAAAGACTGCAGGTTGATAGGTAAATTGGCTGTTGTAAATTGCTCCTAGTGTAGGTAAGAGAATGGTGGGGATGTGGTAGGGAATATGGGATTGGTGCAGGATTACTATAAATGGGTGGTGGTTGGTCAGCACAGACTCAGTGGGCCGTAGGGCCTGTTTCAGTTTTGCATCTCTCGATGACTTGCTAACAAAATTCAAGCAGATGGGATTAAAGGGGCAGTGGCAGTGTGGATCCAAAATTGGCTGCAGGTTAAAAAGTAGGGTGAATGCTTGTTTATCAGAATGGAGGGAGTTATACAGTAATGTCCTTGTTGTTGCAATATGTTCAATGTCAGACCCCGAGCTGTCCGAGGGATGGGGCAATTTGTGATGTTCCTGTGGTTGCAATATTTGCAGTGTCTGACCTTGATCTGTCACAGGGACGTGGCATTTATGAGGTCCCTGTGGGGTGCTGTTTGTTTGATGTATCACACTGACCTGTCCCAGAGAGCGGGAAGGTTGTGATGTCCTTGTGGGTTGCAATCTGTTAAGTGTCTGACTCTGATCTGTACCAGAGATGGGGCAGTGTGTGATATCCTTGTGCATGTCATACAGGCCCACTGGTGTGTGGTTCCATCCTGATGCCAAGAAACAGAGCCCCATCTCTGGGCAAAAAGTCTCACTTCTCAAGGGGTGTCTCGAGAAGACACAGTGGCGCAGTGGTCAGCACCGCAGCCTCACACCTCTCGTGACCCGCGTTCGATTCTGGGTACTGCCTGTGCACAGTTTACAAGTTCTCCCTGTGACTGCGTGGGTTTCTGCCGGGTGCTCTGGTTTCCTCCCACCGCCAAAAGACTTGCAGGTTGATAGGTAAATTGGCCATTGTAAATTGCCCCTAGTGTAGGTAGGTGGTAGGGGAATTGAGGGGATGTGGTAGGAATATGGGATTAATGTAGCATTAGAAGAAATGGGTGGTTGATGGTCGGTACAGACTCGGTGGGCTGGAAGGGCCTGTTTCAGTACTGTATCTCTAAATAAATAAATAAGAAGGCTGAGGCAGTAAACCTGGACAGTAAATCCGGAGTGGAGTCCTGGAGGCGGTTACCTGTGACTTGTCAGGCAGTTTTCCAGCAACTCCTACAGCAGAACTGGTAACAAACAGTCCTGGTTTTTCCTTTCCTTTGGACAATACGAGCAATGCTGAGAGGGGGTCCTGATGCTCAGGGTCTCCATACTGTTTGCCCAGGCCTGTGCCCTAGAGAGGACACTCCAGCTTCGTGGTTAAACATGAGCACAACCCGGGAATAAACAGTTACTGATTATAAGCTCTCATTCAATTGGTGTAGAGTATGAGCGCCAGGGGTTACTTCGGACAGTGGGAGAGCTCTTGGTGTCTCATTGGATAGCTACCATTCACTCCAAGCTGGGCAGCCCCCAGTCAGTTAGGTGCTGTCCTGCCACGACCTGCTTGCTTCAATGGGTGCTTGGAGCTTAGAGAGTCATCTCTCAAAAGGTGGATCGATAATCTATGCACCAAGAAAAACAAACTTAACAAAGAAGACACCAGTCCTTCGCATCACAAGCTGGAATGTAAGGACCATGTGTCCTGGCCTTACTGACAACCTTCTGCAGGTTGATGACACACACAAGACAGCTGTGATCGACAAGGAACTCACAAGGCTCAATGTGGACATTGCTGTGCTGCAAGAGACTAGACTCGTTCAAAGTGGATCCCTCAAAGAGAAACACTACACCTTCTTCTGGCAGGGGAAAGCCCAAGAGGCAACTCGTGAGCATGGAGTGGGTTTCACAGTAAAATACACGTTACTTCAGATGAGTGAACCACCCACAGTCGGCTCAGAGAGACTTCTTACTCTTCACTTGTCAACAAGTGTGGGCCCAGTTAATCTCATGTGCATCTATGTCCCGACACTCACCTCCACCCCAGATGTCAAGGATCAATTCTATGTGACACTTGACACTGCCATCAGTAGAATTCCCAGCACTGAGGGACTGTACCTTCTAGGAGACTTCAACACAAGCTTGGGTACTGACTACACAGCTTTGCCAATGTGCATAGGGTACCAGGGGATTGGCAAGATGAACGTAAATGGACAGAGGTTGCTGGAGCTATGCTGTCACCATGGATTATGTGTGATGAACGGCTACTTCCAAGTCAAGCTGTGCTACAAGGTGTCCTGGAGACATCCGAGATCATGCCATTGGCACCAGCTAGACCTTATCTTCACCAGACATACCACCCTCAGCAGTGTCCTCATCACTCGCAGTTATCACAGCACTGACTGTGACACTGACCACTCCCTGGTGTGTAGCAAGGTCAGGCTTCAGCCAAGGAAGCTTCATCCATCCATGATGAAAGCTCGTCTTCTGATCAACACTTGCCGAACCACTGACCCAGAAAGGACCCAGGAGTTCCTCAACATCCTCGATCAGGCTCTTTCAGACAACAGTGCTCAAGGCCTCAGTGCAGTGTCAAAGTGGAATCATCTGCACACCACCATCTATAACTCTGCACTCACTGTGTATAGGAAAAGAGATGGGAGGAATGCTGACTGGTTTGAGGCTTATTGGACTGAAATGGAGTCAGTTACTGTAACTAAGAGGAGAGCCCTCATGAACTACAAACAAGTCCCCAGCAAACAACATCTAAATGCTCTCAGAGCTGCCAGAAACAAGTCTCTGCAGACTGCTCGGCACTGCACCAATCAATACTGGTTAAAACTCTGCTGATGAATCCGGGGATGCTAGAGGGATGTATGAAGGAATTAAGAAAGCAATGGGCCCAGTAGTAACTAAATCAGCACCTTTTGAAGACAAAGAGAGGGGTGATCATCACTGAACCTAACAAGCAGATGGAAAGGTGAGTGGAGCATTATCTTGAACTCCACATAACGGAGAACATTGTCATTGAAGTAGCTCTCAGTGCCATTCCAGACTTCCCTGTCATGGAGGAACTGGACAGTGAGCCCTCCATAGTCGAGCTCAACAAGGGCTCAAAACATGCGTGATGCAAACATTGTCACCTTGTACAAAATTAAGGGGGATCGCAGTGACTGCAGCAATTATCGGAGCCAGCGACTCAGTTCCACTCACCTGCTCGATCCCTTTCCTCCTGCAAGTTCCTTTGCTTCAGGTATCCATCCAATTTACTTTTCAAATCATTGATTGTCTCTACTTCCACCACACTCGTGGGTCAGGACATTACCACTCACAGCATAAAAAAATTCCACCTCACCCAAGGATGGGAAATATTTATATCTTCTATATTTAGCTTATTCCCTATCTCTACGAGAATAGAATGGCAGACAACATGAAAGGGAACCCAAAAATCTTCGAGCAGTATATAAATAATAAGCAGGTAGTCAGCGGTGAAGTGGGCCCCATTAGGGACAAAGAGGGTAATATATACTTAGAGCTGCAGGGCAATGTTAATCTAGTTAATAAGTACCTTGTATCAATGATCACTAAGGAAGTGGAATTTAACAAAATATCAGTAGAAGTGGAGAGTGTAGAGGCAATGGAGAGGGTACAAATTGAGAGAGGGAGGTACTGAAAAGACTGGTTATGCTTCAGGAAGATAAATTACCTGGTCCGGATGGCTTTCATCCCAGATTGCGAAAGGAAATGTGGATGCAGATAACAGAAAGGCTTTCTATAATCTTCCAATCTTCCCTGAATATGGGGGAGGTGTCAGAGGATTAAACAGTGGCAAATGTGACGCCCTTACTCAAGAAAGGGTGTAAGGACAGTCCGGCTAACTACAGGCCAGTTAGATTAACAGCAGTGGTGGGTAAGGTTTCAGAAAGAACAATCAGGGAAAAAATCAACAGTCACTTGTAGAGGTTTGAGTTAATTGAGGAGAGTGAGCATGGATATATACATGGGAGTTCATGCTTGACTAATCTAACTGCATGTTTTGATGAACTAACAGAGAAGGTTTATGAAGGGCATGCAGTGGATGTTGTTTATATGGATTTTAAGAAACGACACATAAAAGGGTGATTAACAACATTGAGGTTCATGGAATAGGAGGGTCAGTGTCCAATTGGATAGAAAATTGGCTTCAGGACAGAAAACAGCAAGTCGTAATAAATGATTCATTCTCAGACTGGAAGGTTGTCGACAGTGCTGTTCCCCAAGGGTCACTGCTGGAACCACTGCTTTTTACTTGCGACAGATAAATGACTTGGATCTTGGAATATAGAGTAGAATCTCAAAATATGCCGATAACACCAAACTTGGAGAAGTGGCAAACAGTGAGGATGAAATGAACCACCTGCAACAAGACAGTTTTAGGCTAGCAGAATGGGCAGACAGGTGCAGATCGATTTTAATAGTGACTAGCGTGAGGTGATGTATTTTAGCAGAAGGAATAGGGAGAGGCAATATATACTTAATGGCACAGTTCTAAAGAGTGTGCAGGAATAGAGGGACCTGTTCACTGAACAATGAACAACGTGAACAATTACTTCTTGTTGTGTGCTCTCAGATTTGTCACCTTCACTGTACTGGAGTGAGGTGACATCTACTGGCGGGAAGCAAGAACTGCAATCAAGCAGCAGAAATTCCATCGTCTGTCAGGGTGAAAGAAACATTGCAATGTGAGGAAATAGTGAATGGGTTTGATTGGGTTGATGGAGACATGATTCCACTTGTGGTGGAGTCCAAAGCAAAGGCCAGAAATATAAAATTGTCATTATTAAAAGATATGAGGAATTCATGATAAATGTATTTAGGTAGTGAGTGGGTGGAATCTAGATAAAATAGAAAGTGAAATTGGGTGGACAGAAGCAGTGTGAAAGGATTGCTCAAACAAAAGGTAAACGCCCTGAAAGGTGAACTCTGTTTCTCTCTCCACTGATTCTGCCAGAGTTTCTGAACATTTCCAACACTTTCTGTTTTTATTTCAGAATTTGCAAGATGTTGCTTTGCTCTGAAAAAAAATTGGATGATCGGCTTTGGCTGCCAGTGAAATTCCACAGGAGCTAAAAGGAAGTTCTGATATCAGTGGCATGTTGATCTAGGGGTATGATTTTTGCTTAGGGTGAGTGATTAATTAATGTGTGAGAGATCCTGGGTTCAAATCCTGGACAAGCCCTTCTACTTTGGCATTTTTGGATGAAGGTGATTGATTGGTTTCAGCCTTGCAGAAGGCGGAATTGATTTCCATATGGAGCCTGCTTGAGGACCAGAGAGCTGGATTCAAAGAGCTTGATTAACTAAATGTACAGATAGCCAAGTGGGAATATAAAGTTGTTGCAGTAATTGTGACCTGACTCCAAAAACAACAGGACTGGGTTCTGGACTGGAATGGAATGGAATTCTTCAGTGTTTCTGCTGTTTGGCTTGCATTGACTCATCGATTTTCTTGTTTTTCACTTTGTCGATGCCTTTGAATAATTGTGGATCCTTCTTCAGATTGTCTTCTTTCACCAGGTAGTTCTGACCTCTGATGATGATGATCGGAATGAGCTTCAACTCACTGATAGTTTTGGAACTGAACAGATTTCCTTTGCTTGAGTCTACAACATGGAACTCAGTCTGACATGTGGACCCATGGGAGGATTTGAATGCCACCCCTGCGTTGGAGAATACAGTTGCATCCATCCAATAAGAGACCGAGTAGAAGTGACAGTTCAGTCAGTCAAACATTAAACTTTTAATTTCAGGGTGGTGAGTTTGAGTGCCATTTTGTTTTCCCTTTTTTAAGGCTTCATTAGCAGAGAGTACAAGGAGTGTTTGAAATGAAATTCAGCAAAAGTATGAGAAAGTCTCACTTTGATTCGGGACTCATCTCTCTGCAGCATCGCGATGTGAAAGATTGAACTTCATCTCATTTCATTCCCAGCTCGGGGTCAGTGCGGCTCAGTGGGACTTCTGGCTGTCTCCTGCTTCACAATCCATCAGTGCTGAGAAAGCAATGGGGAATATTATTCACGGCTCTGTAACCTGAGGACACCGATTTAAGGTGAATGGCAAAAGAACCAAAGGCAACATGAGGAAAAACTCATAAGATCTGATATGCACTGCTTGAGAGTGTGATGGAGGCTGATTCAACCATGGCTTTCAAAATGGTATAAGATAATTATCTGAAGTGGAAAAATTGCATGTTTTCATGGAATACATGAGTCTGTGGCATGAGCTGAGTTGCTCGTGCATAGAAGCAGCACAAGCACAATGAGCTGAATGGCTTCCTTTTGTTCTGTAACTATTCTATGATCTATGATTCTTTTCAGAGTGAAATCAACACTCACATACAAGAAACTGACAGGTACAATGTAAACCCCACACGAACATACCAGCGAATGCTAGGGACAGAGTAAAACCAATCAGTCCTGGACTAGAAACTGACAGGTACACTGTAAACTTCGCATTCCCAGACAAGAAATTGACAGATACAGTGTGAAACCCACAGTCACGTAGCAGCAGTTGGCAGGTAACGTGTAAAAATCTTTCTTTCATATCCCAACTGCAAGGTACAAAGGAAATTAGGTACAAACCCAGGCTCACACTTCAAAGACTGAGAGATACAAAGCAAAACACATATTCACCTACAAGTACAGAGACGAAGACACACTCAGAGGAGGTGCAGATTAAAGACACATGCATGTAACTGAAACTGATAGGGATAGAATCAAACCCTTTCTCACTTCTCAGAAACTGATAGATATAGACAAAAGCTGATGCTCACATACAAGTTGTTGAAAGATATGTGGTGAAACTCACAGAGCAATAGCAGAAACAAACAGGTACTGAATAATACCCACAGTCACAGACCAAAAACTGAAATATACTGAGTTAAACATCACTTTCTCACACCAGAAACTCATGGCTACAAAGTGAAGCTGACTCTATCCTCCCAGGCACTGACAGGTGCAAAAGAAAACACTCACGACGATACCAGGTCATGAAATGTACGGAATAAAACCTTTCAGCTGAAAGAATAGCATTAATGACAGGTGTGGTACCCAGAATGCTCAGCGGCCTAGAATCCGCCCTATCTGTGACAGGAGCAGGGCGCGCAGGCGCAGTAGAGAGCTTTGTCAGCAGCTCGAGCTGCGGGTTCGGAGTTGGAGCGGGATATTCACAAAGTGCGAGAAGACTTTGCGGGCTCACACAGCTGGAGCAGGGCCTCAGGGCCATAATAAGATGGAACAATCCCATCTGTATCCCTGCGGATGGCGGTGGTGAAGCTTTTCCCGGTGAGGCTTCCCGAAACGGCGTCTGGAAATGGATAAGAATTGGGGACTGGGCAGGGAGCGTCTCTAAATGAATAAAATTTGGGTACTGGTCAGGGAGCGTCTGTAAATGGATAAGAATTGGGGACTGGGCAGGGAGCGTCTGTAAATGGATAAGAATTGGGGGACTGGGCAGGGAGCGTCTCTAAATGAATAAGATTTGGGTACTGGTCAGGGAGCGTCTGTAAATGGATAAGAACTGGGGACTGGGCAGGGAGTGTCTATAATTGAATAAGAGTTGGAGACTGGGCAGGGAGCGTTTCTAAATGAATAAGATTTGGGGACTGGGCAGGGAGCGTCTTTCAATGCTTAAGAATTGGGGACTGGTTAGGGAGCGTTTTTTTATTCGTTCGTGGGATGTGGGCGTCGCTGGCTCGATCTCAGCTCGAGTAATGTGTCCAGTTCTGGGCACCAGGCTTTAGAAAGGACATCAAAGCTTCTGAGACAGTTCAGAGGACATTTACTGGAATGATCCCAGAGATGCGGGGTTTCAGTTCTCTGGACAGGCTGGTGAAGCTGGGATTGTTCTCCTCAGAGTAGAGAATGTTAAGGGAAGATTTAATAGAGATGTTCAGAATCATGAAGGATTTTCATAGGGTAGAGAGGGAGAAACTGTTTCCACTGTCCTGGGGGTCAGTAACCAGAGGACACAGATTTAAAATAATTGGCCAAAAATGTCAAGGGGAGGTGAGGAAAGATCTTTTTACCCAGTAACTGATTCGGATTTGGAATGAATTGTTTGACAGGGTGGTGGAAACAGATTCAATTATAACTTTCATAAGGGAATTGGAAAAATATTTCAAAGTGAAATTCTCCAGGATTATAGGGAAATAGGCAGGGGGTTGGACTAATTGCAACTTTTTGTTAGAGAGTCAGCAGAGGCACAATGGGGCCGAATGGCCTCCATCTGTGCTGTATGATTCTATGAACATAAGAACGAGGAGCCGGAGTCGGCAATTCAGCCACTCGAGCCTGCTCTGCCATTCAATACAATCATGGCTGATCTCATCACGGCAGTTCTTGTTTCTTGCCAGTAGATGTCACTTCACTCCAATGCAGTGAAGTTTCCAAATCTGAGAAACAACAGGAAAGAATTGTTCACATTATGGTGAATGTGTGGGATTTAGAAATACTAGGAGTGGAGATGAGTTATTACTTGTCTGCTCGATCCCCATAGCCCTGTACAATTATTTCCTTCAAGTGCCCATTCAAATTCCTTTTGTAATCCTCGATTGTCTCCATTTCCACCGCCCTCATGGGCAGCAAGTTACAGATCATCACCAATCAGTGTAAGAAAGTTCTTCCGCACAGTCCCCCTGTATCTCCTGTCCAAAACCTTCAATCTGTGTCCCCTAGTCCTTGTACCAATAGTTAACGGGAACAATGTTTCCTTGCCAACTTATTTAAAACTGTCATAGCCGAAAACACATCTATCAATTCTCCCCTCACTCTCCTTTGATGCAGGCAGAACAACCCTAGCTTTTCCAACCCAACCTTGTAACTAAAATCCTCCATCCCTGGATCCATTCTGGTGAATTTCCTCTGCATCCTCTCAAGGACCCTCACATTCTTTCTTAAGTGTGGTAAGCAAAACTGGAAGTAACACGCCAACTGGGGCCTAACCTGAGTTTTATAATGGTTCAGCATAACTTCCCTGCTTTGTACTCAATGCCTCTATTTATAAAGCCCAAGATGCCATATGCTTTGCAAACCACTCTCGCAATATTTCTTGCCACCTTCAAAGATTGATGCACATGAACCCCAAGTCCCTCTATTCCAACACACTCTTTAGAACTGTGCCATTAAGTAAATATTGCCTCTCCCTATTCCTTGTGCCAAAATACATCACCTCACAATTGTCACTATTAAATTCCATCTGCCACCTGTCTGCCCATTGTGCTAGCCTATCATTGTCCTGTTGCAGGCAGTTCATATTATCCTCACTGTTTGCCACTCCTCCAAGTTTGTTGTCATCGGGATATTTTGATATTCTACTCAATATTCCAAGATCCAAGTCATTTATCTTTAGCAAAAAAAGCAGTGGTTCCAGCACTGACCCTTGGGGAACACCTCTGTCGACTATCCTCCAGGCTGACAATGAATCATTTAATAAGACTCGCTGTTTTCTGTCCTTAAACCAATTTTCTATCCAATTGGACACTGACCCTCCTATACCACGAACCTCAATTTTGTCAACCGTCCTTTTATGTGGTACCTTGTCAGACGCTTCCTTAAAATCCATATAAACAACATCCACGACATTCCCTTCATCAACCTGCTCTGTAAGTTCATCAAAAATGCAGTTAGATTAGTCAAGCATGAACTCCCATTTATAAATCCATGCTCACTCTACTTAATTAACTCGAACCTCTCCAAGTGACTGTTGATTTTTTACCCAGATTATTCTTTCTAAAACCTTACCCACCACTGCTGTAAATCTAACTGGCCTGTACTTAGCCGGACTGTCCTTACACCCTTTCTTGAATAAGGGCGTCACATTTGCCACTGTTTATTCCTGGCACCTCCCCCGTATCCAGGGAAGATTGGAAGATTATAGCAAACTCTTCCATTATCTGCATCTGCATTTCCTTTCGCAACCTGCGATGCAAGCCATCCAGACCAGGTGATTTATCTACCCTAAGCACAGCCAGCCTTTTTAGTACCTCCCTCTCTCAATTTGTACCCTCTCCATTGCCTCTACTCTCTTCACTTCGACTGATATTTTGTCAAATTCCACTTCCTTAGTGATCACTGATACAAAGTACTCATTAAGTAGATTAACATTGCCCTGCACCTCGAAGCATATATTATGCTCTTTGTCCCTAATAGGCCCGACTCAACTTCTGACTACCCACTTATCATTTACATGCTGCTCGAAGATTTTTGGGTTTCCTTTCATGTTGACTGCCAGTCTATTCACATAGAAATAGAGAATAAGCAAATATAGAAGATGTAAGTATTTCCCATTCTTGATGAGGTGGAACTTTTTTATGTTGTGGGTAGTAATGTCTTGGCCCACGAGTGTGGTGGAAGCAGAGACAATCAATGATTGAAAAGGAAATTAGATGGATACTTGAAGGAAAGAAACTTGCAGGAGGAAAGGGATCGAGCTGGTGAGTGGAACTGACTAGATTGCTCCGGGGAGAGCAGCATGGACGTGATAGGCCAAACGACCACCTTCTGTGCTGTAAATGACTCTGTGTTGTTTCTCAAATCCAATCCACTGGTGCTTGTTAAATAATTTCAAAGTAAATTGTGCAACCGGAAAATCAGAACCAAGGCAAGGGACGCAGAAGGAAGCAAAATTGCTGAAACCCGGGATCTTTAGATCTTCAGTCTAACGCTCTCCCAACTGAGCTATTTCAGCCCTACATTAACAGTGGCTTGGTGTCCTTGTTTTGGAAGAAAATACATACATTCAAGTTTTCCAAAAAATTAAAGAACACAACATGTGAGTAATATTCCCCATTGCTTTCTCAGTACTGATGGATTGTGAAGCGGGAGACAGCCAGAAGTGCCACTGAGCCGCACAGACCCCGAGCTGAGAATGAAATGAGATCAAATTCAATCTTTCATAGTGAGATGCTGCTGAGAGGTAAGAGTCCTGAATCAAAGCGAGACTTGCTCATTTCAAACACTCCCTGTACTCTCTGCTCATGAAGCCTTAAAAAAGGGAAAAAACAGAATGGCACTCAAACTCAGAACCCTGCCATTAAAAGTCTCATGTTCGACTGACAGAACTGTCACTTCTACTCGGTCTCTTATTGGATGGATGCAACTCCAACGCAGGGATGGCATTCAAATCCTCCCATGGGTCCACATGTCAGACTGAGTTCCATGTTGTGGACTCAAGCAAAGGAAATCTGCTCACTTCCAAAACTATCAGCGAATTGAAGCTGATTACAATCAACATCATCAGAGGTCAGAACTACCTGGTGAAAGAAGACACCCTGAAGAAGGATCCACAATTATTCAAAGGCATCGACAAAGTGAAAAACAAGAAAATCGATGAGTCAATGCAAGCCAAACAACAGAAACACTGAAGAATTCCATTCCATTCCAGTCCAGAACCCAGTGCTGTTGTTTTTGGAGTCAGGTCTCAATTACTGCAACAACTTTATATTCCCAGTTGGTTATCTGCACATTTAGTTAATTACAATTTTGTCAACAAGATCTTTGAATCCAGTTGTCTGGTCCTCAAGCCAGCTCCGTATGGAAGTCAATTCCACCTTCTGGAAGGCTGAAACCAATAGATAACCTTAATCTAAAAATGCCAGCAGACCAGGGCTCGTCCGGTACTTGAACCCGGGATCTCTCACACGTTAATTAACCATACTCCCGAAGCGAGAATCATACCCCGAGACCAACGAGCCACTGATAGGTCAAGTTTTATTAGCTGCTGTGGAATTTCACTGGAACCCCCCAGTCAATCAACTATTTATTTTCAGATCAAAGCAACATCCTGCAAATGCTGAAATAAAAACAGAAAGTGCTGGAAATGTTCAGCAGCTCTGGCAGCATCTGTGCTGTGAGAAACACAGTTAACGTTTCAGGGCACTCATCTTTTGTTTCAGCCAGCCTTTCAGACTGCTTCTGTCCATCCAATCTCACTTTCTATTCTATCCACATTCTGACCATTCACTCTGTTGCTACATTTTTCATGAATTCCTCATTTCTTTTATTAATGACAATTTTGTATTTCTAGCCTTTGCTTCAGACACCACCACAAGTGGAATCATGTCTCCATCTACCCAATCAAACCACTTCGCTGTATCCTCACATTGCAATGTTTCTTCAACCCTCACAGACTGTGGAGTTTCTGCTGCTTGATTGCAGTTCTTGCTTCCCGCCAGTAGATGTCACCTCACTCCAATACAGTGAAGTTTACAAATCTGAGAGAGACACAACAGGAAATAATTGTTCACATTATAGTGAATGTGTGGGATTTAGAAATACTCGGAGTGGAGACGAGTTATTATTGCACTCTGCTATTACATCTTTTATAATGGACTCCAGCATTTTCCCCACGACTGATGTCAGGCTAACCGGTATATAATTCGCTGTTTTCTTTCTGCCTCTTTTTTTAAATAATGGAGTTACATTAACTACCGTCCAATCCATTGGAACTGTTCCAGAGTCTATAGAATTTTGTAAAAAGACCAGAAATGCATCTGCTATTTCAAGGGCCACTTCCTTAAGTACTCTGGGATGTAGATTATCAGGCCCTGGGGATTTATCGGCCTTCAATCCCATCAATTTCCCAAACATTCCCTACTAATACTGATTTCATACAGTTCCTCCTTCTCACTAGACCCTATGTTCCCCAACATTTCTGGGAGATAATTTGTATCCTCCTTTGTGAAGACAGATCCAAAGTATGTATTTAATTGGTCTGCCATTTCTTTGTTCCCCATTATAAATTCCCTCGTTTCTGACTGTAAGGGGCCCACATTTGTCTTCACTAATCTTTTTCTCTACACATATCTATAGAATCTTTTACAGTCAGTTTTTATGTTCTCTGCTAGCTTACTCTCATACTCTATTTCCCCCTTCTTAATCAATCCTTTTGTCCTCCTCTGCTAAATTCCAAACTGCTCACAGTCTTCAGGTTTGCTGCTTGTTCTGGCCATTTTATATTTCTCCTCCTTGGATCTAATACTTTCCTTAATTTCTTTTGTAAGCCACAGTTGAGCCACCCTTCCTTTTTTACTTTTGCACAGACAGGAATAAACAATTGTTGTAATTCATCCATGCGCTCTTTAAATGCTAGCCATTGCCTATCCACTGTCAACCCTTTAAGTAACGTTCCCCAATCTATCATAGCCAACTCCCGCCTCATACCTTCATAGTTTCCTTTGTTTAGATTCAGGACCCGAGTCTCTGAATCAACTCTCTCACTCTCCATCTTAATGAAGAATTTTATCATATTATGGGCGCACTTCCCCAAGGGACCCCACACAACAAGATTGTTAACTAATCCTTTCTCATTACACAATACCCAGTCCAGGATGGCCTGTTCTCTCGAGGTGTTATACACCTCTATCAATTCTCCACTCAATCTCCTTTGATACAAGCAGCATAATCCTAGCTTTTCCAACCTAACCTTGTAACTAAAATCCCTCATCCCTGGATCCATTCTGGTAAATCACCTCTGCGTCCTCTCAAGGACCCTCACATTCTTTCTAAAGTCTGCTGAGCAGAACTGGAAGCAACACTCCAATTGGGGCCTAACCAGAGTTTCATAATGGTTCAGCATAACTTCCCTGCGTTTGGACTCAATGCCTCTACTTATAAAGCCCAAGATCCCATATGCTTTGCGAACCACTCTCGCAATATGTCTTGCCACCTTCAAAGATTGATGCACAGGAACCCCAAGTCCCTCTATTCCAGCACACTCTTTAGAACTGTGCCATTAAGTATATATTGCCTCTCCCTATTCCTTTACATCACCTCACACTTGTCACTATTAAATTCCATCTGCCACCTGTCTGCCCATTCTGCTAGCCTATCACTGTCCTGTTGCAGGCAGTTCATATCATCCTCACTGTTTGCCGCTCCTCCAAGTTTGGTGTCATCGGCATATTTGTGGATTCTACTCTGTATTCCAAGATCCAAGTCACTTACCTTTAGCAAAAAAAGCACTGACCCTTGGGGAACACCACTGTCGACTCTCCTCCAGTCTGACAAAGAACCATTTAATAAGACTCGCTGTTTTCTGTCCTTAAACCAATTTTCTATCCAATTGGACACTGACCCTCCTATACCACGAACCTCAATTTTGTTAACCGCCCTTTTATGTGGTACCTTGTCAAACGCTTCCTTAAAATCCATATAAACAACATCCACTGCATTCCCTTCATCAAGCTGCTCTGTTAGTTCATCAAAAATGCAGTTAGATTAGTCAAGCATGAACTCCCATTTATAAATCCATGCTCACTCTCCTTAATTAACTCAAACCTCTCCAAGTGACTGTTGATTTTTTACCCTGATTATTCTTTCTAAAACCTTACCCACCACTGCTGTTAATCTAACTAGCCTGTAGTTACCCAGACTGTCCTTCCACCCTTTCTTGTATAAGGGTGTCGCATTTGCCACTGTTTAATCCTCTGGCACCTCCCCCGTATCGAGGGAAGATTGGAAGATTATAGCAAGCCCTTCCGTTATCTGCATCCGCATTTCCTTTCGCAACCTGGGATGTGAGCCATCCGGACCAGGTGATTTATCTTACCTAAGCACAGCCAGCCTTTTTATTACCTCCCTCTCCTAATTTGTACTCTCTCCATTGCCTCTACTCTCTTCACTTCGACTGATATTTTGTCAAATTCCACTTCCTTAGTGATCACTGATATAAAGTACTCATTAAGTAGATTAACATTGCCCTGCACCTCTAAGCTTATATTATCCTTTTTGTCCCTAATAGGCCCTACTCAACCTCTTACTTTACTACCCACTTATCATTTACATGCTGCTCGAAGATTTTTGGGTTCCCTTTCATGTTGACTGCCAGTCTATTCTCATAGAAATAGTGAATAAGCAAATATAGTCGATATAAGTATTTACCATCCTTGATGAGGTGGAACTTTTTTATGTTGTGGGTGGTAATGACTTGGCCCACGAGTGTGGTGGAAGCAGAGACAATCAATGATTTGAAAAGGAAATTGGATGGATACTAGAAGGAAAGAAACTTGCAGGAGGAAAGGGATCGAGCAGGTGAGTGGAACTGACTAGATTGCTCCGGGGAGAGCCAGCATGGACGTGATAGGCCAAACGACCACCTTCTATGTTGTAAATGATTCTGTGTTGTTTCTCAAATTCAATCCACTGGTGCTTGGTAAATAATTTCAAAGTAAATTGTGCAACTGGAAAATCAGAACCAAGGCAAGGGACGCATAAGGAAGCAAAATTGCTGAAACCCGGGATTAAACCAGGGACCTTCAGATTATCAGTCTCACACTCTCCCAACTGAGCTATTTCAGCCCTACATTAACAGTGGCTTGGTGTCCTTGTTTTGGAAGAAAATACATACATTCAAGTTTTCCAAAAAATTAAAGAACATAACATGTGAGTAATATTCCCCATTGCTTTCTCAGTACTGATGGATTGTGAAGAGGAAAACAGCCAGAAGTCCCAGTGATCCACACTGACCCTGAGCTGAGAATGAAATGAGATCAAATTCAATCTTTCATAGTGAGATGCTGCTGAGAGGTAAGAGTCCTGAATCAAAGCGAGACTTGCTCATTTCAAACACTCCCTGTACTCTCTGCTCATGAAGCCTTAAAAAAGGGAAAAACAGAATGGCACTCAAACTCACAATCCTGCCATTAAAAGTCTCATATTCGACTGACAGAACTGTCACTTCTACTCGGTGTCTTATTGGATGGATGCAACTCCAACGCAGGGGTGGCATTCAAATCCTCCCATGGGTCCACATGTCAGACTGAGTTCCATGTTGTAGACTCAAGCAAAGGAAATCTGCTCAGTTCCAAAACTATCAGCGAATTGAAGCTGATTACAATCAACATCATCAGAGGTCAGAACTACCTGGTGAAAGAAGACACTCTGAAGAAGGATCCACAATTATTCAAAGGCATCGACAAAGTGAAAAACAAGAAAATCGTTGAGCCAATGCAAGCCAAACAACAGAAACACTGAAGAATTCCATTCCATTCCAGTCCAGAACCCAGTGCTGTTGTTTTTTGGAGTCAGGTCTCAATTACTGCAACAACTTTATATTCCCAGTTGGTTATCTGTACATTTAGTTAATTACAATTTTGTCGACAAGCTCTTTGAATCCATTTGTCTGGTCCTCAAGCCAGCTCCGTTTGGAAGTCAATTCCACCTTCTGGAAGGCTGAAACCAATAGATAACCTTAATCTAAAAATGCCAGCAGACCAGGGCTCGCCCGGGACTTGAACCCGGGATCTCTCTCATGTTAATTAATCATATTCCTGAAGCGAGAATCATACCCCTAGACCAACGAGCCACTGACAAGTCAGGTTTTATTAGCTGCTGTGGAATTTCACTGGAACCCCCCAGTCAATCATCCATTTTTTTCAGATCAAAGCAACATCCTGCAAATGCTGAAATAAAAACAGAAAGTGCTGGAAATGTTCAGCAGCTCTGGCAGCATCTGTGCTGTGAGAAACACAGTTAACGTTTCAGGGCACTCATCTTTTGTTTCAGCCATCCTTTCAGACTGCTTCTGTCCATCCAATCTCACTTTCTATTCTATCCACATTCTAACCATTCACTACGTTACTACATTTTTCATGAATTCCTCATTTATTTTATTAATGACAATTTTGTATTTCTGGCCTTTGCTTCGGACACCACCACAAGTGGAATCATGTCTCCATCTGCCCAATAAAACCACTTCGCTGTATCCTCACATTGCAATATTTCTTTCACCCTGACAGACTGTGGAGTTTCTGCTGCTTGATTGCAGTTCTTGCTTCCCGCCAGTAGATGTCACCTCACTCCAAAACAGTGAAGTTTACAAATCTGAGTGAGACACAACAGGAAATAATTGTTCACATGATAGTGAATGTGTGGGATTTAGAAATACTCGGAGTGGAGACGAGTTATTATTGCACTCTGCTATTACATCTTTTATAATGGACTCCAGCATTTTCCCCATGACTGATGTCAGGCTGACCGGTATATAATTCGCTGTTTTCTTTCTGCCTCTTTTTTTAAATAATGGAGTTACATTAACTACCGTCCAATCCATTGGAACTGTTCCAGAGTCGATAGAATTTTGAAAAAAGACCAGAAATGCATCTGCTATTTCAAGGGCCACTTCCTTAAGTACCACGGGATGTAGATTATCAGGCCCTGGGGATTTATCGGCCTTCAATCCCATCAATTTCCCAAACATTCCCTATTAATACTGATTTCATACAGTTCCTCCTTCTCACTAGACCCTATGTTCCCCAACATTTCTGGGAGATAATTTGTATCCTCCTTTGTGAAGACAGATCCAAAGTATGTATTTAATTGGTCTGCCATTTCTTTGTTCCCCATTCTAAATTCCCCCGTTTCTGATTGTAAGGGGCCCACATTTGTCTTCACTAATCTTTTTCTCTGCACATATCTATAGAATCTTTTACAGTCAGTTTTTATGTTCTCTGCTAGCTTACTCTCATACTCTATTTCCCCCTTCTTAATCAATCCTTTTGTCCTCCTCTGCTAAATTCCAAACTGCTCACAATCTTCAGGTTTGCTGCTTGTTCTGGCCATTTTATATTTCTCCTCCTTGGAGCTAATACTTTCCTTAATTTCTTTTGTAAGCCACAGTTGAGCCACCCTTCCTGTTTTACTTTTGCACAGACAGGAATGAACAATTGTTGTAATTCATCCATGCGCTCTTTAAATGCTAGCCATTGCCTATCCACTGTCAACCCTTTAAGTAACGTTCCCCAATCTATCATAGCCAACTCCCGCCTCATACCTTCATAGTTTCCTTTGTTTAGATTCAGGACCCGAGTCTCGGAATCAACTCTCTCACTCTCCATCTTAATGAAGAATTTTATCATATTATGGGCGCACTTCCCCAAGGGACCCCACACAACAAGATTGTTAACTAATCCTTTCTCATTACACAATACCCAGTCCAGGATGGCCTGTTCTCTAGAGGTGTTATACACCTCTATCAATTCTCCACTCAATCTCCTTTGAGAAAGGCAAAATAATCCTAGCTTTTCCAACCTAACCTTGTAACTAAAATCCCCCATCCCTGGATCCATTCTGGTAAATCACCTCTGCGTCCTCTCAAGGACCCTCACATTCTTTCTAAAGTCTGCTGAGCAGAACTGGAAGCAACACTCCAATTGGGGCCTAACCAGAGTTTTATAATGGTTCAGCATAACTTCCCTGCTTTTGTACTCAATGCCTCTATTTATAAAGCCCAAGATCCCATATGCTTTGCTAACCACTCTCGCAATATGTCTTGCCACCTTCAAAGATTGATGCACATGAACCCCAAGTCCCTCTATTCCAGCACACTCTTTAGAACTGTGCCATGAAGTATATATATTATGGAAAGCTGTAGGAGCAACAGGGTGGTGGTGATAGGAGATTTTAAGTTTCCCAACATTGACTGGGATTCACTTAGTGTTCGAGGTCTAGATGGAGCAGAATTTGTCGGGAGCATCCAGGAGGGTTTTCTAGAGCAGTATGTAAATAGTCCAACTCGGGAAGGGGCCATACTGGACCTGGTGTTGGGGAATGAGCCTGGCCAGGTCGTTGATGTTTCAGTGGGGGACTACTTTGGGAATAGTGATCACAATTCCGTAAGTTTTAGAATACTCATGGACAAAGACGAGAGTGGTCCTAAAGGAAGAGTGCTAAATTGGGGGAAGGCCAACTGTACCAAAATTCGGCAGGAGATGGGGAATGTAGATTGGGAGCAGCTGTTTGAAGGTAAATCCACATTTGATATGTGGGAGGCTTTTAAAGAGAGGTTGATTAGCGTGCAGGAGAGACATGTTCCTGTGAAAATGAGGGGTAGAAATGGCAAGATTAGGGAACCATGGATGACAGGTGAAATTGTGAGACTAGCTAAGAGGAAAAAGGAAGCATACATAAGGTCTCGGCGGCTGAAGAAAGACGAAGCTTTGAAAGAATATCGGGATTGTAGGCGCAATCTAAAATGAAGAATTAAGAGGGCTAAAAGGGGTCATGAAATATCTTTAGCAAACAGGGTTAAGGAAAATCCCAAAGCCTTTTATTCATATATAAGGAGCAAGAGGGTAACTAGAGAAAGGATTGGCCCGCTCAAGGACAAAGGAGGAAAGTTATGCGTGGAGTCAGAGAAAATGGGTGAGATTCGAAATGAGTACTTTGCATCGGTATTCACCGAGGAGAGGGACATGACGGATGTTGAGGTTAGGGACAGATGTTTGATTACTCTAGGTCAAGTCGGCATAAGGAGGGAGGAAGTGTTGGGTATTCTAAAAGGCATTAAGGTGGACAAGTCCCCAGGTCCGGATGGGATCTATCCCAGGTTACTGAGGTAAGCGAGAGAGGAAATAGTTGGGGCCATAACAGATATCTTTGCAACATCCTTAAACACGGGTGAGGTCCCGGAGGACTGGAGAATTGCTAATGTTGTCCCCTTGTTTAAGAAGGGTAGCAGGGATAATCCAGGTAATTATAGACTGGTGAGCCTGACGTAAGTGGTAGGGAAGCTGCTGGAGAAGATACTGAGGGATAGGATCTATTCCCATCTGGAAGAAAATGGGCTTATCAGTGATAGGCAACATGGTTTTGTGCAGGGAAGGTCATGTCTTACCAACTTAATAGAATTCTTTGAGGAAGTGACAAAGTCGATTGATGAGGGAAGGGCTGTAGATGTCGTATTCATGGACTTCAGTAAGGCGTTTGATAAGGTTCCCCATGGTCGGCTGATGGAGAAAGTGAAGGCGCATGGGGTCCAAGGTGTACTAGCTAGATGGATAAAGAACTGGCTGGGCAACAGGAGACAGAGGGTAGCAGTGGAAGGGATTGTCTCAAAACAGAGACGTGTGACCAGTGGTGTTCCACAGGGATCCGTGCTGGGACCACTGTTGTTTGTGATATACATAAATGATTTGGAGGAAAGTATAGGTGGTCTGATTAGCAAGTTTGCAGCCGACACTAAGATTGGTGGAGTAGCAGATAGTGAAGGGGACTGTCAGAGAATACAGCAGAATATAGATAGACTGGAGAGTTGTGCAGAGAAATGGCAGATGGAGTTCAATCAGGGCAAATGCGAGGTGATGCATTTTGGAAGATCCAATTCAAGAGTGAACTATGCAGTAAATGGAAAAGTCCTGGGGAAAATTGATGGACAGAGAGATTTGGGTGTTCAGGTCCATTGTTCCCTGAAGGTGGCAACGCAGGTCAATAGAGTGGTCAAGAAGGCATACGGCATGCTTTCCTTCATCGGACGGGGTATTGAGTACAAGAGTTGGCAGGTCATGTTACAGTTGTATAGGACTTTGGTTCGGCCACATTTGGAATACTGCGTGCAGTTCTGGTCGCCACATTACCAAAAGGATGTGGATGCTTTGGAGAGGGTGCAGTGGAGGTTCACCAGGATGTTGCCTGGTATGGAGGGCGCTAGCTATGCAGAGAGGTTGAGTAGATTAGGATTATTTTCATTAGAAAGACGGAGGTTGAGGGGGACCTGATTGAGGTGCACAAAATCATGAGAAGTATAGACAGGGTGGATAGCAAGAAGCTTTTTCCCAGAGTGGGGGATTCAATTACAAGGGGACACGAGTTCAAAGTGAAAGGGGAAAAGTTTTGGGGGGATATGCGTGGAAAGTTCTTTACGGAGAGGGTGGTGGGTGCATGGAACGCATTGCCAGCGGAGGTGGTAGACGCGGGCACGATAGCGTCTTTCAATATGTATCTAGACAGATACATGAATGGGCAGGAAGTAAAGAGATACAGACCCTTCGAAAATAGGCGACAGGTTTAGATAGAGGATTTGGATCGGCGTAGGCTTGGAGGGCCGAAGGGCCTGTTCCTGTGCTGTAATTTTCTTTGTTCTTTGTTCTTTGCCTCTCCCTATTCCTTCTGCCAACATACATCACATCACACTTGTCACTATTAAATTCCATCTGCCACCTGTCTGCCCATTCTGCTAGCCTATCACTGTCCTGTTGCAGGCAGTTCATATCATCCTCACTGTTTGCCACTCCTCCAAGTTTGGTGACATCGGCATATTTTGAGATTCTACTCTGCATTCCAAGATCCAAGTCACTTACCTTGAGCAAAAAAAAGCAGTGGTTCTAGCACTGACCCTTGGGGAACACCACTGTCGACTATCCTCCAGTCTGACAAAGAACCATTTAATAAGACTCGCTGTTTTCTGTCCTTAAACCAATTTTCTATCCAATTGGACACTGACCCTCCTATACCACGAACCTCAATTTTGTTAACCGCCCTTTTATGTGGTACCTTGTCAAACGCTTCCTTAAAATCCATATAAAAAACATCCACTGCATTCTCTTCATCAACCTGCTCTGTTAGTTCATCAAAAAATGCAGTGAGATTAGTCAAGCATGAACTCCCATTTATAAATCCATGCTCACTCTCCTTAATTAAGTCAAACCTCTCCAAGTGACTGTTGATTTTTTACCCTGATTATTCTTTCTAAAACCTTACCCACCGCTGCTGTCAATCTAACTAGCCTGTAGTTACCCAGACTGTCCTCACACCCTTTCTTGAATGAGGGCATCGCATTTGCCACTGTTTAATCCTCTGGCACCTCCCCGTATCCAGGTTAGATTGGAAGATTATAGCAAGCCCTTCCGTTATCTGCATCCGCATTTCCTTTCGCAACCTGGGATGTGAGCCATCCGGACCAGGTGATTTATCTACCCTAAGCACAGCCAGCCTTTTTAGTACCTCCCTCTCCTAATTTGTACTCTCTCCATTGCCTCCACTCTCTTCACTTCTACTGATATTTTGTCAAATTCCACTTCCAAAGTGATCACTGATGCAAAGTACTCATTAAGTAGATTAACATTGCCCTGCACCTCTAAGCTTATATTATCCTTTTTGTCTCTAATGGGCCCTACTCAACCTCTTACTACCCACTTATCATTTACATGCTGCTCGAAGATTTTTGGGTTCCCTTTCATGTTGACTGCCAGTCTATTCTCATAGAAATAGAAAATAAGCTAAATATAGAAGATATAAGTATTTCCCATCCTTGAAGAGGTGGAACTTTTTTATAAAAGCAAAATACTGCGGATGCTGGAAATCTGAAACAAAAACAAGAAATGCTGGATTCACTCAGCAGGTCTGGCAGCATCTGTAGAAAGAGAAGCAGAGTTAACGTTTCGGGTCAGTGACCCTTCTTCGGAACTGACAAATATTAGAAAAGTCACTGATTATAAACAAGTGAGGTGGGGGTTGGGCAAGAGATAACAAAGGAGAAGGTGCAGATTGGACCAGGCCACATAGCTGACCAAAAGGTCACAGAGCAAAGGTAAACAATATGTTAATGGTGTTTTGAAAGACAAAGCATTAGTACAGATTAGGTGTGAATATACTGAATATGGAACATCAGCAAGTGCAAACCTGAAGAAAAACAACCTGAAAAAAACAGTGGGTAAGCAAACTGAACAAACTAAGATGAAATGAAATAAATGCAAAAAATGTAAAAAGGAATGCAAAAAAAAGGAAGAAAAAATAACTAAAAATGAAAGTAAAGTGGGGGGCTGTCATGCTCTGAAATTATTGAACTCAATGCTCAGTCCGGCAGGCTGTAGTGTGCCTAATCGGTAGATGAGATGCTGTTCCTCGAGCTTGCGTTGATGTTCACTGGAACACTGCAGCAATCCCAGGACAGAGATGTGAGCATGAGAGCAGGGGGGAGTGTTGAAATGGCAAGCAACCGGAAGCTCAGGGTCCTGCTTGCGGACTGAGCGGAGATGTTCCGCAAAGCGGTCACCCAGTCTGCGCTTGGTCTCCCCAATGTAGAGGAGACCACACTGTGAGCAGCGAATACAGTATACTACATTGAAAGAAGTACAAGTAAATCGCTGCTTCACCTGAAAGGAGTGTTTGGGGCCTGGGATAGTGAGGAGAGAGGAGGTAAATGGGCAGGTATTACACCTCCTGCGATTGCAAGGGAAGGTGCCCTGGGACGGGGACGAGGTGGTGGGGGTAATGGAGGAGTGGACCAGGGTGTCGCGGAGGGAACGATCCCTTCGGAATGCTGACAGGGGAAGGGAGGGGAAGATGCGACTGGTAGTGGCATCACGCTGGAGGTGGCGAAAATGGCGGAGGATGATCCTTTGGATATGGAGGCTGGTGGGATGAAAAGTGAGGGCAAGGGGAACCCTGTCACGGTTCTGGGAGGGAGGGTAAGGGGTGAGGGTAGAGGTGCGGGGAATGGGTCGGACACGGTTGAGGGCCCTGTCAACCACAGTGGGGGGAAATCCTCGGTTGAGGAAAAAGGAGGTCATATCAGAAGCACCGTCATGGAAGGTAGCATCATCAGAGCAGATGCGTCGGAGACGGAGAAACTGGGAGAATGGAATGGAGTCCTTACAGGAGGTAGGGTGTGAAGAAGTGTAGTCGAGGTAGCTGTGGGAGTCAGTGGGCTTATAATGGATATTGGTAGACAACCTATCCCCAGAGATGGAGACAGAGAAGTCGAGGAAGGGAAGGGAAGTGTCAGAGATGGACCATGTAAAGGTGAGAGAAGGGTGGAAATTGGAAGCAAAGTTGATAAAGTTTTCGAGTTCGGGGCGGGAGCAGGAAACGGCACCGATGCAGTCATCAATGTACCGGAAAAAGAGTTGGGGGAGGGGGCCTGAGTAGGACTGGAACAAAGAATGCTCGACATATCCCACAAAAAGACAGGCATAACTAGGACCCATGCGGGTACCCATAGCGACACCTTTTACTTGAAGGAAGTGCGTGGAGTTGAAGGAGAAGTTGTTCAATGTGAGAACAAGTTCAGCCAGGCGGAGGAGGGTGGTGGTGGATGGGGACTGGTTGGGCCTCTGTTCCAGGAAGAAGCGGAGAGCCCTCAAACCATCCTGGTGGGGGCTGGAGGTGTAGAGCGATTGGACGTCCATAGTGAAGAGGAGGCGGTTGGGACCAGGAAACTGGAAATTGTCAAAATGACGTAGGGCGTCAGAAGAGTCACGGATGTAGGTGGGAAGAGACTGCACCAGCGGAGAAAAGATTGAGTCTAGATAGGAAGAAATAAGTTCAGTTGGGCAGGAGCAGGCTGACACAATGGGTCTGCCGGGACATTCCCGTTTGTGGATTTTGGGAAGGAGATAGAAGCGGGCTGTCCGGGGTTGCGGGACTATGAGGTTGGAAGCTGTAGAGGGAAGATCTCCAGAGGAGATGAGGTCAGTGACAGTCCTTTGGACGGTGGCTTGATGTTCGGTGGTGGGGTCATGGTCCAGAGGGAGGTAGGAAGAGGTGTCTGTGAGTTGGCGTTGAGCTTCTGCAAGGTAGAGGTCGGTACGCCAGACAACAACAGCACCACCCTTGTCTGCAGGTTTGATGACCATGTCGGGGTTAGACCTGAGAGAACGGAGTGCCTCAAGTTCAGAGGGGGACAGGTTAGAGTGAGTGAGGGGGGCAGAGAAATTGAGACGACCAATGTCTCGCCGACAGTTTTCAATGAAGAGATCAAGAGCGGGTAAGAGGCCAGGGTGAGGGGTCCAGGTAGAGGGAGAATACTGGAGGCGGGTGAATGGGTCACCCCCCTCCAGTATTCTCCCTCTACCTGGACCCCTCACCCTGGCCTCTTACCCGCTCTTGATCTCTTCATTGAAAACTGTCGGCGAGACATTGGTCGTCTCAATTTCTCTGCCCCCCTCACTCACTCTAACCTGTCCCCCTCTGAACTTGAGGCACTCCGTTCTCTCAGGTCTAACCCCGACATGGTCATCAAACCTGCAGACAAGGGTGGTGCTGTTGTTGTATGGCGTACCGACCTCTACCTTGCAGAAGCTCAACGCCAACTCACAGACACCTCTTCCTACCTCCCTCTGGACCATGACCCCACCACCGAACATCAAGCCACCGTCCAAAGGACTGTCATTGACCTCATCTCCTCTGGAGATCTTCCCTCTACAGCTTCCAACCTCATAGTCCCGCAACCCCGGACAGCCTGCTTCTATCTCCTTCCCAAAATCCACAAACGGGACTGTCCCGGCAGACCCATTGTGTCAGCCTGCTCCTGCCCAACTGAACTTATTTCTTCCTATCTAGACTCAATCTTTTCTCCGCTGGTGCAGTCTCTTCCCACCTACATCCGTGACTCTTCTGACGCCCTACGTCATTTTGACAATTTCCAGTTTCCTGGTCCCAACCGCCTCCTCTTCACTATGGACGTCCAATCGCTCTACACCTCCATCCCCCACCAGGATGGTTTGAGGGCACTCCGCTTCTTCCTGGAACAGAGGCCCAACCAGTCCCCATCCACCACCACCCTCCTCCGCCTGGCTGAACTTGTTCTCACATTGAACAACTTCTCCTTCAACTCCACGCACTTCCTTCAAGTAAAAGGTGTCGCTATGGGTACCCGCATGGGTCCTAGTTATGCCTGTCTTTTTGTGGGATATGTCGAGCATTCTTTGTTCCAGTCCTACTCAGGCCCCCTCCCCCAACTCTTTTTCCGGTACATTGATGACTGTATCGGTGCCGTTTCCTGCTCCCGCCCCGAACTCGAAAACTTTATCAACTTTGCTTCCAATTTCCACCCTTCTCTCACCTTTACATGGTCCATCTCTGACACTTCCCTTCCCTTCCTCGACTTCTCTGTCTCCATCTCTGGGGATAGGTTGTCTACCAATATCCATTATAAGCCCACTGACTCCCACAGCTACCTCGACTACACTTCTTCACACCCTACCTCCTGTAAGGACTCCATTCCATTCTCCCAGTTTCTCCGTCTCCGACGCATCTGCTCTGATGATGCTACCTTCCATGACGGTGCTTCTGATATGACCTCCTTTTTCCTCAACCGAGGATTTCCCCCCACTGTGGTTGACAGGGCCCTCAACCGTGTCCGACCCATTCCCCGCACCTCTACCCTCACCCCTTACCCTCCCTCCCAGAACCGTGACAGGGTTCCCCTTGCCCTCACTTTTCATCCCACCAGCCTCCATATCCAAAGGATCATCCTCCGCCATTTTCGCCACCTCCAGCGTGATGCCACTACCAGTCGCATCTTCCCCTCCCTTCCCCTGTCAGCATTCCGAAGGGATCGTTCCCTCCGCGACACCCTGGTCCACTCCTCCATTACCCCCACCACCTCGTCCCCGTCCCAGGGCACCTTCCCTTGCAATCGCAGGAGGTGTAATACCTGCCCATTTACCTCCTCTCTCCTCACTATCCCAGGCCCCAAACACTCCTTTCAGGTGAAGCAGCGATTTACTTGTACTTCTTTCAATGTAGTATACTGTATTCGCTGCTCACAGTGTGGTCTCCTCTACATTGGGGAGACCAAGCGCAGACTGGGTGACCGCTTTGCGGAACATCTCCGCTCAGTCCGCAAGCAGGACCCTGAGCTTCCGGTTGCTTGCCATTTCAACACTCCCCCCTGCTCTCATGCTCACATCTCTGTCCTGGGATTGCTGCAGTGTTCCAGTGAACATCAACGCAAGCTCGAGGAACAGCATCTCATCTACCGATTAGGCACACTACAGCCTGCCGGACTGAACATTGAGTTCAATAATTTCAGAGCATGACAGCCCCCCACTTTACTTTCATTTTTAGTTATTTTTTCTTCCTTTTTTTTGCATTCCTTTTTACATTTTTTGCATTTATTTCATTTCATCTTAGTTTGTTCAGTTTGCTTACCCACTGTTTTTTTCAGGTTGTTTTTCTTCAGGTTTGCACTTGCTGATGTTCTATATTCAGTATATTCACACCTAATCTGTACTAATGCTTTGTCTTTCAAAACACCATTAACATATTGTTTGCCTTTGCTCTGTGACCTTTTGGTCAGCTATGTGGCCTGGTCCAATCTGCACCTTCTCCTTTGTTATCTCTTGCCCAACCCCCACCTCACTTGTTTATAATCAGTGACTTTTCTAATATTTGTCAGTTCCGAAGAAGGGTCACTGACCCGAAACGTTAACTTTGCTTCTCTTTCTACAGATGCTGCCAGACCTGCTGAGTGAATCCAGCATTTCCTGTTGTTGTGGAACTTTTTTATGTTGTGGGTGGTAATGACTGGGCCCACGAGTGTGGTGGAAGCAGAAACAATCAATGATTTGAAAAGGAAATTGGATGGATACTAGAAGGAAAGAAACTTGCAGGAGGAAAGGGATCGAGCTGGTGAGTGGAACTGACTCCATTGCTCCGGGGAGAGCCAGCATGGACATGATAGGCCAAACGACCACCTTCTATGTTGTAAATGATTCTGTGTTGTTTCTCAAATTCAATCCACTGGTGCTTGGTAAATAATTTCAAAGTAAATTGTGCAACTGGAAAATCAGAACCAAGGCAAGGGACACATAAGGAAGCGAAATTGCTGAAACCCAGGATTGAATCAGGGACCTTTAGATCTTCAGTCTAACGCTCTCTCAACTGAGCTATTTCAGCCCAACATTAACAGCAACTTGGTGTCCTTGTTTTGGAAGAAAATACATACATTCAAGTTTTCCAAAAAATTAAAGAACACAACATGTGAGTAATATTCCCCATTGCTTTCTCAGTACTGATGGATTGTGAAGCGGGAGACAGCCAGAAGTGCCACTGAGCCGCACAGACCCCGAGCTGAGAATGAAATGAGATCAAATTCAATCTTTCATAGTGAGATGCTGCTGAGAGGTAAGAGTCCTGAATCAAAGCGAGACTTGCTCATTTTCAAACACTCCCTGTATTCTCTGCTCATGAAGCCTTAAAAAAGGGAAAAACAGAATGGCACTCAAACTCACAACCCTGCCATTAAAAGTCTCATGTTCGACTGACAGAACTGTCACTTCTACTCGGTGTCTTATTGGATGGATGCAACTCCAACGCAGGGGTGGCATTCAAATCCTCCCATGGGTCCACATGTCAGACTGAGTTCCATGTTGTAGACTCAAGCAAAGGAAATCTGCTCAGTTCCAGAACTATCAGCGAATTGAAGCTGATTACAATCAACATCATCAGAGGTCAGAACTACCTGGTGAAAGAAGACACTCTGAAGAAGGATCCACAATTATTCAAAGGCATCAACAAAGTGAAAAACAAGAAAAACAAGAAAATCAATAAGCAAGATGCTGGAGAGAGTTAAGAATCACAGAATCATAGAAAGTGTAGCGCAGAGAAAGAGGCCACTTGGCGCATCATGTCTGTGGCGGCTGAAAAACGATCCACCTGTTCTAATCCCACCTTCCAGCATTTGGTCCGTAGCCCTGCAGATTACGGCACTTGAGGTGATTATCCAGACTGCTTTTGGATGAGTTGAGGGTTTCTGTCTCAACCACCCTTTCAGGCAGTGAGTTCCACACCCACACCATCCTCTGGGTGAAAAGGTTTTTCCTCGTCTCCCCTCTAATTTTTCTACCAATCACTTTAAATCTATGCCTCCTCGTCACTGACCTCTCTGCTAAGGTGAATAGACCCTGCACTTCCACTCTATTTAGACCGCTCAAAATTTTGTACATTTCAATCAGATCTCCTCTCAGCCTTCTCTGTTCCAAGGAGAACAGCCCCAGCCTATCCAGTCTTTCCTCATAGCTGCATTTTTCCAGTCCTGGCAACATCCTTGTAAATCTCCTCTGTACCTTCTCTCGTGCAATTGCATCCTTTCTGTAATGAGGTGTCCAGAACTGCACACAGAACTCAAGTTGTAGCCTAACCAATGAGTTATACAGTTGCAGCATAAGCTCGCTGCTCTTGTATTCTATACCTCGGCTAACAAAGGAAAGGATTCCATCTGCCTTCTTAACCACCTTATCGACCTGTCCTGCCATCTTCAGGGATCTGTGGACATTCAATCCAAGGTCTCTCACTTCCTCTATACTTCTCAGTATCGTGTATTCTGTTGACTTGTTTGACCTCCCCAAATGCATCACTTCACACTTCTCCAGGTTGAATTCCATTTGCCACTTTTCTGCCCACCTGACCAAACCATCAATATCTTCCTGCAGCCTACAGCTATCCTCCTCATTATCTACCTCATGGCCAATCTTTGTGTCGTCTGCAAAGGTCTTGATCATGCCCCCTACATTGACTTCCAAATCGCTAATATGTACCACAAAAAGCAGGGGACCTGGTACTGAGCCCTGCAGAACACCACTGGAAACAGCCCTCCAGTCGCTAAAACACCCGTCAACAATTACCCTTTGTTTCCTGCCACTGAGCTAATTTTGTATCCACCTTACTGCATTTCCCTGGATCCCATGGGTTTTTATTTTTTTAACCAGTCTGCCATGTGGGACCTTGCCAAATGCCTTGCTAACATCCATGTAGGACACGTCAGCTGCACTACCCTCATTTATCTTCCTTGTTACTTCTTCAAAAAATTCCATCAAGTTGGTCAAACAAGATCTTCGCTTAAAAATCCATGCTGACTATCCTTGATTAACCTGTGCTTTTCGAACTGACAGTTTATTCTGTCTCTCAGAATAGGTTCCAGTTATTGGGCCATGACTGAGGTTAGTCTGACTGGCCTGTAATTACTCGGTCTTTCCTTCGCTCCCTTTTTCAACAGAGGTTCAACCTCTTTTGTAGCAGACTATTGTAAATTTCACAATTCGCATGGGAAAAAGTATTACATACTTCACTTACAAGTTCTAATGTTACTGGCGAAATGAGGGCTTATGTATGATTTGAACCCAGGACCTCACACAAATACACAGCAGGAATTCTGCTCCTTTACCAAAAAGCCATCTCCTTTATAGAGATGTAAATATGCAATATTGGAAGAGTGGAGGACTTGGGACCAGGACAGTGACTGACTTTTCTGCCTGTCTTCCAAATTCTGCAAGGTTCCATACAGACAATTAATGAACTGTCAGGGTGTTACTTTATTCCATTCTTCTTCTTCTTCTTAGGCAGTCCCTCGGGAACGAGAATGATTTTCTTCCACTTCAGGGTTCTGGGTCCAGTGACTAGATGTCTACTTAAATCGCAGAGAAATTAAACACTTTTCAATTTGTCTCACGACATAAATAGCAACATGTGCAGATATTTCACAGCTGTATGATTGGATGCTGCTAACGTTGTTACACTCAGTACACATGGTACCTTCATGTTGCAATAAATATTATAATATCTATTCAGGTAACTGTCATCCCACAGCTGCAAAAATTCACTGGTTCAACATTCTCATCAAACACTAAAGCATTCCACAAAGCAAGGCTCACAAATTCAACACCAGTTTCTCTTTTGGAGTCTCTCTGGTGTAATCTGGTCTCTGATAGATTACTGGTGATCATCCTCCACATGAGCAGTCGTCCTAATCCCATGTGCCTGTCCTGTTCCCACCTCCCTTACCTGTATACACAACAGAATTCCATACTGCTGATATATGCTGGTAAACACTTTCCTTGTTCTATGAAACTGTGATTACAGTGGAAATCCGCAAGAGAGGAAGCTATTGTTGGCACCTTTAACTCTGCAGCCAGTGACCAGAAGAATTCTCACTCCTGAACGAGGACTGTTTCAATTTCCTTTTGGAAGATCACATCATCACATGAAGGAAGTGAAGTGTTTTTGTATCACAGTGACCACAGAGGAGTTTTAAAACAAACTATTAAATTATGAATTCATATTTTATTTTGAATGCTACATTGGAGGTTAATTTCACAGACAGTCCTGCAGTTTATGATTTGTGTGAAATCAGTGAGATTGTGAGTTGGGTCGACCCCTCCCTATCAGAGTCACCAGGGCAAAGGGAGTGTTTAGTCATCGACATCTTGCTCAGTACAGCATTTTGGTGGCTGGCTCCTGAACTGCCAGTGACAGGAGTAAACAAGTCATCGCTGAGGATTTCAAGTGCTATTTAAAGATTAATCACCTTTTACTGTTCACTTACTGCTGGAGGTTTGAAGAGGACATTTGAAACACGTTGGGAGACTTTCTGCGAAACTTTGTCAAGACTTCACCAACACTCTGTCAACATTTACTCGGGAAAAACTCTGAGGATTTCACCTATAAAGAGTAAGTGCTGTGTTACTCCACCTTATTGGAAACTTTATAGGAATCAGCAGGAGAAAGGGAGCGTTTGGTCATTGACATCTTGCTCGGTCTGCGGGAGAAATGGGAGGAGGACACGAGGCCAGGCTGAGCAGCACCAGCCGCGGCAGGAGAGAAGGACAGGAGAGACAGGAGAGGGAGGTGGACTCCTTCTCCTCTGTAAGTACAGGACATTCCTCCTCCTTTGGACCTCCTCCATCAAGACCTCCAGTACTGTATCTGTGAACCTGTGCCTTCGTTCCCTCAGTCCCTGAGTGATCCTGAAACATGCTGCTGTGTGTCAGACAGCACACTTCACACCTTCAGTGGAAATGTGTGTGTGGAATCCACTTATACTGCACCAAGAACATTGCTTCGAATCAGCACTCGAGTGATGAACTGCAGCTTTCTGTTTTCATGCCTCCAGGCAATTTCAAATTATGGTCATCAGAATGTTATGTGAAAACCAGATTTCAAACAGGCAAGTCTTATTATCACAGCACCCGTATCCCAAAATCACCAGCTGGAATTTCCTTCCGAAAACCACCCACTTCTGGGAGCTGGTCTGGCAAGTGAAGTGGGACACGGCCCCTCAGCAAAACTCCACACCAGAAGTGACCACTGGGATTTCTGCCATGATTTCCCTCTCTGAGCCTCTGTAACTCTGATCATTTTGTGACAGTGCACCCACCAGAATCAAATGACTGGGGCGACGGGGGAGAAATGGCTAAATGTGAACACACAGTGGGCTGTTTCTGGATCACGGATTTACCAGGAGTTATGGCAATGATGATGAAGCTGCAGTTTCTGAGCAGTCAAGGCTACGTTGTCAGAATGCCAGCTGTGGAAGCAGTAACTGTTGTCACTGTAGAAGTGACCAGAGCTCTTCTACCCTCCTCCTAATGTCTGGTTGGCAGCTACATTGATCTCCCGGACGGCCAGTGCCCAGGGTCTTCCTCACTTCATGTGTTGCCTCCCTCATTGTGTTGTCGGTGTGAGTTCTGGACTCCTCCAATTGTCCCGTCATCTGCAACAGGAGAGAAGAGACTGTCTCCACAGCCTGTGTGTGAGACCAATGCTCATCAATCATTGATCTTTACCAGCCGAGGCCTCGGAGATCTTGCTCTTGGAATCCTCAGCTGAGACCTCCTGCTTCTGTCACCCCCGGGGAGAGACAGATTTCTCCTCAATGTTATCCCCAGTTCCTCCTGCTCACTGCTGCTCTGTGTCAGGAATACTGCCTTCCTGAATGGGTTTGAAGATTCACCAATAGTTACAATAACACAACAGAATATTTATTTAATTACAATCCATACATTTACAAATGTGTAGGTCATGTTGAAAGAATGATCAGTTTGTTGTTCTGAAGAGGAGGAGGTGGAGGAGGATCGAGGTCTGTGTCTTTAGGTTTCATTCTGGTGGGGGACAGCAGCAGTTCATTACACAGCTCGTCCACCAGGTAACCCACCGGGCGGGTCAGACACGTTCCAGCTGCTGCAGGAGTAATGTTGAAAAGGTCACGCGTGTTCTCGGAGCTGCTCCTGCTCACTATTGAAGAATAACTCACAATCCATGGTATAGGAATTGATCTTTCTCTGATCAATGGTTTTGTTTCTGAGAGTGAATCACAGCAGAGCGAATTCACAACTAAATTTCAAACATCTATAAGTAGGGATTTGTGTGTCAATAGTGTGGAGACACTAAAGATCCCTTTGAATCAGACAATTATAGAGACGGAGCTGAATACATGGAAAGAAATGGAGGATGGGAACAGATGATGAACCTCTGCAAATTCAACAAGGGGGTTGTTCTGCTGCCAGAGCAATGGTGGAATATGCTGGTCCCAGTCTGCCTGGTATTGTGGAGCAGCTGGCTTCTCGCATCCTTAAGATCCAACACTGTCAGGCAGTCACTGTGACTGTCTTCCTTGGAGAAGTGATAAAAGCTCCACAGGTTTCGAAGCATCTTAAACTAACTGCTGTGATAGGTATCTGAGGAAGTCCATGTAACTCCCATTGGGCTCCTCTAGATATCTATGAGGAAGCCTCGGCAGATCCAGTAAGTGGCAAGATCATCCACAGTGTTGACCTACAAGATCTGATGATCTCCTCACTCTTTCCATCCAAGTGCAACAATAAGTGAACCAGTTTGGAATGGACCTGTTGGTAGAAGAAAGATCTTCACCCTCAGATTCCACTTGGTCAAGTTTCCCAACACATTGGAACATTTCCACCTGTACTTTCTCACACCTTCCCTCAAAGAGTGACTGAATTCTGCTGAGGATTGTATCGACAAAGGGTGGATTAGTATTTGCTCTCAACTGAATCATGTATGACAGCACCTCAAGCATTAGCATCTCTTTGTTCTGCTTATTCCTCAACAGGTTAATGATTGAGTCCAGCACCCTCCAAAACCATCCAACATCTCCAAAGGTCATGTTCTCCAGGCCCCTGACACACTGCAATGAGAGAAGCAAACAGCAAATACCTCAACAATCTGCTCACCAGAGTGATTGTGAGTGGTTGCGAAGAGGATGGAAGGACAGCAAGTGACAATATTAGCTTGCCCAGCGGAGACAGACATTGATGAAACCTGGTCGTGTTTGGTGGATCTCCCAGCTCCGAAACTTGAACAGAGACAGGGAATGAGGCCACCGTTCCCTTCTGCACCCCCTTTATCATCTCCGACTTCGGAGCACCAAACCTACATGGCTCAAGTGGTGACTAAGGTAACTGCAGCAGCCCCGACAGCGTCTCTAGTTGAAATTAGCTAACTCAACCAAGAGTGGGAATCAAGCCTGAGATCCTCTGGTTCATATGGTTGAATGTCAGGTGAACGGCAGTGCCTTTACCACTGGACCATTGGGTGAACTTGACAAAATGCATTTCTAAATTAAAACGTGCAATTTGTTTTCAGCAGCTTAAAAACACAGATTTAGTTTATTTTCACAATTCCCTGTCTGGTTTTTACACAAATGCACTGAGTTCCCATTCAGCCTTGAGGATAGAGTGTAATTAGTCGACAAAAGCAGACAGGTCAAATGGCTACTGATTGGGACAATCCGATTAATGTCATTTGAGAATTATAACAACTTAAATCTCTGGGAAGGAGAGGAACTTATTACACTGGGTTTTTAAAAATCCACAATAGAAGTGATTATGTTTGTAAACAGTTTCAAAGCAGCTGTTTACAGAAGTTAAAGGAACTCGGTTATGAATTATAGTCATCTTTTTGATGAGGCATTATTAGAGGTCATGCTAGATTAACGCTGGTGTTTTGTAGAACCAATGCTTCTCTGGTCTCAAAATTCCTCGCGTTCGACCACAATGTTGCTCATCAACACATTTAGCCTTTAGATCCTTAACTATTTACAAACATCTCCCACTCCCCAAAAAATCTTATTCCCCGTGCTTGAATGGATCAGATTGTCGGACGGCTCTAATCTTGATTATCTCATGTTTTTTCATGCTTGTAGAGAAAGGGAATACATTTACAAAAGGTCAGGGATGAGTTCTGTTTGACTTGTGGGTTCTGGATTTCTTCGGTAAGTTGTATGGTCTGTTAGTAGTGCAGTCTTCGGAAGGCAAGCCTGCTATTGCTGCAGAGCCTCTGCTGGAAGCACAGCAGCTCAGTGAAGTGCTTGAAGACTCAATATCATCTGTCAAGCTGCTGTCTTCTAGATCTGGGGAGTAAAAAACACAATCACATGAATAAAAAGTTACTGTGCTGAGAATGTTTCAGGTTATTGAAGTGTTCTGGCTCAGTCTGGGTTCAACAAAATCCATAAGACAAACAAGCAGTTTCTCAATTGTATAAAATCCGTCATTCTTCAACTCAACCTAAATCGAAACAAATGTTACATTCTGTAGAAAAAAATTATTCCCTTATTGCTCAGGCTGTCAACACAGGCCAAACCCATGCATACGAGGTAGTCAATGTGACTGCATGGTGTCACAAGTGTTTCTGCCCCGACCTTTGAGGCCAGACTCCTTTTCTTAAAGATGGCCTTTTTGCACCTTCCCCATGCCCCGCACCATAATTCACTCCTCGCCAAGTGCACAAGTGACCTTACACACTACAAATTAGCAGCACTAGAACAGAACCGTGTGGGGCACTGCTCCCCACTTCCATCCCCACGGAGAAACTGCCCTTAACTCCTACTCTCCCCTCCCTCAGAACCAGTTTTTAATCCCATTTCATCCCCTTCCCCTAATTCCAAAAGTGTTAATCTTCTCCAATGGTCTCCTCTCTACTAACTTTTCCACGGCATTCCGAATGTCCCTGTACACACGGCCACCATTATCTGTCACTTCGAAAGAACTCTATTGGGTTTTGTCGAGCACGATTTTCCTTTATGAAACCAGTGTTTCTGCTTCTAATTATTTTCTCACTTGGATATTTAGTAATTTTATCTTTAAAGATTCTAAACATTGACCTAGAAAATAAGAAATAGGAGCGGGTGTAGATTGTACGGCCCCTCGAGCCTCTCCACCATCCAATAAGATCATGGTTGATCTTCCACCTCAACCCTTTTCCCACCCTATCCCCATTTCCCTTGTTTCCATTCGTGTCCAACACTCTACCAATCTCAGTCTTGAACATACTCACTCAACTAACATAGATGTTAAATTAACTGGGCTGCAATTATTCGGCTTAGTTCTGTCACCCTTTTCGAAGATGGATATTACATTACCTCTGAATGAACACAATAAAAGTGTCAGTGCAAAGCTGAAACCACTTCACACTGATCAAAAATGCAGTCTAAATACACCCAAAATGTAAGAGGGAACTTCAGGATTTTGACCACAAGGACTTCATAATGGCTCCAGTTGATGTGAGGATTAGTGAAATAGATTCAGCAACACATTTGTGAATAAGATCTAGGGTTTTACAAAGAGGTGATGTAAAATACATACAGGTTTGACAAATCTATTTTGGAGATCTGTTAGCTGTACCTTGAGCTCGCAGTTCTGTGTCCTCACCGTGCTTATTGTAACCTTGTCACTCTGCATGAGAGGGAGTCTCAGGTAGGTGAGTTATCTCTTTTCCATTGGTTGTTTTGCCAATGCAAGCCACTTCACTCAGACTACAAAGCAAACAGATAACATATCCCCAGACATGTAGCTATTCAGCCTTACAGGTTATAAACATTGGGATTCTGAGGAATGCCATCTGGCCTATTCACAGGAACAAAGAACAAAGAACAGTACAGTACAGGAACAGGCCATTCGGCCCTCCAAGCCTGCGCCGATCTTGATGCCTGGCTAAACTAAAACCTTCTGCACTTCCGGGGCCCATATCCCTCTATTCCCATCCTTTTCATGTATTTGTCAAGATGCCTCTTAAACGTCTCTATGGTACCTGCTTCCACCACCTCCTCTGGCAGCAAGTTCCAGGCACTCACCACCCTCGCACATCCCCTCTAAACTTTGCCCCTCTCATCTTAAACCTATGTCCCCTAGTAACTGACTCTTCCACCCTGGGAAAAAGCTTCTGACTATCCACTCTGTCCATGCCGTTTATAACTTTGTAAACCTCTATCATGTCGCCCCTCCACCTTCGTCGTTCCAGTGAAAACAATCCGAGTTTATCCAACCTCTCCTCATAGCTAATGCCCTCCAGACCAGACAACATCCTGATAAACCTCTTCTGTACCCTCTCCAAAGCCTCCACATCCTTCTGGTAGTGTGGTGACCAGAATTGCATGCAATATTCTGTGGCCTAACTAAAGTTCTGTACAGCTGCAGCATGACTTGCCTATTTTTGTACTCTATGCCCCAACCGATGAAGGCAAGCATGCCATATGCCTTCTTGACTACCTTATCCACTTGCGTTGCACTTTCAGTGACCTGTTGACCTGTACGCCCAGATCTCTCTGCCTGTCAATACTCCTAAGGGTTCTGCCATTTACTGTATACTTCCCACCTGCATTAGACCTTCCAAAATGCATTACCTCACATTTGTCCGAATTAAACTCCATCTGCATTTTCTCCGCCCAAGTCTCCAACCGATCTATATCCTGCTGTATCCTCTGACAATCCTCATCACTGTCCGCAGCTCCACCAATCTTTGTGTCGTCCGCAAACTTACTAATCAGACCAGCTACATTTTCCTCCAAATCATTTATATATACTGCAAACAGCAAAGGTCCCAGCACTGATCCCTGCGGAACACCACTAGTCACAGCCCTTCATTCAGAAAAGCACCCTTCCACTGCTACCGTCTGTCTTCTATGACCGAGCCAGTTCTGTATCCATCTTTCCAGCTCCCCTCAGATCCCTTGTGACTTCACCTGTTGTATCTGTCTGCCATGAGGGACCTTGTCAAAGGCTTTACTGAAGTCCATATAAATAACATCCACTGCCCTTCCTTCATCAATCATCTTTGTCACTTCCACAAAAAACTCAATCAAATTAGTGAGACACGGCCTCCCCTTCACAAAACCATGCTGCCTCTCGCTAATAAGTTTGTTTGTTTCAAAATGGGAATAAATCCTGTCCCGAAGAATCCTCTCTAATAATTTCCCTCCCACTGACGTAAGGCTCACCGGCCTATAATTTCCTGGATTATCCTTGCTACCCTTCTTAAACAAAGGAACAACATTGGCTATTCTCCAGTCCTCTGGGACCTCACCTGTAGCCAATGAGGATGCAAAGATTTCTGTCAAGGCCCCAGCAATTTCTTCCCTTGCCTTCCTCAGTATTCTGGGATAGATCCCATCAGGCCCTGGGGATTTATCTACCTTAATGCTTTGCAAGACACCCAACACCTCCTCCTTTTTGATAATGAGATGACTGAGACTATCTACACTCCCTTCCCTAGGCTCATCATCCACCAAGTCCTTCTCCTTGGTGAATACTGATGCAAAGTACCCATTTAGTACCTCGCCCATTTCCTCTGGCTCCACACATAGATTCCCTTCCCTGTCCTTGAATGGGCCAACCCTTTCCCTGGTTACCCTCTTGCTCTTTATATACGTGTAAAAAGCCTTGGGATTTTCCTTAATCCTGTTTGCCAATGACTTCTCATAACCCCTTTTAGCCCTCCTGACTCCTTGCTTAAGTTCCTTCCTACTGTCTTTATATTCCTCAAGGGATTCGTCTGTTCCTTGCCTTCCAGCCCTTACAAATGCTTCCTTTTTCTTTTTGACGAGGCTCACAATATCCCGTGTTATCCAAGGTTCCCGAAACTTGCCAAACTTATCCTTCTTCCTCACAGGAACATGCTGGTCCTGGATTCTAATCAACTGACGTTTGAAAGACTCCCACATGTCAGATGTTGATTTATCCTCAAACAGCCGCCCCCAATCTAAATTCTTCAGTTCTTGCCTAATATTGTTATAATTAGCCTTCCCTCAATTTAGCACCTTCACCCGAGGACTACTCTTATTCTAATCCATAAGTACCTTAAAACTTATGGAATTATGGTCACTGTTCCCGAAATGCGCCCCTACTGAAACTTTTATCACCTGGCCGGGCTCATTCCCCAATACCAGGTCCAGTACGGCCCCATCCCTAGTTGGACTATCTACATATTTTTTCAAGAAGCCCTCCTGGATGCTCCTTACAAATTCTGCCCCATCCAAACCCCTAGCACTAAGTGAGTCCCAGTCAATATAGGGGAAGTTAAAATCACCCACCACGTTACCTTTACATCTTTCCAAAATCTGTCTACATATCTGCTGGCTGTTGGGAGGCCTGTCATAAACCCCCAACATCATGACTGCACCCTTCCTATTCCTGAGCTCCACCCATATTGCCTCGCTGCATGACCCCTCCGAGGTGTCCTCCCGCAGTACAGCTGTGATATTCTCCTTAATGTAATGCAACTCCCCCACCTCTTTTACATCCCCCTCTATCCCGCCTGAAGCTTCTAAATCCTGGAACATTTAGCTGCCAATCCTGTCCTTCCCTCAACCAAGTCTCTGTAAAAGCAACAACATCATCGTTCCAAGTACTAATCCAAGCTCTAAGTTCATCTGCCTTCTGTTATACTTCTGGCATTGAAACAAATGCACTTCAGACCACCAGTCCCGCTGTTCTCCGCAACATCTCCCTGCCTGCTCTTCCTCTTAGCCTTCCTGGCCTTATATACTAGTTCCTCTTCATTTATTTCACTTGCTGTCCTACTGCTCTGGTTCCCACCCCCATGCCACACCAGTGTAAACCCTCCCGAGTGACACTAGCAAACCTCGCAGCCAGCTCATTGATGCAGGAAGAACTGCATCCCTCACTCCCACACTCTCCAACTGTTTCTTCAATGTTGCCAAGCTTTTTCATCTTCACTGCCCTATCTGGAAGTCTTTTCCACATGGCGATCACTATTTGTGTACGGAACACCTGACATCAGTCCTAATTTTGCTTTCTACCAGTTGAACCTGTGTGTCTTGGTTTGCTAAAATAACTGGCACTAGCCTTCATGTCCGAGGCTGACACTCCAATTTCACTTTCACTGAGGAGCCTCCTAGTCTGTAGATGGAGAATATTACTGCTTGGCACTTACGGGTTCAAACCCACATCATGTTGTTTTGTTGCAGCATGAACTATTGCATTATATATAACTTTACAAATAGCATTTCAATTATTTTATCCAATCATTGTTTTTTTTAACTTTTTCTCCTCCTCTGGTTGTTGAGTCCTCACTGGGATTATGATCCATGGGTTCGGTCAGCCCTCTAGAACATTCTTCATGTGTGAGCTGAGAGAGCCATTGTTGACAGGCTACTTGGAGCACATCACAAGTTGAGCTTAATCTCTCCCTTGCCTCAGGTCCATCCCTGTGTAATTGACATCAAGTCACTGAATTGCTATTAGGAGGAGGAATCCTGGCTACGTTTTCCCATTCTTAAACTAAGGACACTGAGACTAAATGTGGTACATCAGCTCAGCACAAATCTGGGCAAATCTACCTTGGGGTTTCTGAGTTTCCATCATTCCATTGCCACGCCACATACACCCATTAAACATTTAGGGGAGGTGGAACAACAAACAGCGGCAAAGAATGTTGATCCAGTTTCTCCAGTTGAATGTGTCCAGTGCATTTCTTTCTTTGTTTTAAAGAACATTTTTTCCTCAAGCCCCAAGAGAGTGGGAAAAGGAACTGGATTGTTATCTCACAACATTCTGTGCAGTTCAGTTCAGTCAAAACTCCGAATGGATGTGTTCTTTGAGATTTATGTCTTCTGGGAAAGCCATTCCCCCTCCCCCCTACCCTAAATGAAGAGGGAGCCCCTCTTATCTGTGCAGGGACAGGCACTGACATGTCGATGTTGCACCATGGACATTTGACAAAATTATTGACTCAGCCACAGACATGGAGGCAATTAATCTGTATATAAATTGTATAGCCAATCTGATGCCTTCAAAACACAGTCTGATTTAAAACATATTTCTCCCTGTAAATAAAGTAGCATACAAACATCAATGGAGAGCAGCACAAATGCATTAGCTAGCAAGCAAGCAATATAGTATGTAATGCCAATGCGAATTACTTCCATTGACAGAATAGAGCCAGCTACACCATGTCACGAGGCAGTAGATGGACCTTATCGATGACTTCTGTGGATTCACACTGTGTCAGGATTGCAAATACATTCAATAAACCATGAAACCCAAGGAGATGATTGTTATTGTTTTTATTGAGGTGAGGCAATACAAAAATCAGCAGGAAAATGGACCATTTCTCATACTACTGATGTTCTTGTGTTCTTGTGTCTGTCCAGAGTAGATAGGGAGAAACTGTTCCCATTGCTGGAAGGATCGACAACCAATGGACACTGATTTAAGATGATTGACGAAAGAATCAATGGCAACATGAGGAAAAACTATTTTAAGCAGCGAGTAGTTAGGATCTGGAAGGCACTGCCTGAGAGTGCGGCGGAGGCAGGTTCAATCGAGGCCTTCAAAAGAGAATTGGATAATTATCTGAGGAGAAAAATTTGCAGGGCAATGGAGAAAAGGCAGGGGATTGAGACTAGGTGAGTTGCTCTTGCAGAGAGCTGGCATTGACACGATGGGCTGAATGGCCTCCTTCTGTGCTGTAACCAGTCACTGATTCGATGAGTTTATCATCTTAAAGCCCTGTTGCATTTGCTCTTCCTTTTATCCATGTTAAAGACGAACATTTTTGATTTCTTTTGTTAAATACTGCTTACTTGCATGAATTTGTATTATTTATTCAGGTTGAATTGTCTTATTCAAAAAAATTATCTGTTTATTTATTTCTGTCTTATTTATTAATAACACCTAAGTACATTTATACACAATGATACACACAAATATATTCCAAAACCACACATACAGACACACACATTTATTCATAATGAGCCCATTGATGCACCCCCGGCTACAGTAAAATAGTGGTAATATTTACTGCACTAGTAATCCAGAGGCCTGGACTAATAATCTGGTGACAGTGATTTCAAATCCCAGCAATAATTTGGTGACATTGATTTCAAATCCCAGCAATAATCTGGTGACAGTGATTTCAAATCCCAGCAATAATCTGATGACATTGATTTCAAATCCCATCAATAATCTGGTGACAGTGATTTCAAGTCCTATCACCACATTTGCAGAATTTAAGTTCAGTTAATGAAATAAATCAGCAATAAATAGCTTGTATCAGTAATGGTGACAATGAAACAACTGGATTATTGGTTCACTGATGTTGTCAGGACAGGAAATCTGCTGTCCTCACCTGGTCTGGCCCATGTGTGACTTCAAACTCACAGCAATGTAGTTAACTCTTTACTGCTCTCTGAAATGCCTGAGCATACCGTTCATCTGTTTCAAATGAACAACTACAAGAAAAACTGCAAATCCACATGGGCTGCAGCTGTTCAGCAAGCCGGTTCAGCAGCAGCAGCTCAAGGGCAAGTCGGGATGGGCAGTAAATGTTGGCCTTGTAAACGATGTCCATATCTAATGAATGATCAATAAAACTCATCATTTACAGGATCACATTTTCAATCACAGACATGTATAACATGATGTAGATTAGAAACATAATGAAAATACATTTACAAATGATACCGTCATAACTTCAGCACTCATTTCGTATATAAATGTGATACCCACATACACACACTGACAGTTTATATTGTCACAAGGTACTATTTGCAGTTCTCGGAAAAGTCTACACACCAGAGCTTTCCAAAGCCAAATGCTGCAGTTGTAGAAAATTTGAAATTATGATGGGAAATGTTCATAGAATCATAGAATAGTGAACAAAGAGACCATTTGGCCCATCGTGCCAGTGCTGTATATTTGGCAGTGTTCTCCAATTAGTCTAAGTGCGCTGCCTTTTCCTAAAAGCATCTCAAAATGATACTCCCCTGTCCTGGCAATATATCCACATGACATTCATTTTCTGGAAACTTTGCATGTAAGTCAGCCAATGATCAGAAGAGGGCAGCATGAACCGCCATTGTAGCTGAACGTATTGGGCTGAATTTTACCAGCCTCTCGATGTCATGGGTCACGGCAGGAGGGGGCAATAAAATTCTGCGGGAAGAGGCCCGCCTCGACCCCCGACTTCGGGAAAGGCCCGCCGCATATTACCAGCAGTGGGGGGACCTCAGTGCAGCCTCCCCCCTCCCCCCACCCCCACCCACCCCCAGCCGCTTGGCAGTGGGACCAAGTGTGAGATTCTGAAACCAGTTTTCAGGCTTCAAAATATGTTCAATGGGGAAGAAGAACAGTCAGAAGTCGTGGTCTATTTTGGAACCAATGACATGGGTAAGAAAAGGGTTGAGATCCTAGAATCAGAGTTTTAGGAGCTGGAAGGAAGTTAAAGAGCAAGACCACAAAGGTTATAATATTTGGATTACTCCCATGTGTATTAGTGAGTATAGGAATAGGAGGATCATACAGGTTAATGCATGGCTGGAGAAATGGTGGATGAGGCAGGGCTACAGCTTCCAGGAACATTGTCACCACGTCTGGTGTTGATGTGACCTGCACAAGATGGACAGGACAAATGTCCTCGCAGTCACTTTAATTAATGATTTGTGAAAGGATTTATACTAATTTGGCTGGGGGAGGGGCACAAGGATGAAGCATTAAAGAATAGATACAAGGTGCACCGAGGACTGAGAGAAACAAACAGCATTAGAATAAAGAATAGTTCAGAAACACAAGCCTCAAACAAGAGACAAATGCAAGGCAGACTGAGATAGGTTTAGAGTGCATGTTTGTAAATACTTGCAGCATGGTAAATAGGATTGGTGAGCTGCAGGTACAAGCAGTCACATGGGATTGTGATCCAGTGGCAATAACGGAGACATGGATCAAACAAGGGGAGGAATGGGAACTTAATATTCCTCACTGCGATGTATTCAAGAAAGATAGAGAAGAAAAATAGGCAGAGGATTGTGTGGGTGCAGCTGTATTGATCAAAGATACTGTTACAGCACTAGGAAGAGAAAATGTACTTGAGGGTTGAAAGGTAGAATCTATTTGTTTAGAATAATGCATCAACAGAGGAGTTATTCCACTGATCAGTGTATATCCAGGCCACTAAATAGTAGGAAGTGGATAGAGGAGCAAATTTGCAGGCAAATTGTCGAAAGATGCAAGAACCTCTGAGTAATGCTAATGGGGATTTCAATTTTCCAAATACAGGCTGGGAAAATAACTGTGTGAAGGGCAAAGAAGGAGAAGAATTCCTGGAATGTGTGCAAGAGAACTTTCTGAATCAGTATATTTCCATCCAATGGGGAAGGAGATGGTACTGGATCTAGATTTGGAGAATGAAGTCAGGTGAATGAAGTATGTTTCAGTCGGAGAGGATTGTGTGCAAGAGTCATTAAAATATCATTCGTTTTAGAGTAGCTGTGAAAAAGAACTGACTGTGTAGGTATAAGAACATAAGAAGTAGGAACAGCAGTAGGCCATTCAGCCCCTTGATCCTACTCTGCCATTCAATAAAATCATGGCTGATCTGATCGTGGTCTCAACTTCACTTTCCTGCCCCCTCATAACCCTTGGCTCCCTTGTCAATCAAAAATCTGTCCAACTCAGCCTTGAATATATTTATTGACCCAGCCTCCACTGCTCGCTGGGAAAGAGAATTCCAAACGCTAATGACCTTCTGAGAGAAGAAATTCCTCCTCATCACCATCTTCAATTGGAGTCACCTTAATTTGAAACTGTGTGCCCTATTTCTACATTCCCCCATGACAGGAAACATTCTCTCAGCATCTACCCTGTCAAGCCCCCTCAGGATCTGATATGTTTCAATAAGATCACCTCTCATTCTTCTAAACTCCAATGAGTACAGGCCCAACCTGCTCAATCTTTCCTCATAAGACAAACCCCTCATCCTAGGAATCAGCCTGGTGAACCTTTTCTGAACTTTTTCTCCCCCCAAAAATATGCTTTATTTATAAAAATCTGTAAAAAAAAATGCATGACAAAACAGTTCAAAACAGCACCAAGTTGACATTCCAGAGATGCAGAGGAAAGGATAGCGAAGATGATTCTCGACAGGGGCGAGAGTAACAGGGTAGTTGTTATGGGGGACTTTAACTTTCCAAATATTGACTGGAAATACTATAGTTCGAGTACTTTAGATGGGTCAGTTTTTGTCCAGTGTGTGCAGGAGGGTTTTCTGACACAGTATGTAGACAGGCCAACCAGGGGCGATGCCACATTGGATTTGGTACTGGGTAATGAACCCGGCCAGGTGTTAGATTTAAATGTAGGTGAGCACTTTGGTGATAGTGATCACAATTCGGTAAGGTTTACCTTAGCGATGGGCAGGGACAGGTACATACCGCAGGGCAAGAATTATTGCTGGGGGAAAGGAAATTATGATGCGATTAGGCAAGATTTAGGATGCGTAGGATGGGGAAGGAAACTGCAGGGGATGGGCACAATCGAAATGTGGAGCTTATTCAAGGAGCAGCTACTGCGTGTCCTTGATAAGTATGTACCTGTCAGGCAGGGAGGAAGTTGTCGAGCGAGGGAGCCGTGGTTTACTAAAGAAGTTGAAGCGCTTGTCAAAAGGAAGAAGATGGCTTATGTTAGGATGAGACGTGAAGGCTCAGTTAGGGCGCTTGAGAGTTACAAGCTAGCCAGGAAGGATCTAAAGGGAGAGCTAAGAGGAGCAAGGAGAGGACACGAGAAGTCATTGGCGGATAGGATCAAGGAAAACCCTAAGGCTTTCTATAGGCATATCAGGAATAAAAGAATGACTAGAGTTAGATTAGGGCCAATCAAGGATAGTAGTGGGAAGTTGTGTGTGGAATCAGAGGAGATAGGGGAAGCCTTAAATGAATATTTTTCGTCAGCATTTACAGTGGAGAAAGAAAATGTTGTCGAGGAGAATACTGAGATTCAGACTACTAGGCTAGATGGGATTGAGGTTCACAAGGAGGAGGTGTTATCAATTTTGGAAAGTGTGAAAATAGATAAGTCCCCTGGGCCAAATGGGATTTATCCTAGGATTCTCTGGGAAGCCAGGGAGGAGATTGCAGAGCCTTTGTCCTTGATTTTTATGTCGTCATTGTCGACAGGAATAGTGCCGGAAGACTGGAGGGTAGCAAATGTTGTCCCCTTGTTCAAGAAGGGGAGTAGAGACAGCCCTGGTAATTATAGACCTGTGAGCCTTACTTCGTTTGTGGGTAAAATGTTGGAAAGGGTTATAAGAGACAGGATTTATAATCATCTTGAAAAGAATAAGTTCATTACCGATAGTCAGCACGGTTTTGTGAAGGTTAGGTCGTGCCTCACAAACCTTATTGAGTTTTTAGAGAAGGTGACCAAACAGGTGGATGAGGGTAAAGCAGTGGATGTGGTGTATATGGATTTCAGTAAGGCGTTTGATAAGGTTCCCCATGGTAGGCTATTGCAGAAAATACGGAAGTATGGGGTTGAAGGTGATTTCGAGCTTTGGATCAGAAATTGGCTAGCTGAAAGAAGACAGAGGGTGGTGGTTGATGGCAAATGTTCATCCTGGAGTTTAGTTACTAGTGGTGTACCGCAAGGATCTGTTTTGGGGCCACTGCTGTTTGTCATTTTTATAAATGACCTGGAAGAGTGTGTAGAAGGGTGGGTTAGTAAATTTTGCGAGTGACACGAAGGTCGGTGGAGTTGTGGATAGTGCCGAAGGATGTTGTAGGGTACAGAGGGACATAGATAGGCTGCAGAGCTGGGCTGAGAGATGGCAAATGGAGTTTAATGTGGAAAAGTGTGAGGTGATTCACTTTGGAAGGAGTAACAGGAATGCAGAGTACTGGGCTAATGGGAAGATTCTTGGTAGTGTAGATGAACAGAGAGATCTTGGTGTCCAGGTACATAAATCCCTGAAAATTGCTACCCAGGTTAATAGGGCTGTTAAGAAGGCATATGGTGTGTTAGCTTTTATTAATAGGGGGATCGGGTTTCGGAGCCACGAGGTCATGCTGCAGCTGTACAAAACTCTGGTGAGACCGCACCTGGAGTATTGCGTGCAGTTCTGGTCACCGCATTATAGGAAGGATGTGGAAGCTTTGGAAAGGGTGCAGAGGAGATTGCCTGGGATGGAGGGAAGGTCTTACGAGGAAAGGCTGAGGGACTTGAGGTTGTTTTCGTTGGAGAGAAGGAGGAGGAGAGGTGACTTAATAGAGACATATAAGATAATCAGAGGGTTAGATAGGGTGGATAGTGAGAGTCTATTTCCTCGGGTGGTGATGGCAAACACGAGGGGACATAGCTTTAAGTTGAGGGGTGATAGATATAGGACAGATGTCAGAGGTAGGTTCTTTACTCAGAGAGTAGTAGGGGCGTGGAACGCCCTGCCTGCAACAGTAGTAGACTCTCCAACTTTAAGGGCATTTAAGTGGTCATTGGATAGACATATGGATGAAAATGGAATAGTGTAGGTCAGATGGTTTCACAGGTCGGCGCATCATCGAGGGCCGAAGGGCCTGTACTGCGCTGTAATGTTCTAATTCTAATTCTAAAAAAATGGTGCAAAAGAAATCAGTTTTCTTCAAAGCAGGAGTGAGTTGCCACACAACCCTTCCATTCCTTTTTTCATGTCATGCACATTTTACAGCAAAACGATATTTGATGTAAACATCCCGAGGGGTGTCCCATGGGTCCAGCCCCTCAGTTCACTATGGTGGGAGGACTTTACACTGTGGTCTTTCCCCATTGAACCTTTGTGACGGCAGCCCCAAGCTTTAGTGCATCCCTCAGCACGTAGACCTGGACCTTGGAATGTGCCAGTTTGCAACACTCGGTGGTGGACAACTCTTTGCGCTGGAAGACCAGCAAGTTTCGTACAGACCAAAGAGCGTCTTTCACCAAATTGATAGTCCTCCAGCAGCAGTTGATGTTCATCTCAGTGTGTGTCCCTGGGATCAGCCCACACAGCACAGACTCCTGTGTTACAGAGCTGCTTGGGATGAACCTCGACAAATGCTTTTCCACACATGCTTTGCAAAGACACATTCCAGAAGGAGTCTCTTCCCCACTGCAGCCTCGTCAAGGGCAGCGTGTGGAGGGGGATAGACTCCGGGTGTGCAAGAGGGATCTGACGGGGAGGGCCCTTCTCACCAGCAGCCAAGCTACGTCTTGGTGCTTGTTTGAGACTTTTGGTGATGAGCTATTCTGCCAAATGACTTTGACGGTCTGCTTGGGGAACCATCCGACCGGATCCACCATCTCCTTTTCCCATAGGGCCTTGAGGACATTCTGTGCAGACCACTGCCTGATGGATTGGTGGTCAAAGGTGTTTTCCCGCAGAAACTTTCCCACATAGGATAGTTGGTACGACGCGGTCCAACTGGATGGAGCGTTCCGCGGCAATGTGACCAGGCCCATCCTTCACAACAACGGGGACAGATAGAACTTCAGCACGTAGTGACACTTGGAGTTTGCTTACTGGGGGTCTACACACAGCTTGATGCAGCAGCACAAGAAGGTGGTCATCAGGATGAGGGCGATGTTGGGTACATTCTTCCCGCCCTTATCCAGAGGTTAGAACATCGTGTCCCTCCGGACCTGGTCCATTTTAGACCTCCAGATAAAGCGGAAAATGGCTCGGGTGAACACCACAGCACAGGAGTGGAGAATGGGCGACTTGCGCCACGTACAGCAACAACGTGAGCACCTCGCACCTGATGACCAGGTTCTTACCCACAATGGAGAGATTGTTGCTCCCACATGCTCAGTTTATGGTGGACCCTGGCTTCCCTGAACTTTTTTTAAATTTCCAAAATATACTTTATTCATAAAAATCTGTAAAATATTACATGACAAAACAGTTCTAAACAGCACCAAGTCAAAAATTACAAATAGTGCAAAGGAGGTCAGTTTCCTTCAATACAGGAGTGAGTTGCCTCACAACCCTTCCATTTCATTTTTCATGCCGTGTACATTTCACAGCAAACGGAAATTTCCCAAAACAGTTCGAGGGGTTTTCCATGGAGCCAGCCCCTCAATCCAGCTTGGTGGGGGGACCTTACACTGTGGTCTTTCCCCATTGAGCCTTTGCTGCAGCTGCCCCAAGCTTTAATGCGTCCCTCAGCACGTAGTCCTGGACCTTGGAATGTGACAGTCTGCAACATTCGGTCGTGAACAACTCTTTGCGCTGGAAGACCAGCAAGTTTCGGGCAGACCAAAGGGCGTCTTTCACTGAATTGATAGTCCTCCAGCAGCAGTTGATGTTTATCTCGATGTGCGTCCCTGGGAACAGCCCGGAGAGCACAGACTCCTGTGTTACAGAGCTGCTTGGGATGAACCTCAACAAAAAACACTTCATCTCTTGCACACCTGCATTGCAAAGACACATTCCAGGAGGAGGTGGGCAACCGTCTCTTCCCCACCACAGCCACCGCGGGGGGAATTGCGCGGAGGGGACGAGACTTCGGGTGTGCAGGAAGGATCTGACGGGGAGGGCCCTTCTCACCACCAGCCAAGCTACGTCTTGGTGCTTGTTTGAAAGTTCTGGTGATGAGGCATTCCGCCAAATGACTTTGGCGGTCTGCTCAGGGAACCATCCGACAGGATCCCCCGTCTCCTTTTCCCGTAGGGCCTTGGGGACATTCCGTGCAGACCACTGCCTGATGGATCGGCAGTCAAAGGTGTTTTCCCGCAGAAACTGCTCCATGAAGGATAGGTGGTACGGCACGGTCCAACTGCATGGAGCGTTCCGTGGCAATGTGACCAGGCCCATCCTTTGCAACACCGGGGACAGATAGAACCTCAGCACGTAGTGACACTTGGAGTTTGCGTACTGGAGGTCTACACACAGCTTGACGCAGCCGCACACGAAGGTGGTCATCAGGATGAGCGCCACGTTGGGTACATGTTTCCCACCGTTGTCCAGAGATTTGAACATCGTGTCCCTCCGGACCCGGTCCATTTTAGATCCCCAGATGAAGCGGAAAATGGCTCGGGTGACTGCCACGGCGCAGGATTGGGGTATGGGCCAGACCTGCGCCACGTAGAGCAACAATGTGAGCGCCTCGCACCTGATGACCAGGTTCTTACCCACAATGGAGAGAGATCGCTGCCCCTCCCTTCCGAATCATATCCCCAGCACCTTCAGGTAGTCTGACCTGACGGTGAAGGGGACAAAGGATCGGTCAGCCCAGTTCCCAAAGAACATGGCCTCGCTCTTGCCATGGTTAACTTTGGCTCCCGAGGCCAGTTCGAACTGGTCGCAGATGCTCATCAGTCTGCGCACGGACAGTAGATCCGAGCAGAACACGGCGACGTCATCCATGTACAGGGAGGTTTTGACCTGAGTGCCTCCACTGCCTGGGATTGTCACCCCTCTTACGCTCGCATCCTTCCTAATAGACTCAACAAAGGGTTCAATACAGCAAACAAACAAGACCGGGGAGAGAGGACAGCCCTGTCTGACTCCAGATTTGATCGGGAAACTTTCCGATTCCCACCCGTTGATTGAGACTGCGCTACTGATGTTTGTGTCGAGCAGTTGGATCCAATTGCAGATTCCCTCCCCAAACCCCATTTTGGAAAGCACGTCCATCATGTCGGTGTGCGATATCCTGTCAAAAGCCTTCTCCTGGTCCAGGCTGATGAGGCAGGTGTCCACCCTCCTGTCCCGTACATAGGCGATCGTATCCCTGGGTAGTGCGAGACTATCAGAGATCTTCCTGTCGGGTACAGTACAGGTCTGATCAGGGTGAATCACCAACTCCAGAGCAGACTTGACTCGACTGGCTAGGACTTTGGACAGAATCTTGTAATCAACATTATGCAGTGAGATGGGCCGCCAATTTCTGATTTTTGCCCTCTCCTGCTTCCGCTTGTAAATGAGGGTGATGATGCCTTTCCTCATGGATTCTGACATGCTGCCGGCCAGGAGCATACTCTCGTATACTTCCAGCAGGTCCGGGCCGACCCAGTCCCACAGGGCCAAGTACAACTCGACTGGTAAGCCGTCGCTCCCGGGAGTTTTACTCGTCTCGAAGGACTCAACGGCCTTTGTCAGCTCGTCCAGAGTTAGCGGCTTGTCCAGTCTCTCCCTCCTGCTGTTATCTAAGACCTCTGTGATCGATGACAGGAAGGACTGGGAGGCTCTACTGTCTGTGGGCTTCGCGTCATACAGCCCAGCATTAAAGTATTTGCTGATCCTTAGTATGTCGGACTGTGAAGACGTGAATGAGCCATCCTCTTCCTTCAGGCTGCTGATAACAGAGCTCTCTCTGTGTACCTTTTGGAAGAAGTAATGCGAGCACATCTCATCCTGCTCAATGGAGCAAAATCTGGACCGGAAGATGATCTTGGAGGCCTCCGTGGCAAAGAGCGAGGCCTGCTGGCTCTTCACCTCTTGGAGGTCCTCCTTGACCTCGACCCCCATTGATTGCAGCCGGAGCAGATTTTGCATACTTTTCTGGAGTCGGGACATTTCCCTCTGTCTCTCTCTCGCCCTCTGAACACCTTTGTGGATGACGAACCTCTTGATGTTCTCCTTGATCGCTTCCCACCACTGAACTGGAGACTCAAAGAGGGGTTTCACGGTCCTCCAACCTTTGTTATCCCTTTTGAGTTCCTCAATGTTCTCTGGGGTCAGCAGTGTCGCATTGAGCTTCTACCTCCCTCTGCCAACCCGCTGGACGTCCTGTAAGTGACAGTCGGCCAGGAAGAGGCAGTGGTCGGAGAAGAACACCGGCTTGACATCGGTGGATCTGACCGTGACAGCACGGGACACAAACAGGAAGTCAATCCTGGAACGGGCAGACCCGTTCGATCTTGACCGTGTGTATCTGCGCTGCGCTCCGTCTGCAGGTTTGCTGAAGACGTCGTGCAGTTTGGCATCTTTAACTGTTTCTATTGGGAATCTGGACGTAGTCTCCAGTTTGCTGTTGTCACTGCTGGATCGTCCAGCCGCATCGATGATGCAGTTGAAGTCACCGCCTAGGATGACCGGCCTGGACGTCGCCAGCAGCAGTGGGAGCTGCTGGAAGACGGTCAGCCGCTCGCTGCGTTGTACCGGGGCGTCGACGTTGATCAACCGGAGCGGAGCGTTGTTGTACATCACGTCTGCAACGAGGAGGCGACCGCCCACCACCTCCTTAACTTCGGAGATGGTGAAGTTACCTCCCCGCAGCAGAATACGCAGGCCGGAGGAACGGCAATCATTACCCCCTGACCAGAGCGATGGCCCGTGGGACCACCATCGTGACCACTGCCTGTAGGTGCTGAGATGTGGTATTCCACACTCCTGCAGAAACAGGAGGTCGGCTTTGACCTTGGTGAGGTAATCCAAGGTTGAAACATATCGCGTAGTGGATTTAATGCTACGCACATTTATGGAAGCAATCCTTATACCCATTTTTTAAAAGTTGGTTGTTGCTTCCCATACCATTTGTCCTTGCTATTCCCAGTCCTTCGGGATGTTCCTACATACCCATAGTGTACGCAAGCTGTTTCACATTCGTTGGGCTCAGAAACCCCTCCTGGTTTTTCATGCAGAGTTTGTTCCGCTGGGCTGACATCGTCAGGGGGTCTTGTAGGCAGCAAGGATCGGGTTGTCCTCTGCTGTTCCCCTCTGTTCCTCCTCGAAAACATCACTGCTCCCTGCTTCCCGGAGCTGAGGTGCGCCAGACGTGTCTTTGCTCTCAGTGTCCCGGAGCTGGGACGCGCTGGCCATTTCGTTAGGTGTGGCAATTTGGGGTTGGGGCTCGCCAGGCCCATCACAGCTTCCTGTGTCCGGGGGCTGGGGGGCGTTATCTTCCAGCTCCTTGGAGTTCTGCCGCTTCTTTTGAAGGGGCCGTCGTTCCAGCACTTCCTCGTCCAGTGAAGAGGAGCTGTTGTAGTCTGTCTCAGAAAGTAGTCTCCTCTTGCCACTGGTTTGGGTGGTGACCTGTTCTGCTTTTGGAGGTCTTTTCTTTGTGGTTTTCCTTTGTACCACTTTCCACTGACCAGTTTGTCCATCTGCTGCCTCCTCCTCCATTGATTCTGTCTGTGGAGGAGGGGTTTCCGGGTGCAGGGGAGCTGCTGGGTCGCTGGTTTCAGCTGCCTCCCCTTTGTTCTCCTTCTCAGGTTGAAGTTCCTCACTGCGGAGAAGGTTGCTTGTCTTCTTTCCAGCACCGGACGCCTTCGTCGAACCTTCTCCCGGCCTTTCCTTGGACCTTGCCGCCTGAGCATAACTGAGGCAGCGTTTGGGGCAGGTTTTGTAGAGATGGCCTGCCACACCGCACAAGTCCCGATAGCGAAGCTGGAGGGAGGGTGGATAATGGTTCCACTGGCATCGACCTTCAAGGTCACCTTGACCTGCCGCTTGCTGGTCCAATTCTCAAAGGGGTTCTTGACATCAGTGCTGCTGCCGGCCACCTTGACGTACTTGGCGAGAAAGGTGAGTACATCCACCACCGGAACATGGGGATTGTCGAGGTGAATCGTCACCACCTGGTCACGTTGTGAAGAGTGCCTTCACTGTGAGGATCGACAACGGCGCCTGGTCCCCTTTCTCCTTGAACGCCTTCAGGAACTTGATGCATCCCGCCACATTCTTGAACATCATGTCGAAATACCCACTGCTGGGGAAATCCTGCAGGCAGAAGATGTCCGAAGCTCGAAATCCACAGCAATTGATGAGGATTTTCTTGATGTAGAAGGTGCGATCGACCGGTGCATCTCCTTCCTTGTCCTTCACCACCACCCGAACGGTGTTCCGCACTCCCTGGCCTGAAGCGCGAAGATTGGTTATAGCCGTTTTACTCAAAGCCTACCCAGGATCAAAAGCCAATGATCATGGTTTCTTCTCTTCCAAATAAGCACCGATAAGAACAGATACTACACTTGATCTTAGCCAAAAGGCCCTTTTTTATGTTTAAAATACTAGTCTGGGACCCACTCTTATTTCCCTCAAACTGAATGTAAAATTCAATCATATTATGATTGCTACTACCTCGGGGCACCTGAACTATGAGGTCATTAATTAATCCTATCTCGTTGCACAATGCCAGGTCTAGTATAGCCTGCTCTCTGGTTGGCTCCAGAATGTATTGTTCCAAGAAGTTATCCCAAAAACATTCTATGTATTCCTCATCTAGGCAACCTCTGCCCATCTGAATTTTCCAGTCGACATGTCGATTAAAACCCCCCATAATTATCGCTGTACCTTTCTGACAAGCTGCCATTATTTCTTCCTTTATATCCCATCCTACAGTGTGGTTAATGTTAGGTGGCCTATACACTGCTCCCACAAGTGACTTCTTGCCTTCATGATTTCTCATCTCTACCCAAACTGCTTCTACATCCTGATCTCCTAAACTTAGGTCATCCCTCTCTATTGTGCGAATACCATCATTAATTAACAGAGCTACCCCATCACCTTTTCCAAGCTTCCTGTCCTTCCTAAATGCCATGTCACCTCCAATATTCACATCCCAATCTATGTCGCCCTTCAGCCATGTCTCTGTAATGACTAACAGATCGAGATTGTACTTATTTATGCTATTTGTGCTCTCAGTTCATTTGTTTTGTTTCGAATGCTCCATGCATTCAGATACAGAGCATTTAGTTTTGTCCTTTTATTATTTTTGTCACCTCTAGCCTTATCTGTTGATTTACTCTTTGATTTGTATGATTTGTCTCTTCCTGTCTCGGTCTCTTTATCATTTCCCCTATTTATACCTTTCTCTCTTGCCTTGTCTCTCCTCCTTGATTCACCATATCTTCCCAAATTTGATCCCTTGCCCCCACTATTCAGTTTAAAACCGTCTCTACTTCCCTAGTTATGTGGCTCGCTAGAACACCGGCCCCAGCATGGTTCAGGTGCAGACTGTCCCAACGGTACAGCCACCTCTTTCCCCAGTACTGGTGCCAATGCCCCACGAACCAGAACCCACTACAACCACACCAGACTTTGAGCTGTGCATAAGTTTCTCCAATCTTATTTGTCCTATGCCAATTTGCACGTGGCTCAGGTAATAATCCAGAGATGATTACCTTTGAGGTTCTGCTTCTTAATTTGCTGCCTAGTTCCTCATACTGACGATGCAGAACCTCTATTCTTGTCCTGCCTATGTCGTTGGTACCGACATGTACCACGACAACTGGATCCTCCCCCTCCATTGTATGTTTCACTCCAGCCCAGAGCAGATGTCCTTAATCCGAACACCGGCAGGCAACACAGCCGTCTGTACTCTTGCTCTTTGCTGCAGAGAACAGAGTCAATCCACCTTACTATACTGTCCCCTACTACCACTACGTTCCTTTTTTCTCCCTCTTTGAGCCGCAAACACTTACTGCAGACGTGTTTGCCCTGGATCACACTGGCATCCAGGAACTCCCACATGCTGCAGCTGTGACACATCACCTGTCCTGTCATCCTTAACGTGTTTCAATTAACTACTTAATTATTTGATTCAATTGTTTTTTTATTGTATATTTTATTAAACTTACCACTAGTTTGTTTACTATTTTAAACGTTAGGACTAAAATGGATCTTAATCACTTAGCAGATAGTCATCAAACATGCAGCTTCTTCCAAACCAATCAACTACCTGCTTGCCTGTGATGTCACAGCTTAACAGATCCTCACCAAACAGCTCCTTCCACTGCACCGAAGCAAGAACCAAATCCTGTAAACTCACCCCAGCGGCTCTCTGTTTCCCTGCTCTCACTCTCCATTGTGATGTCACTCCTGCCTTGCTCTGTCTCCAAGTCTGTGCTTTTGACGCACTTCTTATCTCTCTGTTCCGTCGTGCTCCTGTGTCTCTGGTCCAAAATTAGACTTTGATGAGACTCGAACCCACACCTTTGAACATTTTCTCCATTATTATTTATCAGGTCCAACACGCTATCCAAAGCACCACAGAGCCACATATGCTTTAAGAAACATCACCAGGGCCTTTGATCTTGTCAGCAGAGATGGTTTCTTCTTCTTTCCACAAGAACATGCACAGTTCCATCAGTTACAATGGAGCAACATCAGACACTTTCAAGATCAGCAGTGGGGTAAAGCAGGGCTGCGCGCTGGCGCCAACTCTCTTTGGAACAGAGGAACATAGGACTAGGCCATTCAGCCCGTCGAGCCTGCTCGACCATTCAATTTGATCATGGCTGATTATCTACCTCTATGCCCCTTTCCCCTGCTATCCCCATATCCCTTGATATCATGAGTATCAAGATTTCTATCAATTTCTGTCTTGAACATGCTCAATGATTGAGCTGCCACAGCCCTCTGGGGTACAGAATTCCAATGATTCACCACCATCTGAGTGAAGAAATTCAACCCTATCTCAGTTCTAAATGGCCTACTCCTTATTCTGAGACTATGTCCCCTGGTTTTAGACTCACCAACCAGGGCAAACATCCTGTCGACACCCACACTATCACGCCCTGTAAGAATGTTGTCAGTTTCAATGAGATCACCTCTCATTCTTCGAAACTTTAAGGAATACAGGCCCAGTTTCCTCATCAGACAATCCCACCATCCCAGGGATTAGACTGGTGACCCTCCGTTTCACTCCCTCTATGGCAAGTATATCCGTCCTTAGATGAGGAGACCAAACTGTACACAATACTCCAGTGCGGATTCAACAAGGCTCTATACAATTGCAGCAAGACATCTTTACTCCTGTACTCAAGACCCCTCGTGTGAAGGCCAACATACCATTGGCCTTCCTAATTGATTGCTGCACCTGCACAAGAGCTTTTAGTGTCTCAGGAACAAGGACACCCAGGTCCCTTTGGACATCAACACTTCCCAGCCTCTCACCATTTAAGAAATACTCTGTCTTTCTGTTTATTCTACCAAAGTGGATAACTTCACACTTACTCACATTATATTCCATGTTCTTGTCCATTCACTTAGCCTCTCCAGGTCCCCTGGAAGCCTCTCTGCATCCTCCTCACAACTCACACTTCACCGAGCTTTGTGTCATCTGCAAACTTGGAAATATTACATTTAATCCCCACATCCAAATCATTTATATAGGTTGTTAACAGCTGTGGCTCCAACACTGATCCTTGCAGTACCCCAATAGTAACAGCCTGCCATCCTGAGGAGGACCCGTTATTCCTGCTCTCTGTTTTCGATCTGTTAACCAATTCTCAATCCATACCAGTATATTATCCCCAATCCTATGTGCTCGAATATTGTTTACTCACCTCCTGTGTGGGACCTTACCAAAGGAAAATGCAAATACCACACATCCACTCGTTCTCCTTTATCTGTTCTATAGGTAACATCCTCAAAAAACTCAACAGGTTTTTCAAACCTGTTTTCCTTTTCATAATTCTATGTTGACTCTGCCCAATCATATCATTATTTTCTAACTGTCTAGTTATCACATCCTTTATAATTGGTGTATTCTTCTCCATGCTGCTATTGTACGCTTTCAGTGACTCAGATGGGGGTGTTCACCTGCACATCAGAGCTGACGACAAGCTGTTCAACTTGGCAAGACTGTGCGCCAAGACCAAAGTGGGTAAATTCCTAGTCTGTGAGTTGCTGTTTGCTGATGATGCTGCGCTGACATCCCATAATGAAGTTCACTTACAGCAGCTTGTATATCGGTTCTCCCTGGCCTGCAAGGAATTTGGACTGACGATCAGCCTCAGGAAGATCAAAGTTATGGGCCAGGATGTAGAGACTCCACCTTCCATCAACATCGACAACCTCACTTTGGAAGTTGTCAACAGCTTCACATACCTTGGATCAACAATCACCAGCAATCTGTCCCTTGATACTGAAATCAGCACCAGGATTGTCAATGCTGCAGCTGTCATGTCAAAGTTGAGAAGATGAGTGTGAACCGACAGCAAACTGAACAATACAAAGCTCCACGTGTAACAGGCTTGTGATCTCAGCACCCTCCTTTGTAGTAGAGAGGCATCAACAACTTATATAAGCCAAGGAAAGCAGCTGAACAGCTTCCACCTCCGCTGTCTCAGATGGATATTGGACATCTCCTGGCAGGACAGAGTGCCGAATGCGGAAGTACACCAGCGTGCAGTGATCCGCAGCATGTTTGCCCTCTTGAGTCAGCGGTGACTCTGTTGACTGGGCCAAATGGATGACGGTCACATTGCCAAATACATGCTCTATGGTGAGCTTGCCATCAGCATGAGACCAACAGGTCAGGAAAAAAAAGTGGTCATTTGGGCGGTACAGTGGCGCAGTGGTTAGCACCGCAACCTCACAACTCCAGGCACCCGAGTTCGATTCTGGGTACTGCCTGTGTGGAGTTTGCAAGTTCTCTCTGTGTCTGCGTGGGTTTTCACTGGGTGCTCGGGTTTCGTCCCACAAGCCAAAAGACTTGCAGGTTGATAGGTAAATTGGCCATTATAAAATGTCACTAGTATCGGAAGGTGGGAGGGAAATATAGGGACAGGTGGGGATGTTTGGTCGGAATATGGGATTAGTGCAAATGGGTGCTTGATGTTCGGCACAGACTCGGTGGGTGGAAGGGCCTGTTTCAGTCCTGTATCTCTAATCTAATCAAATTTGGAGAGGTTTGAGTTAACTAAGGAGAGTGTGCATGGATTTATAAATGGGAGTTCATGCTTGACAAATCTAACTGCATTTTTTGATAAACTATCTGAGAAAGTTGATGAAGGGAATGCAGTGGATGTTGTTTATTTGGATTTTACGAATGCATTTGAAAAAGTACCACTTGCAAATTCCACACAAGCAGTACTCAGAACTAAACCTGGGTCATTGGAGTTGTGAGACTGCAGTGCTCACCACTGCATCACCTTTAGAATGTGGACTGAATAAAAAGTGAGATTGGATGGACAGAAGCAGTCTGAAAAGATGGCTCAAACAAAAGGTGAAAACCCTGAAATGTTAATTCTGATTCTCTCTCCACAGATGCTGCCCGAGGTGCTGAGCATTTCCTGCACTTTCTGTTTTTATTTCAGCTTTGCAGGATGTTGCTTTGATCAGAAAAAATTGGATGATCGGCTGTGGGCGCCAGTGAAATTCCACAGGAGCAAATAAAAAGTTCACCAATAGTGGCTCGTTGGTCTCGGGGCATGATTCTCACTTTGGGTGTATAAATGATTAACATGCGAGAGATCCTGGGTTCAAATCCCAGACGAGCCCTTCTCTGTTGCCATTTTTAGTTTAAGGTCTTCGATTGGTTTCAGCCTTCCAGAAAGCGGAATCGATTTCCAAACTGAGCCTGCTTGAGGACCGGGGAACTGGATTCAAAGAGCTTGTCGACAAAATTGAAATGAACAAAATATACAGATTGTCAAGTGGGAATATAAGGTTGCCACAGTAACTAAAGGCCTGCTCAGGTCTGCAAATGAAACCCGACCCAAGCCTGACAGCACCACATCCGACCTGGTCCGAGTCCTTTCATTTTTTCCCGTGCCCGAACCGACCACCAGAATGTTCAGTTAAACTTGCTTCCGTTTTTCACTTTTTAAGCTTGTGCAGATAAGCAACAAAAACTGTAACTGGACTTGAAAGGTTGTTTAAATGTACATTAAGATTAGAGCTACGTACCGGATGTGATGAGCTGAAGATTGTTATCAGAGAAGTTAGTGATTGTTAGGTCAATGGTTAAAGAGAAACTCATGGAGTTGTGCCCAGACAGGTTGTCCCACACTGTCTTGATTAAAATATTGCCCGATGGCGAGAAAATATCATTATACATTCCCTAGACTCCTGCTTTACAGGTTGAAATACTTTCTGCAAGTTTATCCAGAGAGCAGGTGAGATGCAGAGACCAGGAAGGTCTTGAGTGATTAATTATTATAAAATATACATTCTTATATTAAAGAGATTGTGCTCTACCTTCGATGGAATCGCTCACTGCAGACTAGTGCGGAGTGTTTCCCGCCTTAATGTCCTGGCTGTCACTGGATCTTGAGTCTAGGCCTCTGGATTACTGGTTCAGTAATCTTTGAAATGTCTCCTTTGATTTAATATTTTAATCTGGTAATCAGATTTTACAAAAAAAAAATTAACTTATTTAAGACTGCTTCGTATTTAGCAGTGTCAAATGAATAAAGAAATTAAAATATATTCAACATTATATATCAACTATTAAGTACTAATGCCCAGCTTTGTATATAAAAAATGCCTCTTAATTTCATTAATTATCCATAAACACTGAGGCCACATTAAACTAAAAGCAGCGATTTATCAAGTCCGACACTTAATTGATTAAATATATTCCAAATTCAGAGCATAATTCATTGTCTTTCCCCTTTAAATCTCTTAATTTGCATTACAAGCCTCCTTTACTTTACAATCTTTATTCAATACAATATGTTTTGAGGCAGGCACGAGACGTCTTGCCAACCCCTAACGGGATGCAGTGAATTCATTTGCAAACTGTGCACTTAAAGAAAAGGGTGAAGTTGCTATTAATGCAGATTGTAGCTGTTCAACTGCTTTTGTCATGAAGAATACAAAGCACGAAGGAAAACCAAGAGAGAAACCAAAACACAAAAAGGTTAAGTTTTTGTCAATGAAAAATAGAACTCATTAAAAACATCTTATTACACAACAGTGCAGCAAGTGATTACATTGTAAATATTTCATTAAGATTAAAATGGCAAAGACCTTCAACACCCCTAGAATCAGGAAAGGGCAAGAAAGAGCTAACCGGATAATTATGTGCCTGGGGCTGAGTTCTGCTACAATGGACACAAAAACTGTTTATTGAGTAGTGCACAGTAAGTTGAAATACCAAGCAGAGTAGGAAGTACACTTCAAAAGATCTGCGGTTTCCAGTGTTTCACTAACACAATTCGAACACAAGGCATTTAGAGTATTTAAGTGTGACTGACCCAGCCCGGCCTGACCTGAGCCCGAATGCCGAACCCAAATGCCGAACCAGGAGGAGCGACCCAAACCCGAAACATGTCATCAGGACCCGTCGGGTTCGGGTCAGACTGGTAGCCATGTTCTAGCATTAACTGAGACCTGGCTCCAAAAGCAACAAAATTGTGTTCTGGTCTGGAATGGAATTCTTCAATTGTTTCTGTTTGGCTTGGATTGACTCATCGATTTTCTTGTTTTTCACTTTTTCGATGCCTTTGAATAATTGTGGATCCTTCTTCAGGGTGTCTTCTTTCACCAGGTAGTTCTGACCTCTGATGATGTTGATCGTAATCAGCTTCAATTTGCTGATAATTTTGGAAGTGCGCAGATTTCCTTTGCTTGAGTCCACAACATGGAACTCAGTCTGACATGTGGACCCATGGGAGGATTTGAAAGCTGCCCTTGCATTGGAGCATACAGTTGTATCCATCCAAACAGAGGTAGAGTAGAAGTGACAGTTCAGTCTGTCAATCATGGGACGTTTAATCTCAGGGTTGTGAGTTTGAGCGCCATTTAGATTTTCCCTATTTTTCAGCTTCAGTAGCAGAGATTACAAGGAGTGTTTGAAATGAAATTCAACAACAGTATGAGAAAGTCTCACTTTCATTCGGGACTCTTAACTCTCTGCAGCATCTCGCTGTGAAAGATTGAACTTTATCTCATTTCATTCTCAGCTGGGGGTCAGTGCGGCTCAGTGGGACTTCTGGCTGTCTCCCACTTCACAATCCATCAGTGCTGAGAAAGCAATGGGAAATATTACTCATGGCTGAGTAAGCAGAGGACACCGATTTAAGGTGATTGGGAAAAGAACCAAAGGCAACATGAGGAAAAACGTTTTTTTACGCAGCGAGTGGTTAAGATCTGATATGTACTGCCTGAGAGTGTGACGGAGGAAGGTTCAACCATAGCTTTCAAAAGGATATATGATAATTATCTGAAGAGAAAAAAAAATCAGGTTTTCATGGAATACATGAGGATGTGGCATGAGCTGAGTTGCTTGTGCAGAGAGGCAGCACAAGCACGATGAGCTGAATCCCTCCTTTTGTGCTGTACGTATTCTGTGATCTATGATTCTATACAAAGTGAAGCCAACACTCACATCTGAGAAACTGACAGGTACAGTGTAAACCCCACACTAACAAACCAGCAAATGCCAGGACAGATTAAAACAACAGGCCGAGACAAGAAACTGACAGATACTGTGTGAAACCCAAAAGTCATTTCGCAGGATCTGGCAGGTAATGTGTAAAAACCTCTCTTCCATATCCATACTGCAAGGTACAAAGAAAATTAGGTACAAAACCAGGCTCATACTTGGAAGACTGAGAGATAAAAAGCAAAACACAGACTCACCTACAAGAGACTGACCATTACAGAGAATAAAACACACTCACTTAGAGGAGGTGCAGATTAAAAACACATGCATGTAACAGAAATTGATAGGGATAGAATCAAATCCTTTCTCACACATGACACGAAAATTGGTGGTGTCGTAAATATTAGATTACAGGACGATATAGATCATCTGAGGCATAGAATATAAGAGCAGGGCGTTATGATGGAGCTGTATAAAATGCTAGTTAGGCCACAGATGGAGTACTGTGTACTGTTCTGGGCACCACATGATAGAAAGGATGTGATTGCCCTGGAGAGGGTGCAGAGGAGATTCACCAGGATGTTGCCTGGACTGGGGAATTTCAGCTATGAAGAGAGACTGAAAAGGCGAGGGTTGTTTTCCTTAGAGCAGAGAAGGCTGAGGGGAGAGCTATACAGAATTATGAAGGGCATTGATAGTTTAGATAGGAAGAAAGTATTTCCATTAGCAAAGGGGTTAATAACCAGGGGGCGTAGATTTAAGGTAAGGGGCAGGAGGTTTAGAGGGGATTTGAGGAAAAAATTTTACCCAGAGGGTGGTTGGAATCTGGAACGCACTGCCTGAAGGGGTGGTAGAGGCAGGAACCCTCACAACTTTTAAGAAGTATTTAGATGAGAACTTGAAATGCTATAGCATACAAGGCTACAGGCCAAGTACTGGAAAATGGGAAATGGAATAGTTAGGTGCTTGATGGCCGGCACAGACACGATGGGACGAAGGGCCTGTGTCTGTGCTGTATAACTCTATGACTCTATATCAGAAACTGATAGATCTGGACAAAAGCTGATGCTCACATACAAGTTGTTGAAAGATAGGTGGTGAAACTCACATCGCAATAGCAGAAACAAACAGTCACAGACCAAAAACTGAAACATACAGAGTAAAAACCCACATTGTCACACCAGAAATTCACGGTTACGAAGAGAAGCTGACTCTCTCCTCCCAGGCACTGACAGGTACAAAAGAAAACACGCACTAACATACCAGGAAATGAAAGGCTGAATTTGCTGACAATGCCACCACTAGGTGGCGCTGCATCAGCACATGTGCAAAAGCAGCCTGTTCAAAGAAAACGTCCCAGTCAGCGACGTTCTGGCAGCTGCCAGGACTAAAGATGGCGCTGCTCAAATAATCACACAAAGGCAATGTAAAGCAACACAAAGGCCATGTGTTTACATGGCAGCAGGGAATGGCTGGTGAGATCGGGCGGAGGGGGGTGGGATGGAGGGGGGGGGGTAGAATGGCCGGAGAGATCAGGCTGGGGAGAATGTCCGGAGAGAGCGGGGAGGAGGAGGAGAGCACACCCACCGCCACCAAGGTCTTCGGCCGCTCCCTCCCCACTTCCCCCACGCTCTCTACTTGCTTCCCCCACACTCTCTCCCCGCTTCCCCCACGCTCTCTACTCGCTTCCCACCCCTCTCCCCGCCCTCTCCTCTCACTTCCCCCGCTATGTCCCCCCACCCTCTCCAACCCCCACTTCCCCCGCCCTCTCCTTCTGTTAAGCTATTCCGTGACCTTGTCCTATCAATACCTTCTCCTTTGTTATCTCTTGCCCCACCCCCGCTTTACTTGCTTAAAATCTTTTACATTTCTTATATCTGCCAGTTCTGAAGAAGGGTCACTGACCTGAAATGTTAACTCTGTTTCTCTCTCCACAGATGCTGCCAGATCCGCTCAGTTTTTCCAGCACTTTCTGTTTTTATCATTGATTGTCTTCTTTTTTACTTTGCTGATGTCTTTGAATATATTGTGGATCCTTCTTCAGGGTGTCTTCTTTCACCAGGTAGTTCTGACCTCTGATGATGTTGATCGTAATCAGCTTGAATTTGCTGATAGTTTTGGATGTGAGCAGATTTCCTTTGCTTGAGTCTACAACATGGAACTCAGTCTGACATGTGGACCCATGGGAGGATTTAAAAGTAACTTGGATGATCCCTAGGACTGGTGGAGGAGTATCTGATCCATGGGAACCCAGGTTCAATCCCGGGTTTCAGCAATTCTGCTTCCTTATGCGTCCCTTGCCTTGGTTCCGATTTTCCAGTTGCACAATTTACTTTGAAATTATTCACCAAGCACCAGTGGATTGAATTTGAGAAACAACACAGAGTCATTTACAGCATAAAAGGTGGTCGTTTGGCCCATCATGTCCATGCTGGCTCTCCCTGGAGCAATCTAGTCAGTTCCACTCACCAGCTCGATCCCTTTCCTCCTGCAAGTTTCTTTCCTTCAAGTATCCATCTGATTTCCTTTTCAAATCATTGATTGTCTCTGCTTCCACCACACTCGTGGGCCAAGTCATTACCACCCACAACATTAAAAAGTTCCATCTCACCCAATGATGCAAAATATTGATATATTCTATATTTAGCTTATTCTCTATTTCTATGAGAATAGAATGGCAGTCAACATGAAAAGGAACCCAAAAATCTTTGAGCAGCAAGTAAATGATAAGTGGGTAGTCAGATGTAGAGTGCGGCCTATTAGGGACAAAGAGGGTAATATATGCTTCGAGGTGCAGGGCAATGTTAATCTACTTAATGAGTACTTTGGATCAGTGATCACTAAGGAAGTTGAATTGGACAAAATATCAGTAGAAGTGAAGAGAGTAGAGGCAATGGAGAGGGTACAAATTGAGAGAGGGAGGTACTAAAAAGGCGGAGCAAAGCGGCACCGCAAAGTGCTTCGTGATAATATCCAGGGCATCACTAAACCAGCAATCCGCCGCCTGGCTCGCCGTGGCGGGGTCAAGCGGTTCTCGGGTTTGATCTATGAGGGGACTCGCGGGGTGTTGAAGGTTTTCCTGGAGAATGTGATCAGGGATGCGGTCACCTGCACTGAACACGCCAAGCGCAAGACGGTCACTGCCATGGATGTGGTGTACGTTCTGAAACGGCAGGGCCACACTCCACGGATTCGGCGGCTGAACAACTCGACCCTTTCCAGCAAACACACAACAAATGCTCTTCTAAGAGCCACCCACCGCCTCACACAGAGAGAGCAGTGACCTGGAAACGGGAGATGGGATAGGCTGTTCAGAACTGACTGGAATAAATCTGTCCTGTATTCGGGAAAAAAACTGGAATCCCCGAATTTGACATTTCACTTGCAGCAAGGATGTGCAGTGGATTTGATTTTCTAAACGGGCTGTGTAAACAGTACATGAGGTTCTCCAGTTAGTTATTTCCCCAGTCGACACTGCCCTCAGTGAAAAGCCACACCTTCTTCTTTGGCCTCCTTGTCTCGAGAGACAATGGGTAAGCGCCTGGAGGTGGTCAGTGGTTTGTGGAGCTGTGCCTGGAGTGGCTATAAAGACCAATTCGAGAGTGACAGACTCTTCCACAGGTGCTGCAGATAAAATTGGTTGTCAGGGCTGTTACGCAGTTGGCTCTCCCCTTGCGCTTCTGTCTTTTTTCCTGCCAACTGCTAAGTCTCTTCGACTCGCCGCACTACAGCCCCGCCTTTATGGCTGCCCGCCAACTCTGGCGATTACTGGCAACTGACTCTCATGACTTGTGATCAATGTCACAGAACTTCATGTCGCATTTGCAGACGTCTTTAAAGTGGAGACATGGATGGCCGGTGGGTCTGATACCAGTGGCGAGCTCGCTGTACAATGTGTCCTTGGGGATCCTGCCATCTTCCATGCGGCTCACATGGCCAAGCCACCTCAGGCGCCGCTGGCTCAGTAGGGTCTATAAGCTGGGGATGTTGGTCACCTCGAGGAATTCTGTGTTGGAGATACTGTCCTGTCACCTGATGCCAAGGATTCTCCGGAAGCAGCGAAAATGGAATGAATTGAGGCGTCGCTGTTGGCTGACATATGTTGTCCAGGCCTCGCTGCTGTCGAGCAAGATACTGAGGACACAGGCTTGATACACTCGGACTTTTGTGTTCTGTGTCAGTGTGCCATTTTCCCACACTCACTTGGCCAGTCTGGACATAGCAGTGGAAGTCTTTCCCATGCGCTTGTTGATTTCTGCATCGAGAGACAGGTTACTGGTGATAGTTGAGCCTAGGTAGGTGAACTCTTGAAGCACTTCCAGAGTGTGGTTGCTGATATTGATGGATGGAGCATTTCTGACGTCCTGTCCCATGATGTTCGTTTTCTTGAGGCTGATGGTTAGGCCACATTCGTTGCAGGCAGTCGCAAACCTGTCGATGAGACTCTGCAGACACTCTTCAGTGTGAGATGTGAATGCAGCATTGTCAGCAAAGAGGAGTTCCCTGATGAGGACTTTCCGTACTTTGGTCTTCGCTCTTAGACAGGCAAGGTTGAACAACCGGCCACCTGATCATGTGTGGAGGAAAATTCCTTCTTCTGAAGACTTGAATGCATATGAGAGCAGCAGGGAAAAGATGATCCCAAACAGTGTGGGTGCGAACAGTTCCGGATCCAAAACGTTAACTCTGCTTCTCTTTTCACAGATGCTGCCAGACCTGCTGAGTGGTTCCAGCATTTCTTGTTTTTATTACATTGGTTTAAATTGTCGACCTGGCAGAAAGTTTGAATTCGCAAAAGGCGCCAACTTCAGTGTCGGAAAGAAGCGATTACTGGAAAATCTATTTAAAGTTGTTCGTAAAATATTTTCCACCAACCTTTAAAAACCTTTGTTTATTCCGCTATTTTCGCCACAAATTCCTGGCGCTATTTTACGCACAGTTTTAACCTGTCATTTTTTCCCACTTCTTATCTGTAACTGGCGGTAAAAGACTCCATTCAGCAATCCTTAAGGGACCAATAACTCAAACTTGGTGTGGAAAGGAATAAATTAGACTATTGGTAATTCCCTTCACACAGGGATCAGGGGGACAATGAGAAGCCACTGAAATAGTTGCTTAAACATTTTAAATAGATCCTATTCTGTCCTGTTACTGACATGCTGGTATTAGACAGTAATCAGCACTTTCGCAGAGACTGTGGGTGGCTCTGAAAAGAGCCTTTGGGTTATTAGATGACATTTTGGCCGCTTTACTTTTTCTGGGAGCTCTGAGCGCTAGTTTTCTTGGGCAGCAGCACGGCCTGGATATTAGGAAGCACCCCGCCCTGTGCGATGATCACTCCTCCCAGCAGCTTGTTGAGCTTCTCGTCGTTGCGGACAGCCAGCTGCAGGTGTTTGGGGATGATGCGGGTCTTCTTGTTGTCCCGGGCCGCGTTACCGGCCAGCTCGAGGATTTCAGTGGTCAGATACTCGAGCACAGCAGCCAGATAGACCGGCGCTCCCGCACCCACACGCTCAGCATAGTTACCCTTTCTCAGGAGCCTGTGAACATGGCCCACCGGGAACTGCAGTCCAGCCTGGGAGGAGCGAGACTTGGCCTTGGACAGAGCTTTCCGCTGGTCTTTCCTCTTCCAGACATTTCCACAATCTCACAAATACTTTCACAAAGAATGGATAACTACCTCAGCATTAAGCATACACATGGGGTAGACAGGATGGTCAAGCAATCTGAAATGGTGCATTCAGATCACAACGCTCTCTGGAGGGGTGGGTTTAAATCCCACTTCTGACAAGTTGTGCTTTGACATGACTACAGGCATTTGGGAGCAGTGGTGAAAAACACAGAGCATGAAAGAATTTTGACAAGCAAAATCAAAACGAATTCAAAGATATTTCTTCAATACATGGGAGTAAGAGGCAACAGAGGAAAAAGTAGGGCCCATCAAAGAACTAAAAAGTAACCTATGTGTCAGGGTTGAAGATGTTGGTATGTTTGTTAATGAATACTTTACTGTCTTCACAAATGAGGGGGTGATGCAGACATTATAATTAAGGAGAAGGAGTGTGAAGTATTGGACATGATAAACTGAGGGGGAGAAGAAGTATAAATGGGATGAGCATCCTTGAAAGTGGATAAATCATCAGGGCCGGATGAAATGTACCCCAGGCTGTTAAAATAAGTCAGGAAGGAAATAGTGGAAGGTCTGACCATCAGTTTCCAATCCCTCACTGGATACAGGTGTGATGTCAGATGATTGGAGGTCTCTGCAATAAAAGCAAAATTCTGCAGATGCTGGAAATCTGAAATAAAAACTATTAGTGCTGGAAATACACAGCAGGTCTGGCAGCATCTGTGGAGAGAGAAGCAAAGTTAATGTTTCTGTTCTGATGAAAAGTCACTGACCTGAAATGTTAACTTTGCTTCTCTCTCCACAGATGCTGCCAGATCTGCTGTGTATTTGCAGTACATTTTGTTTTTATTGCTAACATTGCACCATTGTTGAAAAAGGAAGCAAGAGATAGACCGAATAATTAAAGACCAGTCAGCCTAACCTCAATAGTGGGTGAACTATTGGAATTAATTCTGAGAGACAGGATAAACTGTCACTTAGAAAGGCTCAGATTAATCAAGTATCATCAGCATGGATTTGTTAAGGGAAGCTCCTGTCTGACTATCTTGAGTGAATTTTTTGAAGAAGTAACAATGAGGATTGATGAGGATAGTGCAGTTGATCTGATCTACATGGATTTTAGCAAGACTTTTGACAAGGTCCCACATGACAAACCGGTTAAAAAAAATAAAAGCACATGGGATCCAGGGGAATGTAGCAAGCTGGACACAAAATTGGTTCAGTGGCAGGAAGCAAAAAGGAATTGGGTACGGGTGTTTTTGCAACTCGAGGTCTGTTTCAAGTGGTGTTCCACAGGGCTCAGAACTAGGTTCCCTGCTTTTTGTGGTATAAATTAATGATTTGGACATGAATGTAGAGGGCATAATCAAGACGATTGCAGATGACATGAAAATTGTCCGTGTTGCTGATAGCGAGGAGGAAGCTGTACACTGCAGGAAGATATCAATAGACTGGTCAGGTGGGGAGAATAGTGGCAAATGGAATTCAAATTGGACAAGGGTGAGGTGATGCATTTGGCATGTCAAAAAAGGCAAAGGAATACACAATTAATGGGAGAACACTGAACGGTGCAGAGGAAGTGAGGGACGTTGGAGCGAATGTCCACAGATCCCTGAAGGTAGCAGGACAGGTCAATAGGGTGGTTCAGCAGGTATATGGAATCCTTTCCTTCATTAACTGAGCTATAGAATATAAGGGTGACCTGGGTGTCCATGTCAATAAGTCACTGACAGCTAACATGCAGGTGCAGCATTCAATTAGGAAAGCTAATAGTATGTTAGCCTTTATCACAAGACGATTTGAGTACAGGAGTAGTGAATTCTTGCTTCAATTGTACAGAAACTTGGTTAGACCGCACTTGGAATACAGTTTTGGTCTCCTTAGCTTAGGAAGGATATTATTGCCGTGGAGGGAGTTCAACGAAGGTTCATCAGACTTCTTCCAGGGATGGTGGGACTGTTGTATGAAGAAAGGTTGGAGAAACTGGGGCTGTATTCTCTAGAGTTTCGAAGAATGGGAGGTGATCTCATTGAAACCTACAAAATACTTAAACGACAGTCAGGGTAGATGCAGCTAAGATCCCTGGTTGGGGAGCCGAGAACCAAGGGAAGGAATTTCAAAATAAGGGAGTAGCCGCTTAGGACAGAGATGAGGAGAAATTTCTTTACTCAGAGGTTTGTGAATCTTTGGAATTCTCTACCCCAGAGGGCTGTGGAAGCTCAGTCATTGAGTATGTTTAAAGCAGAGATTGACAGATTTCTAAATACAAATGACATAAGGGAATATGAGGAAAGTGTGGGGAAAAGGGCATTGAAGTGGACGATCAGCCATGATCATATTGAATGGTGGGGCAGGCTCGATGGGCTGAATGGCCGACTCCTGCTCCTATGTTCCTATGTTCCTAACTCCACATGATCAACGAGGCACAGCCTCAGGCCGACTTGGTGGGTGGTGCAAACAGATATTACTGCTTCTGATCTTCACCAGAACACAGAGTGAGATGCAACATTGATCATCAATCAGACTGTGAGAGAATACAACAGAATAAAACACATGGAGAGACACTGTGGAATAACAAATAGATTTGATTGGAATGTTGAGTTCTGATTGGAATGGATAAAACAGCAGATTAAATTGGGATTCTCATTGATCTGGGACAGAAAAGAGAAACTGATGGAAAGAAGGGAAGAAGAAAGAAAAGAAAGGATGGAACTGTTCACTTTTTTCAGTTTTTTCACTCACCCATCAAAGCTGGATAAAAAAAGTTGCAAATAACAGAGAATTTCACCAGAAAGGGAGATTAAGTGCTGTCGAAACCTTGGATCGAAGGATGCCCCAACAGATCACCTGTTTAACTGTCTCCTCACTGGGGGATTTCAAGCAGTGAGTAATATTATTCTCTACGTTTGTTAAATGAACCCAGAACTGTCACTTGGAGTTAATATCTGTGTTCCGACTCCTGAATTATAAAATTGTGACTTTATCAATATTTTCTGGACACATTTCCAGCTGAAAGAACTAAGAAGTCTTTTCTAATTTACACAATACTAGCCTCCTAAGCTAGCATCCTTGGTGCTGCTCTCTCTTCTCCCAAACCTCATCTCATTTGACTGTTACATCATCACTCTGACAGTGGGAGGGGTTGATCCCACTGTCTTCAGCATTAACCCTTTACATCCTTATCCTACACTGTCAGTCAGAAAAAAATGGTGAGAGGGTACTTCCTTCATTTATCGAAAAACCAGCTGCTCCCAGTTGAAAATCAACTCAAACCCATCAGCGAGAGAGAGAGACTGTCAGAGAACTTCCTGCATCGAGTCCTGACCCTGTCACACTCAGCAGATGCTCACCCAGACCCCACTCTCCTCCACACTGAACATTGTTACCGAGACACTTCAAATACTGTTGAGAAAAGGCAGGAAAGGTCAAAGTTCACAGCTGTTTTGAATAGAAAAAAGTTTAATATCTCCTCACCGTTTCTCGGTAACCACATGAGACAATGGTTTTCTTATTTGGTTCCTTTGATGTTTCTTGTTCCTGACTGAGAAATATTCCAAACCTCAGATCAACCCTCCCACTTGTGTCGTGTCCCAGTCTCAGTTACAAGCAACACATCATGACACACACACTTTGAAACATACAACACGGTCACACTTTCCTTCAGTGAGATTAAGGTCGAGCTTTTTTTCCAGGTTGAATGCAACTGTGAACAAATTTGTATCAAAGAAGTTGCCTTTGAAATATCAGCACTGAATTTCTGTACGAGGAGGAAGAGCCATTCCAAACTCACATCCTTCACAAAGGCTGTTTTCTCCTGTGAATGAAATTCATCATGTAATTTGAACTCTCAGTTAAAGTTCACAAGACACAGACATAAATGTTGAGACGGAAACTTCTCAAGCATATTGCAAATATGAAACAAGGCTCCGCTGTAAATCGAACCCAGGATCTCCTGTTTACAAGACAGGTGCTTTCACCAACAAAGCTACAGAGCCAGATCACAAGTACTGTGGCAACTGAAATCTGAGGTGGTTACTATTTATTCTCATCCCACTTCTCCACAGGTCACAACAAAAATTTTAACTTTTCCCACTTACTGATACAGTCAATCATATGCTCTATTTTTCCCAGAATAGGAGACACTTAATGAACAACAAAATTATCAGTTTCTTATAGAACAAGTTTTAACTAATCATGAAGTAAAGCATAAACACACAGGTGGAAATTTTAAAAGTTCCCTTTTTACCTTAACCAACATTTAAAGTCCCTTTCTTACCTCAGCTGAACACACGCACACACACATACTGAAAAAAAGGGATTTTTCTATACAATTCAGGGCTCTGTTAAAGACAAAAAAAAAAAACACTTGGACTGATTACTTGCTAATTTCTGAAGAAAACAGCAGATGAGATATGTTGTTCCAAAATTGACATGCAGTCTAATTTCCGAGTACATGTACACAGGTCACTAGGGTCTTTTAGAAGAGTTTATTTAGAGGCGGGGTTGAGAATTAATTTTAGCAGGCTTTCTTCAAAGACAGAATATGAGACGAATTGACACAGTGAACTTCTCAGAGTCTTTTCAAGATTTGCTGCAAAACAAGGTGGGTTGCGGTCTTCTCTCATTCCTTGACACTTCTTCTGGGTAACTTTATCAGCTGCTCACTCCAGAAGGTAAAACACAATGACTGCTCCAAACAATAGCTTGCGATTTTTCTGCCCTCTTTGGTGCGCGCTGCTGCCGGGCTTATCCAATCAAGAGGCACGACTGACTTCTCTGTCCACATTTCCCCGTTACCAGGGCTTCTGTTCTACATTTAACTTGAGTCGTGACAACTTGTCAACATAGTTGTCAAATTAATACTTTCAGTGCCCTCTTGAAAAAGAACTGGTCTTACATTTATTCAGTTTGATTATAATTTCCTCAACAAAATAAAATTCACAAAAAAAAAATTCAAAGTCCCTTCCATAACATCATGTGCTTTCCCTGAGCTACAGGTTATTGCAAGTCACTCTGGCTGTGTTTTTTTCTGTTGATTTTGCACTCAGGTTCTTTCTGAATCCATGTGTTTGCAGTTCTTTGTGCGTGAGAGACATGGAGATATGCTTAAAGATTTCCCAACAAATTATTCATATCTCCGTCTTTCTCCGAACTTTGTACAAACACATTAATGTGGGAATCACACACACCAGGCCGTCAAACCTCTCCGCTAAACATTGAAAGGTGACAGTGTTTATTGTGACGGGGTTCCATTTATTCAGACACATCTGGTATAAAGGTAATAGTGATCAAGATGTGATTCACACATGTAATGTATTTGTATATTATGTTCATGAGGGAATGATGTAAATAAACACGTCCTTGCACTTCCCACACTTGGTGTACATTTTCTCTGCTGATGCCCCCTGAATATATCAGAGAAAATGGTGATGAGGATGAGATAAAAGTCCGAAAATATTGGCAGCAAACAGCAGCAGGGACGGCAGTGAACAAGATCAGCCAGCTCCTGGTGAGCTACCTGCTCGGATGGTGGAGGTTTTGGGTGGATTGTGTGAAGCCTGGGCCACAGACTGTCTCCTCAGTTGAATGAGATGCTGCAGGCTCTTAGTGTGCATCCGATTCAAAGTGATATTTTGGGAAAATATGGCTACACCCATGAGATACATGGCTCGGAACATATGAGAGGGCTCGAGAACCATTCAGTTCATATATTGAAAGAATTGAAATGTTTTTCAGAGCTAATAACATATTGGAATGTGAAGATGAAAATATAGAGGTCAAGACTCAGAATAAAGCAATTCTTGAGGGCAAGAAAGCAATTTTGCTAATGGAAATTAGCCTGGAAGTGTATGACCAGCTAACAAAGCTTCCTGCTCCCATCAAGGCAAAAGATGTGCCATTCAAAACAATCATCACCAAGTTAGAGGAACATTTCAACCCTAAGCCACTAGAGATCACGGCAAGCTAGAAATTTGGAACCAGAAAGCAGAAAAGTAGTGAAACAGTTGGTGAGTACATTGTGGCACTGAAGAATTTATCACTGCATTGCAGCTTTGGCACATTCTTAGACGGTACATTATGAGACAGATTTGTGCTTATATTGGTGAATGAGAAAAGATACTAAACACACAAAATCTGACATTTGAGCTAGCGTGTCAGATTGCTCTTTCCATGGAGATAGCATCAAAGAATGCTCGGGAATTTCATCCTGTGCCAGTGATAGTAACACACTTCAGGGGAGCTTTAAAAAAAACTGGAAAATGGGCTTTCAAATGGCAGATAAAATTTACACAGAGAATTGTGAAGTGATACAATTTGGGAGGAAGAATAAGGAGAGGCCATATAAATGAAATGTTACAATTCTAAAGTGGGTGCAAGAACAAAGAGACAATGTACACCAATCTTCGAAGGTTTGAAAAGGCTGCTAAGAGAAAACAGGACACTTGGCTTTATTAAAAGAGGCATAGAGTAAAAGCAAATAAGTTATGATAAACCTTTATAAAATACTGGGTCTGAATGGCCTACTCCTGTCCCTCGACAGAAAGCTTCCATTCCAGGTTTACACACACTTGTCAGGATCATTCTCCATCGATCCCACCACTTCATGCAAGGATATCTCCCTCACGATCAGATCACAGGTCCTTAGTCGTACCACATCCAGTCATGAATGATGGTGGACAGATGAGATGAGGAGGCTCCAAAAACATCCTTATCCTCAATGATGCTGGAGCCAAAGCTGAAGCATTTCTAACAATCTTCTGTCAGAAATTGCTCAGTGGATGATTCATCTCGGCCTCCTGAGGTCCCCAGCATCACAGTTTCCAGTCTTCAGCCAATTCGATTCACTCTACATGATAGCAAGAAACATATGAAGGCACTCGATACAGCAAAGACTATGGGCCCTAACAACATTCCGGCTCTAGTACTGAAGACTTGTGCTCCAGAACTAGCTGCACACTCAGCCAAGCTGTTCCAGTAGAGCTACAACACGGGCATCTACTCGACAATGTGGAAAATTGCCCAAGTGTGCCCTCTCCATAAAAAAAATCAGGACAAATGCAATCTGACCAATTACCACTCCATCAGTCTACTATCAATCATCAGCAAAGTGATGGAAGATGTCATCAACAGTGCGATCAAGCACCACACACTTGGCAATAATCTGCTCATCGATGCTCAGTTTAGGTTCTGCCAGGGTCTCTCGGCTCCAAGCAAATACTAGCAGGTAGAGTATAATATGGGAAAATGTGAGGTTATCCACTTTGGTAGGAAGAATGGAAAAGCAAAATATTGCTTAAATTACAAGAGACTACAGAATGCTCCGGTGCAGAAGGATCTGGGTGTCCTTGTACATGAATCACTAAAAGTTGGCATGCAGGTAGAGCAAATAATTAGGAAGGCAAATGGAATGTTACCTTTTGTTTCAAGGGGAATGGAGGACAAAAGTAGAGAAGTCTTGCTGCAAATGTACAGGGGTGTTGGTGAAAGCACACCGAGAGTACCGTGTACAGTTTTGGTTTCCTTATTTAAGGAGGGATATCCTTGCAGTGGAGGCAGTTCAGAGAAGGTTCACTGGATTGATTCCTGTGATGAAGGGGTTGTCTTATGAGGAGAGTTGAGCAGGCTGGACCTGTACTCATTGGAACTGAGAAAAAATGATAGGTGATCGTATTGAAACATATAAGATTCTGAGGGGGCTTGACGGGGTAGATGCTGAGAGGATGTTTCCCCTCATGGTGGAATCTAGAACTCAGGGACACGGTTTCAGAATTAGGGGTTTTCCATTTAAGAAGGAAATGAGGCGGAATTTCTTCTCTCAGAGATTCATTAATCTTTGGAATTCTCTAGCGCAGAGAGCAATGGAGGCTGCATCATTGAATGTCTTCAAGACTGAGTTCGACAGACTTTTATCTACCAGTAAGTCAAGGGTTATGGGGAGCAGGAAGAAAGTGGGAGTGAGGCCATGATCAGGTCAGCCATGATCCTATTGAATGGCGGAGCAGGCTCGAGGGACAAAATGGCCTACTCCTGCTACTATTTCTTCTGTTCTTCTGTTCTTATAACCTCATTGCAGATTGGTTCAAACAGAGACGAATGAGTGGAATTCCAGAGGAGAGGTGAGAGTGATTGCCCTTGAGTGAGTGTGGCATCAAGGATCCCTCGCAAAATTGAGGTCAATTGGAATCGGGGGAAAACTCTCCACTTGGTGGAGTCGTACCTCGCACAAAGCAAGATGGTTGAGGTTAGTGGAGGCCAATCATCTCAGCCCAGGACATTGCCTCAGGAGTTTCTCAGGGTAGTGTCCTAGGTCCAGACATCCTCAGCTGCTTCATTGTTGACTCAGAAGAGTCAGAAGCGGGAATGTTCCCTGCTGATTCACAATTCCTCAGATACTGAAGCAGTCTGTGCCCACAAGCAGCAAGACCGATACAACGTTCAGGCTTCAGCTGATAAGTGACAAGCAACCTTCTGGCCACACAAGTGCCAAGCAGTGAACATCTCCAATGAGAGAAAATCAAACCATCCACCTTTTGATATTCAGCAGCATTACCATCGCTGAATCCCTCACCATAAACATCTTGGGGGTTACCATTGACCAGAAACTAAACTGGACCAGTCACATCTATGCTGCGGCCAGAAGCGTAGGTCAGAGATTGGGAATTCTGCAGCAAGTATCTCACCTCCTGATACACCAAAACCTGTCCACTATCTACAAGGCACAAGTCAGGAGTGTGATGGAATACACCTCACTCAACAACACTCAAGAAGCTCAACACCATCCATCACAAAGCATCCCACTTGATCAGAACCTAACCCACCACCTTAAACATTCACTTCCTCCACCACCAGTACACAGTGGCTGCAGTGTGTACCATCTCCATATGAACTGCAGTAACTTGCCAAGTATCCTTCAACAGCACCTTCCAAGCCCGTGACCACTACCACCTCGAAGGACAAGGGCAGCAGATGCATGGGAACTCACTATCCGCAGTTTCCCCTCCAAGTCACTCACCATCCTGACATGGAACTATATCGCCATTTCTTCGCTTTTGTTGGGTCACAATCCTGGAACTCCCTCCCCAATAGCACTGTGGGTGTTCCTACACCATATGGACTGCAGTGGTTCCAGAAGGCAGCTCACCACTACATTCTCAAGGGCAATTAGGGATGGGTAATAAATGCTAGACTTATCAGCGATACTCGCGCCCAAGAATGAATAAAAACTAAATCACTCTCCAAAGATTCCCCACAATTCATGCTTGGACATTTACTTCAGGAGTACAGAGCTTTATATAACTACAACATGAGTTCCAATCTTCAGATTCCATTAGCCTTTCACATTATTTTCTACCAGTCCACTAGCTTTTAGTGATTCAGCACTCGGGTCTCTGATTCTCCAGTTTCTAACATCTCACCACTTATAAAAAACACTCTGATCTATCTTTCGTAGATCCTAGATGACCCCTCATTTTAAACTCCATCTGCCAAAGCATTGCTCACTCACTTAATCTATCAAGAAGATTTGAAAATAAATTTCTTGCCAAAGGATAATGTTCTGCTTCTGCTCCCTCGCCGTTTGCTTTTCCCGTTAGTCTTTCATTTGGTGTAAATCCAGAGAAAGTAAAGATGGAAGGAAGGGAGGGAGGGAAAAATCTTCCTCCTTTTCGTGATCTCAATTTGATCTTCATTCCAGTCCAATTTGGTGAAGAATTCCAATTGTCTGTCTCAATTTTAATAAAGTATAAACAATTCTGGAATCACCTCCCAGATATTTAGTTTCGAAATACAGCACTGAAACAGGTCCTTCGGCCCACCGAGTCTGTGCCGACCATCTTCCACCCATCTTCCACCCATTTATACCAATCCGACACTCCTCCCACATACCCACCTGTCCTTATATTTCCCTACCACCTACCTATGCTAGGGGCAATTTATAATGGCCCATTAACCAATCAACCTGCAAGTCTTTGGCATGTGGGAGGAAACCCACGCAGAACTTGCAAACTCCACACAGGCGATACCCAGAATTGAACCAGGGTCGCTAGAGCTGTGAGGCTGCAGTGCTAACCACTGCGCCGCCAAGATATTGACAAGAACAGGTTTCCAGGCCGACTTAACACAAAATTTCCCCCCCCTGGAAACAACAATGCACTGGACAGTTCATAAACTAACAACAAGGATGGGATTTGAACCCACACGCACAAAGCACAGTGAATTAACAATCCATCATGTTAACCTCTCCGCCACCTTGTCAACTGTTTTGGCGTAATGGTCACCTTCAGCTCAGATCCTGACTGTGCAGCCAGATGTGCAATGATGGAAATGTAGCTTCTGTAAGTAAATGAAATTTCCATCACATCAGGTCATGGCCTGTTGGGAATGGAGCGGTGTGAAACATTCCAGACCATGTCCAACACGTTTCTACTCAGTGTGAAAACTCACCACGGAAAGACTGGAACATACAAACATTTGATCACAGCATGATTACCATCACTCAGACACCTGAACCATTAGGTCACTGACGAAGTCATGATGACTTCTAATTTCTCATGAAATGACAACTGAACTGACTGGAAGAATTGCTTTAACTCCACATGATCAGAGAGACACAGCCTCAGCCGACTTGTCAGGTGGTGTAAACAGATGTTACTGCTTCTGATCTTCACCAGAACAGAGACTGAGATGTAACATTGATCATCAAACAGACTATGAGAGAATACAACAGAATAAAACACATGGAGAGACACTGTGGAATAACAAATAGATTTGATTGGAATGTTGACATTTTAATTGGAATTGATAAAACACCAGAAACAACTGATTAAATTGGGATTCTCATCATTATATTGATCTGGGACAGAAAAGAGAAACTGATGGAAAGAAGGGAAGAAGGAAGAAAAGAAAGGATGGAACTGTTTACATTTTTCAGTTTTTTCACTTGCCCATCAAAGCTGGATAAAAAAGTTGCAAATAACAGAGAATTTCACCAAAAAGGGAGATTAAATGCTGCCGAAACCTTGGATTGAAGGATGCCCCAACAGATCACCTGTTTAACTGTCTCCTCACTGGGGGATTTCAATCAGTGAGCAATATTATTCACTACTTTTTTTGTGAAATAAACCAAGAACTGTCACTTGGAATTAATATCTGTGTTCCGACTCCTGAATAATAAAATTGTGAGTTTCTGGATATTTTCTGGACACATTTCCTGCTGAAAGAACTAAGAACTCTTTTCTAATTTACACAATACTATATACACACTCATCAAGCCTCCTAAGCTAGCATCCTTGGTGCTGCTCTCTCTTCTCCCAAACCTCATCTCATGTGACTGTTACATCATCATTCTGACAGTGGGAGAGGTTGATCCCACTGTCTTCAGCATTAACCCTTTACATTCTTATGCTACACTGTCTGTCCAAAAAATGGTTAGAGAACTTCCTTCATTTATCGAAACACCAACAGCTGCCAGTTGTAAATCAACTCAGAGAGAGAGAAAGACTGTCAGAGAACTTCCTGCATCCAGTCCTGACCCTGTCACACTCAGCAGCTGCTCACCCAGACCCCACTCTCATCAACACTGAATACTGTTACCGAGACCCTTCAAATAATGTTTATAAAAGGCGGAAACATTCAAAGTTCATCGCAGCTGGACTGAATAGAACAAAGTTTAATATCTTTTCACCGTCACTCGGTGACCACATGAGAGACAGTCCTTAAATCAGTAGCATAAATTATCAGCTGTAAGAATGTTTGTCATTGGGTTGAATAATTTCTGTGTGAGAAATATTCCAGCATCATAAACCAGGGGAACGTGCTGACTGAGCTGTGTCTTCATCTCTTCTGGTCAGTCGGACAGTTCACCCTTCATTCTGCTCTGATTCGCTTTGCCCAAGCGGATCTTCAGATTCTCAAATAGTCATAGAGTCGTACAGCATAGAAACAGGTCCTTCGGCCCACCGCATCCATGTCGACCATAATGCCTATCTATACTAATCCCACCTGCCTGCATTAATTCCATATCCCTCTCTGCCTTGCTCATTCAAGTACCTGTCCAGATGCCTCTTAATTGTCACTACTGTTCCTGCCTCCACCACCTCCTCAGGCAGCTCATTCCAGATACCCACGATTCTTTATGTGAAAAATTTACCCCTTTGATCCCCTTTAAACCTCCTCCCTCTCACCTTAAATCTATGCCCTCTAATTTTAGTCACCCCTCCCATGGGAAACAGACTCTGGCTATCTATGTTAACTATGCCTCTGATAATTTTATATACCTCTATCATGTCTCCTCTCAGCCTCCTTCGCTCCAGGGAAAACAGACCCAGCCTGTCCAATCTCTCTTGATAACTCATGCCCTCCAAACCAGGCAACATCCTTGTGAATCTTTTCTGCACCCTTTCTAGCTTAATCACATCTTTCCTGTAATGCGGCAACCAGAACTGCACACAGTACTCCAAATATGGCCTAACCAACGTTATGTATAACTGTAACATGACGCCCTAACTCTTGTACTCAATGCCTCGGCTGATGAAGGCAAGCATGCCATACGCCCTCTTCACCACCCTGTCTACCTGTGTTGTCACTTTCAGGGAACTATGTACTTGCACACCAAGGTCTCTCTGCTCAACAACACTCCCCAGAGCCCTGCCATTCACTGTATATGTCCTGCCCTGGCTTAACTTCACAAAATGCATCACTTCACACCTGTCTGCATTAAATTCCATTTGCCAAGCCCTTGTCCACTTTCCCAGTTGATCTATATCCTGTTGTAACCTTAGACAACCTTCTTCACTGTCCACTATACCACCAATTTTGGTGTCTTCTGCAAACTTACTAATCATGCCCCTTACATTCACATCCAAGTCATTCATATATATGAAAAACAACAGGGGGTCCAGCACCGATCCCTGCGGCACACCACTGGTCACCAGCCTCCAATCTGAAAAACAACCGTCCACGACCACCCTCTGCCTCCTATCACCAAGCCAATTTTGCATCCAATTTGCTAGCTCATCCTGGATCCCATTTGTTCGAACCTTCTGGACCAGCCTACCAAGTGGGACCTTGTCAAAGGCCTTGCTAAAGTCCATGTAGACAACATCCATCACCCTTCCCTCGTCAATCCTCTTGGTCACTTCCTTGAAAAACTCAATCAAATTCGTGAGACATGATTTCCCACGCACAAAGCCATGCTGACTATCGCTAATCAGACCATGCCTTTCCAGAAGCATATAAATTCTGTCTCTCAGAATCCCTTCCAATAACCTTCCCACCACTGATGTAAGACTCACCGGCCTGTAGTTTCCTAGCTTATCCCTTCTGCCCTTCTTAATAAAGGCACAACATTAGCTATCCTCCAGTCTTCCGGTACCTCACCCGTGGCTAACGATGACACAAAAATCTCTGCCAGGGCCCCAGCAATCTCCTCCCTTTCTTCCCATAGCATCCTAGGATACACCTGGTCAGGCCCTGGGGATTTATCCACCTTAATGCACTTCAAAACCTCCAACACCTCATCCTTTGTAATGTTGATATGCTCCAGGATATCACTGTTCCTTCCCTTGAACTCACTAGCTTCCATGACCTTATCCACGGTAAATACGGATGAGAAATATTCATTTAAGACCTCGCCCATTTCCCGTGGGTCCACACATAGATTGCCACACTGATCCTTAAGGGGACCAACTCTCTCCCTAGCTATCCTTTTACTCTTAATATACTTATAGAATCTTTTAGGATTCTCCTTTATCTTATGTGCCAGGGAAATCCCATGGCACCTTTTCGCCCTCCTAATTTCCTTCTTAAGTGTAGTCGTACATCCCCTATACTCCTCGAGTGAGTCGCTCGATCCCAGCTGCCTATACCTGACATTTGCCTCCTTCTTTGTCCTGACCAGACCTCAATATCCCTCATCAACCAAGGTTCCCTAAACTTGTCAGCTTGCCCTTCCATCTAACAGGAACATGCCTGCCCTGAAATCTTCCTATCTCATTTTTAAAAGCCTCCCACTTACCTGCAAACAGAATCTCCCATTCAACTTTTGAGAGTTCCTGTCTGATGCCATCGAAATTAGCCTTCCCCCAATTTAGGACTTCAACCTGAGGACCAGTCCTATCCTTTTCCAGAACTATCTTGAAGCTAATAGAGTTATGGTCACTGGTCCCAAAGTGCTCCCCCACTGGCACATCAACCACCTGCCCATCCTCATTTCCTAAGGGGAGGTCGAGTGTAGCCCCTTCTCTAGTAGGACCATCCATATACTGCTTCAGACAACTATCCTGGACACATTTAACAAATTCTTCCCCATCTGATTCCTGAGCACTCAGGCAGTCCCAGTCAATGTTAGGGAAGTTAAAATCACTTACTATTACAACCCTATAATTCCTACACCTATCTGTGATTTCCCGACATATATGCTCCTCCACTTCCCTCTGACTATTGGGGGGCCTATCGTATAATCCCATCAAAGTGATCACCCTTTTCTTATTTCTAACTTCTACCCACAGGTCCTCGCTGGACATTCCCCCCGGATATCCTCTCTAAGTCCTGCTGTGATGTCCTCCCTAATCAATAGTGCAACTCTCCCTCCTCTCTTACCTCCACCTCTGTCACGCCGAAAGCTTCGGTCCCCCGGAACATTGAGCTGCCAGTCCTGCCCATCCCTCAACCACGTTTCCGTAATAGCTACAATATCACAATCCCATGTACCGATCCATGCTCTGAGTTCATCTGCCTTACCTGTAAGGCTTCTTGCATTAAAGTAAATGCAGTTTAGCCTACCAGACCTTCCACGCTCCCTGTCCTGCCCCTGCCCAGCCTGCCTACTGGACTTGCTTGCTTTAACCTCTACATTTGCCTCAACCATCTCATCTGAGAGATTACTACTTTAGATCCCACCCCCTGCAAGACTAGTTTAAACCCTCCTGATTAGTACTAGCAAACCTCTCTGCAAGGATATTGGTCCCCCTCCAGTTCAGATGCAACCCGTCCTTCTTGTACAGGTCACCTCTGCACCAGAAGAGATCCCAATGATCCAAGTAGCTGAAGCTCTCCCGCCTTCGCCAGTCTTCAGCAACGCATTCATTTGCCTTATCCTCCTATTCCTACCCTCACTATCACGTGGAATAATCCTGAGATTACAACCCTAGAGGTCCTGCTTTTTAACCTTCTGCCTAACTCCCTATATTCACTTTGCAGGACCTCATCTCTCTTCCTGCCTATGTCGTTAGTACCAATATGGACCACGAACTCTGGCTGCTCACCTTCCCCTTTCAGAATGTCCTGCAGCCGCTCCGAGACATCCTTGACCTTAGCACCAGGGTGGCAACATACCATCCAGGAGTCTCGTTTGTGGCCACAGAAACGCCAATCTGCACCCATTACTATAGAATCCCCATCAGTATAGCTCTTGCAACACTTTTCCTCCATGGTGCCACAAACTTGGCTGTTGCTGCTTTCCCCTGGGAGGTCAGCCCCCCGCAACAGTATCCAAAGCGGTATATCTGTTTGAGAGGGGGATGGCCACAGGGGACTCCTGCACTACCTGCTTCTCCGTCTGTTGGTCACCCAGCTCTTTTCTGCCTGTGCAGCCATTACCTGCATTGTGACCACCTCACTAAACATGCTATCCACAACGTCCCAGCATCGCGGATGCTCCACAGTGAATCCACCTGCAGCTCCAGTTCCGTAATGCGGGTAGCCACTAGCTGCAGCTGGATACACTTCCTGCAGACATGGTCACCAGGGACACTGGAAGCGTCCCTGATTTCCCTCAAAGCGCAGGAGGAGCATATCACGGGGCTGAGCTCTCCTGTCATGACTTACCCTTATGTTAATTAGTTACTACGTTCATTAAAAAATACTAATTATACTAGGGTAATTGTTCTACCCACTACAATCTAAAGTCCTGAAAAAAAGAACACTTTAGTAGTACTCACCTTATCACCAGAGGATTTTTTTCCAACAAAAAAAAACAACTTTCCCCTTATTTTTTAAGATATTCAAACAGCTGCTACTGACCAACCAATCGGCTTTCAGCTCTCCTCTGATGTCACTGTTTGCTTTTTTTGTTCAATATTCCGGCGCATTGGAAGAGGTTCGTCTGCTTTCCGCTCCCGGAAGGTAAGAGACTGGGCCTCGATCCTCGGGGTCAATTTACAGGCTCCGCTCCCAGTGTTCCCCCCACAGGTCCGCTCTGCTCCTCGACTCTCCACTCTTGGAAGGTAAGAGCAAATCTGGACACTGGGTTTTCTTATTTAGTTCCTTTCGATTTTTCTTGCTCCTGAATGATAATATATTCCAACCTTGGATCAACCTTGCGTTGTGTCCCAGTCTCGGTTAAAAGTAACACATAACGGCACCAACACTCTGAAACATACAACATGGTCACACTCTGCTTCAGTGAGATTAATGTTGAAGCAGTTTCCATGTCGAATGCGATTGTGAACAAATTTCTTTCGAGGAAATTGTGAGTGATCGAGTATTTGCACTGAATTTCTGTGCAAGAAGCGACAGTTTCAAACAGCCATTCCCAAATCACTTCCTTCACAAAGACAAAAACTGTGCTGTCTTAACGTGTGACTCAACTTCACAAACAAATCTGAACTCGAAGTTCAGGAGAAGACAGAAAAGTGAATAATTGACAGTGTAATCTTTGAATCATAATTTTCTGTTTCTTCGCTGAAGTGAGGCTCAACCCGAAGACACGCGAGATTACGGAAATCTACAAATTTGGAATGAGAAAGCATAAAGTAGTGAAACAGTTGGTGAGTACATTGTGGCACTGAAGAATTTATCACTACATTGCAACTTTGACACATTCTTAGATCGTACATCATGAGACAGATTTGTGCTTATATTGGCGGATGAGAAAAGATACTAAACGCACAAAATCCCACATTTGAGCTAGCGTGTAAGATTGCTCGTGACATGGAGATAGAATCAAAGAATGCTCGGGAATTTCGTCCTATGCTAGTGACAGTAATACACTTCAGAGGAACGTAAACACACTGGTAAAATGGGCTTTCACACAACAGATAACATTTTACACAGAGAAGTGTGAAGTGATACAGTTTGGGAGGAAGAATGAGACAATGTACACCAATCTTTTTTGATCAAGGTTTGAAAAGGTTGCGAAGAGCAAACAGGACACTTGGCTTTATTAATAGAGGCATAGAGTAAAAGCAAATAAGTTATGCTAAACCTTTATAAAACACTGCGGCTGAATGGCCTCTTCCTGTACCTCCACAGAAAGCTTCCACTCCAGTCTCGGACACCCTTGTCAGGATCACTCTCCATACATCCCGCCACTCCACACACGGATATCTCCCTCAGGATCAGATCACAGCTCCACAGTCCTGCCACATCCAGTCGTGAATGGTGGTGGATAATTAAATAACTAACCAGATGAGGAGGCTCCAAAAACATTCACATCCTCAATGATGGTGGTGCTGAGCAAGTCAGTGCAAAAGGCAAAACTGAAGCATTTGCAACCATCTTCAGGCAGAAATATTAAGTGGATTTGATCAGTGCTAATTTCAGCTCCTCATGCTCGCTGGTGCCTTGGTTCTCTGGTGCTAATTTCAGAGTAAATCATGCAGCTTGACCATTGGAGCCAAAGAAAAAGACACAGGAGAGGTTGAAAGTGCCAAAACCTGGTATTGAACCAAGAACTGTTTAACTGTTAGTATAGCACTAACTCAACAAAGCTATTTCAACTAAAGACACCATTCTGTCACTGCTTTGGAAGACAATATATGCATTAAAGTGTTTGTAAAAAGTTACAGAACACAACATGTGAGTAATATTCCCCATTGTTTTCTCAGTACTGATGGATTGTGAAGCGGGAGACAGCCAGAAGTCCCACTGAGCAGCACTGACCCTGAGCTGTGAGTGAAATGAGATAAAGTTCAATCTTTAGCAGAGAGATTCTGGAGAGAGGTAAGAGTCCTGAATCAAGGAGAGACTTTCTGACATAATAAAAGCCAAATACTGCAGATGCTGGAAATCTGAAATAAAAACAAAAAGTGCTCGAAATATTCAGTAGGTCTGGCATCATCTGTGGAGAGAGAAACAGAGAAAACATTTCAGGTCTGTGACCTTTCATCAGAACAGACAAAGGTTAAAAAAGAATTAGGTTTTAAACAAGTGAAGGGGAGGGGTGTGTGCGAGAGAACAAAGGGGAAGTTGTTTGATAGGGCAGAGGGCAGGAGAGATTAAATAACAAAGCTGTCCTGGGACAAAGGCAAAGAGTGTGTTAATGCTTGTGGTTGCCTGACACCAGTCATGCTCTGAAGTTATTGAACTCAATGTTCAGTCCACAAGGCTGTAGAGTGCTGAATCGAAAGGTCAGGTGCTGCTCCTCGAGCTTGCGTTGATGTTCACTGGAACACTGGAACAGGCCAAAGACAGAAATGTTGACATGAGAGCAGGGGGCAGTGTTGAAATGGCAAGCAACCCGAAGCTCAGGGTCATGCTTTCGCACTGAGCAGAGGTGTTCCACCGAATCTGCGTTTGGTCTCCCCGGTTTAGAGGAGACCGCATTGTGAGCAGTGAATACAGTATACATAATTGAAAGAAGTACAAGTAAATCGCTGCTTCACCTGAAAAGAGTGTATCGGGCTTTGGATAATGAGCAGAGAGGAGGGAAAAGGGCAGGTATTATATCTCCTGCGATTGCATGGGAAGGTGCCTTGGGAAGGGGACGAGGTGTTGGGGTAATGGAGGAGTGGACCAGGGTGTCGTGGAGGGAACAATCCCAGCAGAATGCTGACAGGGGAGGGGAGGATGCGTTTGGTGGTGGCATCACGCTGGAGGTGGCGGAAATGGTGGAGGATGATCCTTTGGATGTGGAGGCAGGTGGGGTGGAAAGTGAGGACAAGGGGAACCCTGTCGCAGTTCTGGGAGGGAGGAGAAGGCGGAGGGCAGAGGTTGAGGGTCCTGTCAATTACACTGGGAGGGGGCGGGGTGGGAGTAGTTGAAATCTGATGACGTTGTTAAATTTAATTTCAAACACTCCTTGAACTCTCTGCCGATGAAGTCTGAAAAAGGGAAGAACAACCACACAACAAGGGTCTCAAATCCAAGACCCTGAGATTAAAAGTCTCATGCTCGACCAACTGAGCGAACAAGACCTGATACAGTACTTCTACTCTGTCTGTTATTGGACGGATGCAGCTGTTGGCTCCACCCCAAGGGCGGGAGTTTGTTCCACCAACCATGAAGCAGCTTCTCATCAATTCCCCAGATTATCAGTAAATCCACTTCCAGAAGCCCCAAAGTGTGATATATTCCTTTCACTCATCAATAATAAAACTGAAATCTTTTTACCTTCCAAATGCTGCCATCTATTTTGTCAGTATTTATTTCTCTCTCCTTTTTATTTAGTTCATGCATTCCTTAGGAATTTGTTTTCCAATTATTTCTGAGGGAAGAAATGAACAGATCTGGCAGCTCAAAACTGGGCATCCATGAGGCACTGTGGGCCATCAGCAGCAGCAGAATTGTATTTAAACACAATATGTTACCTCATGGCCTGGCATATCCCTGACTTTACCATTACCATCAAGCCAAGGGAGCAATAGTGGTTCAATGAAGTGTGCAGGAAGGCATGTCAGGAGCAGCACCAAGCAGACCTAAAAATGAGGTGCCAACCTAGTGAAGCTGCAATACAGGATTACTTGCATGTCAAACAGTGGAAGCAGCATGCAATAGACAGAGCTAAGCGATCTCACAACCAACAGATCAGATCAAAGCAGTGCAGTCCTGCCACATCCAGACCTGAATGGTGGTGGATAATTAAACAATTAACAGGAGGTCAAGGCTCCACAAATATTCCCATCCTTAATGATAGGGGAGACCAGCATATCAGTGCAAAATACAAGGTTGAATCATTTGCAAACATCTTCAGCCAGAAGTGCCAAGTTGATGATCCATCTCGGCCTCCTCCTGAGGTCCCCAGCATCACAGATGCCATTCTTCAGCTAATCCAATTCACTCCACATGATATTTGCAGCGGTTCAAGAAGGCAGCTCACCACCACCTTCTCAAGGGCAATTAGGGATGGGCAATAAATGCTGGCCTGGCCAGCCTCGCCCATATCCCATGAATGAATAAAAAGAAAAACAAGAAATGGCTGAAGGCTCTGGATACTGACAACATCCTGGCTGTAGTGCTGAAGACTTATGCTCCAGAACTAGCCGTGCCACCAGCCAAGCTGTTCCAGTACAGCTACAACACTGGCATCTACCCGGCAATGTGGAATATTGCCCAGGTATGTTCTGTACACAAAAAGCAGGACAAATCCAACCCGGCCAATTACTGCCCCATCAGCCTCCTCTTGATCATCAGTAAAGTGATGGAAGGTGTCGTTGACATTGCTATCAAGCAGCACTTACACAGCAATAACCTGCTCTTCATTGCTCATTTTGGGTTCCGCCAGGGCCACTCAGTTCCTGACCTCATTATGGCCTTGGCCCAAATATGGGCAGACGAGTTGAATTCAGGAGGTGAGGTGAGGTGACAGTGACTACTCTTGCCAAGAGCATCAAGGAGCCCTTGCAAAATTGAAGTCAATTTTAATCAGGGGAATACTCTCCACTAGTTGGAGTCATGCATCGCGCAAAGGAACATGGTGATGCTTGTTGGTGGCCAATCATCTCGGTCCCAGAACATCACTCAGGACTTCCTCAGGGTAGTGTCCTCGGCCCCAACCATCTTCAGCTGCTTCATCAATGACCTTCCCTCTGTAATAAGGTCAGAAGTGGGGATGTTCGCTGATGATTGCAAAATGTTCTGTCGCATTAACATCTCCTCAGATACTGAAGCAGTCCAAGTCCACATGTAGAAAGACCTGGACAACATTGGGCTTGGGCTAACAAGTGGCAAGTAACATTCACGCAACAAAAATGCCAGGCAATGACCATTTCCAACAAGAGAGAATCTAACCATATCCCCTTGACATTCAATGACATTACCATTTCTGAATCCTTCACTATCAACATTCTGGGGGTTACCATTGAGCAGAAACTGAATTGGATCAGCCATATAAATAGCATAGCTACAAGAGCAAGTCAGAGGCTGGAAATTCTGCTGTGACTGACTCACCTCCTGTCCACCATCTACAAGGCACAAGTCAGGAGTGTGATGCAATACTCCCCACTTGCCTGGATGAGTGGAGCTCCAACAACACCAAAGAAACTCAACACCGTCCAGGACAAAGCAGCTCGTTTGATCAGCACCTCATCCACGACTTTAAATATTCATTCCCTGCACCACCAGTGAACAGTGGCAGCAGTGTGTACCATCTACAAGATGCACTGCAGCAACTCACCAAGCCTCCTTCAACAACACCTTCCAAATGCCCAACCTTGAGAACCTGGAAGGACATTGAATGAATGGGAACACCACCATCTGCAAGCTCCCCTCCAAGCTGCACACCATCTTGACTTGGAACTATATCACCGTTCCTTCACTGTCACTTGATCAAAATCCTGGAACTCCCTTCCCAACAGCACTGTTGTTTATACAACACATGGACTGCAGTGGCTCAAATAAGCTGCTCACCACCACCTTCTCAAGGGCAATTAAGGATCGACAATAAAGGCTGCGTTTGCTGACAACACAACCACTAGGTGGCACAACTCGCTTTCTCCCGCTCCTTCGCACCGGACGCTTCCACCCTCCACAGTCGCTCACTCCAGATCTCACTGCTCCCCCCACTTCCCTGGACGATTGTCCCCCGATCGCGTCACCCCATTCTCTGGTCGCTTGCTCACTCCCCACCCTCCTCCCCTCCAGCCGCTAGCTCTATGCTGCGCTGCTTCCCTTCTCTCGGCCACTTGCTCCCACGTTTGTCCAGTCTCCACGCGCCGCCCGAAGAAGTAAGGTGGGCTGCAATGTGTGACATTGGAGCGAGTAGTGAGTGGCCTAGAGGAGAGAAGTGGCCCGGCCTAGAGCTAGCAGCTGGAGCGGGGATTGAGGGGTTGAGAGTGAGCAGCCAGAGAGCTCGGTGACACGAGCGGGGAACGATCGGCCAGGGGATCATAGAGGTGTGGAGCGAGCGGCTGAGGGGAGGAAGCGTCGAGGCCTGGAGCGAGTTGCCGAGGGGGGAGAGCTCCAGCCTCAAAGTCTCCTATTCAGCCGATTCCTCCAGCTGAGTGAGAGGCTGGATACCCGATGATGCTTTCGCGCACATGAGCGAAGATGGACCAGGCGCGGATATGCGATGACGTTGGCGCTGCGCAATGACATCATCCTGCGCATGTGCCACTTAATCCTGGCAAGATGTCGCTGTGCCTATGCACAGCTTGGCACAGTCCGATGATGTCAGCGGGCCGCTCCGTTGACAGGAATCACATTGTGTCAGCAGTGCCCACAACCCAGGAAAGAATAAAAAAGAGATTTACCACAATGGTAGCAGGGTGAGGGATTTCAGTTATGTGGAGAGATTGGAGAAGCTGGGGTTGTTCTCCTTGCAGCAGAGAAAATTCAGAAGAGATTTGACACATTTGTTCAAAATCATGGAGGTTTTCAATAGTTTAAATAATGAGAAACTGTTTCCAGTGGTAAAAGGGTCAGTAAGCAGAGGACACAGATATCAGGTGATTGGCAGAAGAACCAGAGGTGACATGAAGAACCATTTTTTACACAGCAATGTGTTGTGATAAAGAAAGAAAAGACTTGCATTTATATCGCACCTTTCAAGACCACTGGACATATCAAAGCACTTTGTAGACAATGAAATACTTTTGAAGTGTAATCACTGTTGTAATGTCAGAAATGCAGCAGCTAATACCCACAAACAGCAATGTGATAATGACCAACTGATCTGATTGAGGGGCAAATATTGATCACAACACCAGGGAGAATTGCTCTTCACTTGCTTGAAATTGTAGCATGGGATCTTTTCCATTCACCCAAACATGCAGACCAGGTCTTGGTTTAACATCACACCTGAAAGGCAGCACCTTCAACACCCTCAGTGCTGTACTGGAGTGTCAGCTGTGAAATCTGAACCCAGAAGATTGTGATTTCGAGGTGAGTGTGACCAACTGAGCCACAGCTTTTACCTGAGTCTCAATCCTTCTACCAACAGTTTCTCTCTATCGGGTCTGTCACGACCCCTCATGATTGTGAACACCTCTATCAAATCACCTCTCGAAGGAGAACAACCCCAGCTTCTCCAATCTAACCACATAACTGAAATCCTAACCACACGTTGCAGAAAGGATTTTTTCCTCAAGTTCCTTCTGGTTTTGTGAGTCTCTCTAAATCTGTAACCTTCGGTTATTGACCGTTCAGCAGTTAGAAACAGTTCCTCAGTATTTACTCCACCTCAAACCTTCAAGGAAGCTCTGCAAAGTAACTGAAAATCAAGTTGTCAGAAGGGGGATTTAAACACATGCCTCCAGTGAAAGCTGCAACCTGAACAGAGAAGCTGAAACCGCTCAGTCACCTCAACTGTTCAGACCTTTTTGACCTCGTCATCACTTCTGTACTTTGAAAGGTTCACTCAGTTCAGGAACTTGTTCAATGTTGCTGGAATGCTCAGTGATTGGGATATTAACTCCCCCGGGTTTTCCTGAGCTTGTTCTCGGTGTATGGGGATGTTTGTCCTGGGCTGTGGAATCTTGCATCCCTGTAATGGACATTAACCCACTGATTGAATCTGTATTCGCTGCTTTCCACTGGTGCTGGGCAATTGCAGAGCGTGGGGCTGGAATGTTGCTGCTTGTCTCGGCCTCACTCACTCTGGGAAAGAGTGAATAATTGATGCGTCTGTTTCTGTATCTGAAATGTGACTTAGATCTGCTGTTATTAACCGAGGCAGCGCTGCAGAAGGATACGTTAATAATCTCTCACTAATCAACTGCAAACAGTCAGAATGTGTAACTTTGAGCAGCACTTTCTGCAATGTCAGGGCTGGAAAATTGAGGGAGGGAGAGACACTGTCAGTATCTGAGTGTATACAGCACTGTACAGAGAAAGAGCCAATATACCGGGGCTGAGACACAGTGCATCTTTTCACATTTAATCACAATAATATCCGGAGTCAGCAACCTGAAGATTTAACTCATTGACACCCTGCTTTAGGGGAATCGAGAAAGCACAACACCCAGCTCTGTCAGTTAGTGTGCTTGTTTGTTAACCCACAATTTGTTCGTTCAAGCACATAAAAGGATGAGGCTTTATTAACTTAAACTCTTCGACATCTGCTGTATTACTCTTGCTGTTGATTCTTCAAAGATAAGGTTAATCAAGTCTTTCTTTGTGAAATCCATGCTGACTGTGCTTTATTATATTTTCATTTTCATATGTATTTTCTACTTTTGGGGATTATTGACTTTTTTATTGATTTTATTTTTATTCATTGCATTTATTGCCCATCCCTAATTCCCTGAAGAAGGTGGTGGTGAGCTGCCTTCTTGAACCACTGCAGTCGATGTTGTGCTGTTAGGAAGGGAGTTCCAGGATTTTGACCCAGCCACAGTGAAGGAACGGTGATATAGTTCCAATTCCAGGATGGTGTGTGGCTCAGAGGGGAACTTGCAGGTGGTGGTGTTCCCATGCATCTGCTGCCCTTGTCCTTCTAGGTGATAAAAGTCACAGGTTTGGAAGGTGCTGTGTAAGGAGGCTTGCGTTGCTGCAGTGCATCTTGTGGATGGTACACGCTGTGCGTTGGTGATGGAGAGAGTGAATATAGTGAATGAGGTGCCAATCAAGTGGGCTGCTTTGCCCTGGATGACGTTGAGCTTCTTAAGTGTTGTTGGAGCTGCACCTATCCAGGCAATGGAGAGTATTGCATCACACTTCTGACTTGTGCCTTGTAGATAGGGGACAGGCTTTGGGGAGTCAGGAGGTGAGTTACCTGCCGCAGGATTCCTAGTGTCTGACCTGCTCTTGTAGCCATGATATTTATATGGCGACTGCAGTTCAGTTTCTGGTCAATGGTAACCCCCAGGATGTTGATAGTGGGGGATTCAGCAATCGTAATGCTGTTGAATGTCAAGGGGAGATGGTTAGATTCTCTCTTGTTTGAGATGGTCATTGCCTGGCACTTGCGTGACTCGAATGTGAAATATCCTTATTGTAGGGTATTGTATTGTACTGTACAGTGACAACACTTGGAAAGTCCTTCATTGGCTGTAAAAGGCTTTATCAAGTCCTGTGGTCGTGAAATGCATGTGTTGCTTTTTCCATTGTTATCAGTGTCATTTTGATCAAAAGATAGGTTTCGTGAGCACAAGGTTTGAATCAATGTTGATTCAATTAATGTAAAAGCATCTATATTGTTGCACTCTACTTAATAATCACCATCTTCCCATCCTTACAGAGTACAATGTTTTTGACCCTGAAATTGATTCCACAATCTCAGTCCTTCAAACAATTTCAGCACAGTTCTGATGAAAGATCACAGATCTGAAACGTTAACTCTGTTTCTCTCTCCGCAGATGCTGTCAGACCTGCTGAGTATTTCCAGCATTTTCAAGAGTCTCGATTTAATGAACAGGAAATTTGTTTCAGATCAGATTGGGAGACAGTGTGAAACCACTCCATTGTACTCATGTCTGAGATTCTGAGGACAGTTGGCTGTTAGTGGAAGACATTAATTAAATGTACCTAGCAACAGCTCAGACCAATTATTATTTTACATGGTGGTGTGATGGACATCCAGGGGTTAAAAGTAGGGATCTTGTAAGGTTTCAGTGTGCAGGACCACTAGAAGACCTCAGGGGTAAAGGCTCAGATCATCAACCAAGTTCTCCACCTGATGAGGGATCTAGACTGGACAAAGAGGACCGTGACACTCTGAGACCAAGCTCGACCAGTCCACACACCTGCTAGAGCTGTCAAGTTATATTCCCCAAGTTTGTTCAAGATAATTTTACTTCCAATTATTAAGTACTATTTTGCTCTCAATAAAAGTTCTGGACTTATTAATCAAGTATCCTGTTGCTTTAATTGGTTAAAGTCATGCCCAAAGAGATTGTCCACAATAGACTTTCCAGAACTGAAAGATAAGTCTGCAAGGATTGCTAATTTTACAGCCCAGTTTAAAAAGAGAGATAAACCCAGGAACTACAGACCAGTTAGTCTAATGTCAGTGGTGGGGAAACTTTTAGAGACAATTATCCAGGAGAAAATTAACTGGCACTTGGTAGAACATGGGCTAATAAATGACAGCCAGTACAGATTGGTTAATAGAAGATTGTGCATGAATTAATTAATGAATTAATTTCTTTGATGAAGTTTCACAGAGAGTTGACGAGGGTGGTGAGGTTGATGGTGTGTGTCTGCACTTCAAAATTGTGTTTGAATAAGTACCATAAAATAGACTTGTTAACAAAATTTGAGCAGATGGGATTAAAGAGGCAGTGGCAGCGTGGATCCAAAATTGGCTGAGAGACGGAAAGCATAAAGTAGGGTGAATGCTTGTTTTTGGGAATGGAGGGACTAATCCAGGAATGTCACTGTTGTTGCAGTGTGTGCAGTGTCTGACCCTGAGCTGTCCTCGGGAGGGTGCTGTTTGTGATTTTCCTGTGGGGTGCATTATCATCAGGGTCACTCTCTGAGCTGTCACAGGGATGGGGCAGTGTGTGATATCCTTGTGCATGTCATGCAGTCCCACTGGCTTGTGGTTCCATCCTGATGCCAAGAAACAGAGCCCCATCTATGGGCAAAAAATCTCACTTCCCTGTGGGTGTCTTGAGAGAGAAGAAGGCTTAGGGAGTAAACCTGGACAGTAAATCCGGAGTGGAGTCCCATAGGCGGTTACCTGTTACTTATCAGGTAGTTTTCCAGCAACTCCTACAGCAGAGCTGGTACCAAACAGTACTGTTTTTTACCTTTCCTTTGGACAATACTAGCAATGCTGAGAGGGGGTCCTGATGCTCAGGGTCTCCATACTATTTGCCCAGGCCTGGGCCCTGGAGAGGACACTCCAGCTTCATGGTTAAACATTAGCAAAACATGGGAAGAAACAGTTACCGATTATAAGCTCTCACTCAATTGGTGTAGAGTATGAGCACCAGGGGTTACTTTTGACAGTGGGAGAGATCATCGCGTCTCAATGGATAACTACCACCTGCTCCAAGCTGTGCAGCCCCCAGTCAGTTAGGTGCTGTCCTGCCACGACCTACTTGCTTCAATGGGTGCTTGTAGCTTAGAGAGATATCTCTCAACTGGCGGATTGATAATCTATGCACCAGGCAAGACAAACTCAACAAAGAAGACACCAGTGCTTCGCATCACAAGCTGGAATGTAAGGACCATGTGTCCTGGTCTTACTGACAACCTTCTGCAGGTTGATAGCACACACAAGACAGCTGTGATTGACAAGGAACTCACAAGGCTCAATGTAGACATTGCTGTGCTGCAAGAAACTAGACTCGTTCAAAGTGGATCCCTCAAAGAGAAACACTGCACCTTCTTCTGACAGGGAAAAGCCCAAGAGGCAACTCATGAGCTTGGAGTGGGTTTCACAGTAAAAAAACACGCTACTTGCAATGAGTGAACCCCCCACAGTTGGTTCAGAGAGATTTCTTACCCTTCACTTGTCAACAAGCGCGGGCCCAGTTAATCTCATGTGCATCTATGTCCCGACACTCACCTCCACACCAGATGTCAAGGTTCAATTCTATGAGACACTTGACACTGCCATCAGTAGAATTCTCAGCACCGAGGGACTGTATCTTCTAGGGGATTTCAACGCAAGCTTGGGTACTGACTACAGCTTGGCCAATGAGCATAGGGCACCAGGGGATTAGCAAGATAAACAAAAATGGACAGAGGTTTCTGGAGCTATGCTGTCACCATGGACTCTGTGTGACGAACAGATATTTCCAGGTCAAGCTGTGCCACAAGGTGTCCTGGAGACGTCCGAGATCTTGCCACTGGCACCAGCTAGACCTTATCATCACCAGACATACCATCCTCAGCAGTATCCCCATCACACGCAGCTATCACAGCGCTGACTGTGACACTGATCACTCCCTGGTGTGTAGCAAGGTCAGGCTTCAGCCAAGGAAGCTTCACCCATCCAAGAAGAAAGGTCGTTCTCGGATCAACACTTGCCGAACCACTGATCCAGAAAGGACCCAGGAGTTCCTCAACATCCTCGATCAGGCTCTTTCAGAAAACAAACAAGGCCTCAGTGCAGTGTCAAAGTGGAATCATCTGCACACCACCATCTTTTACTCTGCACTCGCTGTGTATGGGAAAAGAGATGGGAGGAATGCTGACTGGCTTGAGGATTATTGGACTGAAATGGAGTCAGTTACTGCAAGTAAGAAGAGAGCCCTCATGAACTCCAAACAAGTCCCCAGCAAACAAACTCTAGATGCTCTCAGAGCTGCCAGAAACAAGTCTCTGCAGACTGCTCAGCACTGCACCAATCAATACTGGTTAAAACTCTGCAACAGCATACAATCTGCCGCTGAATCTGGGGGATGCTCGAGGGACATATAAAGGAATTCAACACACCAAGGTTCCTTAGACAGCACCTTCCATACCCGCAACCGCTACCAACTAGAAGGACAAGGGCAGCAAATTAATGGGAACACCACCACCTGCAAGTTCCCCTCCAAGCCACACACTATCGTGACTTGGAACTATATCGCCTTTCCTTCACTGTCGCTGGGTCAAAATCCTGGAACTCCCTTCCTAACAGCACTGTGGGTGTACCTACCTCACACAGACTGCAGCGGTTCAAGAAGGCAGCTCACCATCACATTCTCAAGGGAAATGAGGGATGGGCAATAAATGCTGGCTTACCCAGTGATGACCGTATTACATGAATGAATAAAAAAAAATCAAGAAAGCAACGGGCCCAGCAGTAACTAAATCAGCACCTTTGAAGACAAAGACAGGGACAATCATCACTGAACCTAACAAGCAGATGGAAAGGTGAGTGGAGCATTACCTTGAACTCTACATAACGGAGAACATTGTCATTGAAGTAGCTCTCAGCACCATTGCAGACTTGCCTGTCATGGAGGAGCTGGACAGCGACACCACCATAGAGCTCAACAACGCCATTGACCGTCTTGCTAGTGGTAAAGCCCCAGGAAATGATGGTATTCCACCTGGAATCATCAAAAGTGGAAAGCGGCACAGCTGTAGCATCTCCATGAACTTCTGTGTCTCTGTTGGAAGGGGAGATCTGCGCCTCTCAACATGCGTGATGCAAACATTGTCACCTTGTACAAAAATAAGGGGGAATCGCAGTGACTGCAGCAATTACCGAGGCATCTCCTTGCTAAGTATTGTGGGGAAGGTCTTTGCTCACATTGCTCTGACCAGATTGCAGACCCTGACATCACACATCTATCCTGAGTCTCAGTGCAGCTTCAGAGCTGGTAGATCGACAGCCGACATGGTTTTCTCACTTCGGCAGTTACAGGAGAAGTACTGTGAACAGTACAGACCACTCTACATTGTCTTTATAGACATCACCAAGGCCTTCAATCTTGTTAGCAGAGACAGACTCTTCAAACTGCTGTGTAAACTAGGCTGCCCTGCTGAACTCTTGGGCGTCATCTCTTCTTTCCACGAGAACATGCACAGTTCCGTCAGTTACAATGGAGCAACATCAGACACTTTCACGATCAGCAGTGGGGTAAAACAGGGCTGTGTCCTGGTGCAAACTCTCTTCGGAATGTAGGAGGAGGCAGTTTAACCTGTCGAGCCTGCTCTGTCATTCAATTACATCCTTGCTGATCATCTACCTCAACATCACTTTCCCGCGCTCTCCCCATATCCCTTGATGTCATGAGTATCAAGATTTCTATCAATTTCTGTCCTGAACATGCTCAATGATTGAACTTTCACAAACCCCTGAGGTAGAGAATTGCAAAGATTCACCACCCTCTGAGTGAAGAAGTTCCACCCTATCTCAGTTTTAAATGGCCTTTTAAATGAAACTTTAAGGAATACAAGCCCAATTTCCTCAGATGACAATCCTACCATCCCAGGGATTAGTCTGGTGACCCTCCGTTGCACTCCCTCTGTGGCAAGTATATCCATCCTTCGATAAGGAAACCAAAAATGTACACAATACTCCAGAACGATCTCACCAAGGCTCTATACAATTGCAGCAAGACATCTTTATTCCTGTACTCATGACCCCTCGTGTTAAGGCCGACATACCATTTGCCTTTCTAATTGATTGCTGCACCTGCATGCGAGCTTTTAGTGACTCATGAACAAGGACACCCAGGTCCCTTTGGACATCAACACTTCCTAACCTCTCACCATTTAAGAAATATTCTGTCTTTCTGTTTATTCTACCAAAGTGGATAACTTCACACTTATTCACATTATATTCCATCTGTCATTTCATTCTCTTATCCTGTCCAAGTCCCCTGGAAGCCTCCTTGTAACCTCCTCACAGCTCACATCCTTTACAATTGGCATATTCTTCTCCATGCTGCTATTTTAAACTTTCAGTGACTCAGATGGGGGTGTCCACCTGCATACCAGAGCTGATGACAAGCTGTTCATCTTGGCAAGACTGCGCACCAAGACAAAAATGAGTCAGTTCTTGGTCTGTGAGTTGCTGTTTGCTGATGACGCTGTGCTGACATCCCATAATGAAGTTCATTAACAGCAGCTTGTATATCGGTTCTCCCTGGCCTGCAAGGAGTTTGGACTGACGATCAGCAGCAGGAAGATCAAAGTTATGGGCCAGGACGTAGAGACTCCACCTTCCATCAACATCGACAACCTCACTTTGGAGGATCAACAATCACCAGCAATCTGTCCCTTGATGCTGAAATCAGCACCAGGATTGTCAATGCTGCAGCTGTCATGTCAAAGTTGAGAAGACGAGTGTGAACCGACAGCAAACTGATCGAAAATACAAAGCTCTGCGTGTAACAGGCTTGTGTTCTCAGCACCCTCCTTTATAGTAGAGAAGCATCAACAACTTATGCAATTCAAGAAAAGCAGCTGAACAGCTTCCACCTCCGCTGTCTCAGATGGATATTGGGCATCTCCTGGCAGGACAGAGTGCCGAATGCAGAAGTACACCAGCGTGCAGGGATCTGCAGCATGTTTGCCCTCTTGAGTCAGCGGTGACTCTGTTGACTGGGTCATGTGTGCTGAATGGATGACGGTCGCTTTGCCAAAGACATGCTCTTTGGTGAGCTTGCTATCAGCACGAGACCAACAGGTCACCCACGTCTGTGATACAAGGACATCTGCAAAGCGAGATCTCAAGCTGACTGGGATTGGAGTCGATGCATGGGAAGTCCTTCCTGCTGACTGGAATTCCTGGAGAAAGGCATTCAGGAAGACCATGGGAAAAGCAGAGGACAAAAGAAATGACCAGATGGTGGGAAAGAGAGCTCAGAGAAAGGAAAAATTATCAGTCGACCTCGGGCCAATGATATTCATCTGTACCAGCTGCGGAAGGGATCGTCACTCACGGGTCGTCCTCTACAGCCACAACAAATGATGTTCAATACAGAAGTGACGTATACCCCGGGTGTAGCCCATCGTCTTCCGAGAAGGACGGTTGCCTATTACAATTACAACGACAGCTACAACTACAAGAGCGAGTCAGAGGCTGGGAACTCTGCAGTGACGAACTCAGCTCTTGACTCGCAAAAGCCTGCCCACTCTCTACAAGGTTTTCCTCTGATTTCAATTGCATGCACATTTGTGATGTGGCTCTGTAGCTTAGTTGGTTAAAGCACTGTCTAGTAAACAGGAGATTCTGGGTTCAACTCCCAGCAGAGCCTTATTTCACAGCAGCAACATGCTTGAAGAGTTTTATTATCAACACTGATATCTGTGTCTTGTGAACTTCAATTCAAAATACTTGATGAATTTCAATCACATAAAAAAACAGCCTTTGTGAAGGATATGAGTTTGGAATGGCTGTTCCTCCTTGTACAGAATTTCAGTGCTGATACATCAAAGGTAACTTCTTTGACATAAATTTGTTCACAGTTACATTCAACCTGGAAAACAGCTTGATATTAATCTCATTGATTGAAATCCCCCAGTGAGGAGACAGTGAAACAGGTGATCTGTTGGGGCATCCTTCCATCCAAGGTTTCGGCCGCATTTAATCTCCCTTTTTGGTGAAATTCTCTGTTTTTTGCATCTTTTTTTAATCCAGTTTTGATGGACCAGTGAAAAAACTGAAAAAAGTGAACAGATCCATCTTTTCTTTTCTTCCTTCTTCCCATCAGTTTCTCTTTTCTGTCCCAATTTAATCTGCTGTTTCTGCTGTTTTATCCATTCCAATCAAAATTCAACATTCCAATCAAATCTATTTGTTATTCCACAATGTCTCTCCATGTGTTTTATTCTGTTGTATTCTCTCACAGTCTGTTTGATGATCAATGTTACATCTCACTCTCTGTTCTGGTGAAGATCAGAAGCAGTGATATCTGTTTGCAACACCTGACAAGTCGGCCTGAGGCTGTGTCTCATCGATAATGTGGAGTTAGGAACATAGGAACATAGGAGCAGGAGTCGGCCATTCAGCTCATCGAGCCTGCCCCACCATTCAATATGATCATGGCTGATCATCCACTTCAATGCCCTTGTCCCCACACTTTCCTCATATTCCCTTATGTCATTTGTATTTAGAAATCTATCAATCTCTGCTTTAAACATACTCAATGACTGAGCTTCCACAGCCCTCTGGGTTACAGAATTCCAAAGATTCACAACCCTCTGAGTAACAACATTTCTCCTCATCTCTGTCCTAAGTGGCTTGCCCCTTATTTTGAAATTGCGTCCCCTGGTTCTCGACTCCCCAACCAGGGGAAACATGTTAGCTGCATCTACCCTGACAGTGCTTTAAATATTTTGTAGGTTTCAATGGGATCACCTCTCATTCTTCAAAACTCTAGAGAATACAGCCCCAGTTTCCCTAATCTCTCTTCATAGGACAGTCCCACCATCCCAGGAACAAGTCTGATGAACCTTCTTTGCACACCATCTATGGCAATAATATCCTTCCGAAGGTAAGGGGACCAAAGCTGCACACAGTACTCCAAGTGCAGTCTCACCAGGGTTCTATACAATTGAAGCAAGAATTCACTACTCCTGTACTCAAATCTTCTTGCGATAAAGGCTAACATACTATTAGCCTTCCTAATTGCTTGCTGCACCTGCATGTTAGCTGTCAGTGACTTATTGACATGGATACCAGGTCACCCTTATACTCTATACCTCAGTTAATAAAGGAAAGGATTCCATATACCTGCTGAACCACCTTATTGACCTGTCCTGCTACCTTCAGGGATCTGTGGACATTCAGTCCAACGTCCCTCACTTCCTCTACACCGTTCAGTGTTCTCCCATTAATTGTGTTTTCCTTTGCCTTTTTTGACGCCTGCTCTCGCTGTTCCCTGCTCTCCGAGTGAACTCTTGCTCCCTCTCCTGGGCTCTTTATGCTCCATTCTGCTCTCACTGTTTCCAGCTCTCTTCATGTATCAATATTTATTTGCCTTGTGTTTAATTTAAAATATGGATTAACTGTATTTTACAGTTGTAGGTTTTACTTGGTTGTCCTGCACAAGTTGTGGATTGGTATTCAATATTTAGCTCTGTGAAAACGATTGTGAATGAAAATATAACTTTCAATCTTATACATGGGCTGGTCTGCAAGCTCCAAGTCCTTCCTTTTGTAGTAATGGAATTGATACTGTATCTTTCAGTCTTAATCTCTGTGGCATTTTTGAACTGGTATGTAATGCATGACTTGGTCTAACGTCTGATGTACATTATTGGGATTCATAGGATGATAGGAAATAGAGGCATTAGGCCATTCAGCCCATCAAGCCTGCTCCAACATTCAAACAGATCGTGACTGATCATCTACCTCTACGCCATTTTTCCCTGCTATCTCCATATCCCTTTATCCCATTAGTATTTAGAAATCTATCGACTTCTGTCTTGAATATGTTCAATAATTGATCTTCCACAGCCCACTGGGATAAAGAATTCCACAGATTTCTCACCCTCTGAGTAAAGAAATTCCTGCTCATCTCAGTCTCAAATGGCCTGCCCTTATTCTGAGACCGTGTCCCCTTGTTCCAGACTCACTAGACAAAGGAAACATCCTATCCATATCTACCCTGTGACACCCTGTAAGAACTTTGTCTGTTTCAATGAGATCACCTCTCATTCTTCAAAACTCTAGAGAATTTAGGCCCAGTTTCTGCAGTCTCTCATCATAAGACAATCCCACCATCCCAGGGGATTAGTCTGGAGAATCTCCGTTGCACTCTCTCCATGACAAGTCTATCCTTCCTTCGATAAGGAAACCAAAAGTGTACAGAATATTCCAGGTGCGGTCTCATCTAGACTTCATACATCTTTACTCATGTCCTCAAATACGCTTTCAATGAAGCCAACATACCATTTGCCTTCCTAATTGCTTGCTGCACCTGCATACTAGCTTTTAGCGTCTCATGAACAAGGACACCCAGGTGCCTTTGGACATCGACACTTTCCAGCCTCTCACCATTTAAGAAATACTCTGTCTTTCTGTTTATTCTACCAAAGTGGAGAACTTCACACTTATTCACATTATATTCCATCTGCCATGTTCTTGCCCATTCACTTAACCTGTCCAAATCCCCTTGAAGCCTCCTTGCATTCATTCTGTACCTTTCAATCACGTAAATTTTGTCTGCTCTATTTCAGATTTTATATTTAAAATGTGACCATGGTGACAGAGTTTATTGAGATCTGATAGTGAGTTTGTTTTTGGACTGTGATTGATGTATCAACCTGTCAGCTGAACTGAATTGGAGTGAAACAACTTCTGTCTGTCCTGCTGTTGTTTGACTGTTGGATTGAAAATGTATCTCTCGACTTTGGGATCAGTGTCTGTCTTACTAATTCTTTTGTTTGTTCAGTGGAACTGATGAGCTGGCAGTATCTCTGTGCTTTGGGAGTGATCCTGTACCGACTGTGTGTTGGAACGAGCTCGCTGCACTTTTACTTGTGTCCAAGAATCACCACATCCATTCAGGTTCCTTCATGTATTTTCCTGCAGGAATGAAAGAAATGGTGAGGTAGAAGATACAAAAGCGATCAATGTAATCGTCCCAATAATAATCATTATGAACAATCACAAAATGAAAACCAGGAACACAAACAGTGTCAGTGTCTGACTCCACTGCAGTACTGCAGTATTCAGCTTCTGTTTCCCAGGTGTTTGCAGTGGATTTACAACAAGTTTGTGACATTCAGAAACAACACAAGCCCTGCACTGCTCAATGACTGGGACTGTCCGATCGAGCAGTGACCTTCACACAGTCACATTTCCATTTCAACGGAAAACAAGCAGCCACTATTTAAAATGTGCCTTTCACACTTCTCACCTGGTGTCTGCAATAAATGTTCTTTGTCTAACTGTCCACATCGTTATTTTGCGGCTATTTTCCCCCCACTGTTCACAATCCAACAAACAGTGAGAGACTGGAACTAAAGCAGGAAAATTCCCTCTCCTTTGGGTGGTGAAATTGTCAGTGATTTTCAATAGTGATTTCTTCCCATTGTGTCTCCCTGAGCCTGTACAGACACTGTCCGAGAATGAACTCTCCCTTCCCCGTGTCCCCGGCTCACTCCATGTTCCGGGAGCAGCTCCTGCTCCACAGTGTCTGTTGCAAACACTCCCCGACTCCCCCTCAACTTCCCACCACTCAATGCTAACCTCTGAGCACATCTGCGGACACGCTCCCAAAGCAGTGGCTGCTGGAAGCAGATGCTGTTTGTTCCCTTCCCCCGGGCCCGGGAAGTCTCCATTAGCAGCTGATTTAAAGCATCTTCCCCTGATTGAGTGAATGGCCTCACAGACTGGGTTGGGGAAGGATGCGCATGCGCTCCACTCCTCATTGTGACGTCCCACTGGGGGGCGGGGCTATGTCGCGCGTGCGCAGATCTTTGCAGCAATTCAGCATTCAAACATCAATGGGAACTTTCCCCATTTCACCCTCATCAAAGTCCCAAAGAAAATGAAGAGGGGCTTGGACTGGAGGGAGGGAGGGGCGGGGTAGGGGGAAACTAGAGAATATTAACGATACAGTTCGAGGGGTTTCCCATGGATCCAGCCCCTCAGTTCAGCTTGGTGGGGGAACCTTACACTGTGGTCTTTCCCCATTGAGCCTTTGCTGCGGCTGCCCCAAGCTTTAGTGCGTCCCTCAGCACGTAGTCCTGGACCTTGGAATGTGCCAGTCTGCAACATTCGGCGGTGGACAACTCTTTGCGCTGGAAGACCAGCAAGTTTCGGGCAGACCAAAGGGCGTCTTTCACCGAATTGATAGCCCTCCAGCAGCAATTGATGTTTGTCTCGGTGTGCGTCCCTGGGAACAGCCCGTAGAGCACAGACTCCTGTGTTGCAGAGCTGCTTGGGATGAACCTTGACAAAAACCACTGCATCTCTTTCCACACCTGCTTTGCAAAGGCACATTCCAGGAGGAGGTGGGCGACCATCTCTTCCCCACCACAGCCAACGCGGGGGCACTGTGCGGAGGGGGCGAGACTTCGGGTGTGCATGAAGGATCTGACGGCGAGGGCCCTTCTCACCACCAGCCAAGCTACGTCTTGGTGCTTGTTTGAAAGTTCTGGTGATGAGGCATTCCGCCAAATGACTTTGACGGTCTACTCGGGGAACCATCCGACAGGATCCACCGTTTCCTTTTCCCGTAGGGCCTTGAGGACATTCCGTGCAGACCACTGCCTGATGGACCGGTGGTCAAAGGTGTTTTCCCGCAGAAACTGCTCCACGAAGGATAGGTGGTACGGCACCGCCCAACTGCACGGAGCGTTCCGCGGCAATGTGACCAGGCCCATCCTTCGCAACACCGGGGACAGATAGAACCTCAGCACGTAGTGACACTTGGAGTTTGCGTATTGGGGATCTGCACACAGCTTGATGCAGCCGCACACGAAGGTGGTCATCAGGATGAGGGCCGCGTTGGGTACATTTTTCCCGCCCTTGTCCAGAGATTTGAACATCGTGCCCCTCCGGACCCGGTCCATTTTACATCCCCAGACGAAGCGGAAAATGGCTCGGGTGACTGCCACGGCGCAGGAGTGGGGTATGGGCCAGACCTGCGCCACGTAGAGCAACAACGTGAGCGCATCGCACCTGATGACCAGGTTCTTACCCACAATGGAGAGAGATCGCTGCCCCCACATGCCCAACTTTTGTCGTACCTTGGCTACTCGCTCCTCCCATGTTTTGGTGCACGCCCCGGCCCTTCCGAACCATATCCCCAGCACCTTCAGGTAGTCTGACCTGACGGTGAAGGGGACAAAGGATCGGTCAGCCCAGTTGTCAAAGAACATGGCCTCGCTCTTGCCATGGTTAACTTTGGCTCCCGAGGCCATTTCGAAGACCCTAGAACCCAGAAAGCTGCCCACTTGCCCCATTTAGATGCTCAATTTGCGGTCATTCCCTGCAGGGGGTTTGTTATTATTGAGCCCCTCCTGGTAAAACAATCCGATAGAAAGAGGGGAGAAAGGAGGAAGCCGGTGTGTTTGCTGGGACCTTGCAGAATTCATTTCGGCAGCAAAAGTCCCAGGTTATATTAACCCGAGTGAAACACGCTGTCAGTGAGAGGAAAACCGAACGGCCCTTTTCATCTTTTCATTGGAAACAAAGTAGAGCCGGAAGTGCGGCGAGCAGAGCAGACACACAAGCTCAATGACAGGAGAGCTCGGCCGTCCCTGAGTTTCAGCTCCCGGCTCTTACATTTCCTCATCCACACTGTCTTTACTGTGGATCTTCAGGGGTTCCTTGTCGGATCTGAGGACTGTATCCATTGAACATTCTGAGTCAGGAGATCCACACACTCTCTGTTACCAAGATTTATGGGCAGGAATGTTTCAAAACTTTGTCTATTAAATCATTGTATTATTCACAGAACTAATGAGGCAATCGGTTCATGATTCAGGTCTTGAACTTGGTTTGGGTAGACAGAAAACTGAGAGCTTCAGCACGTTATAGTTTCTTCATTACTGGCTGTGTGGCCGAATGGATAAGGTGTCTGACTTCGGTGTATTTAACGAGGTTATTGGAAGATTGTAGGTTCGAATCCTGCCGCGGTCATTTTGGGCGATCAGTGTTTCGCACCGCAGCCTCACAGCTCCAGCGACCCGTGTTCAGTACCTGTGCGCAGTTTGAGTTCTCCCTGTGACTGCGTGGGTTTCCTCGCACAGCCAAAGACTTGCAGATTGATAGGTAAATTGGCCATTGTAAATTGCCCCCAGTGCAGGTTGGTGGTAGACGAATGGTGGGGCTGTGATCGGGAATATGGGATTAATGTAGGATTAGGATAAATGGGTGGTTGTTGGTCGGCACAGACTTGATGGGCCGAAGGGCCTGATTCAGTACTGCATCTATTAATAAATAACTGATTTTTTTGATGAAGTAACAGAATGGTTGATGAAGGGAAAGAAATGGATGTTGTCTATATGGATTTTAAGAAAGCGTTTGACAAACTACCACATAAAAGGCTGGGTAACAAAACTCAGGCTCCTGGAATAGGAGGGTCAGTATCTGCTTAGATTAAAAAATGTATGAAATATCAAAAAAAGTGAGTTGTGATATTAAGTTGTTTTTCAGAATGGAAGATGGTGGACAGTGATGTCCACAAGGGTCAGTGTCAGGACCACCATATATATAAATGACTTGAATATTGGAATCACAGAATCACAGAATTGTTACTACACATTCACAATGCTTCCAATTTTCGTATCATCCATAAACTTTGAAATTCTGCCCAGTACACCAAAGTCTAGGTCATTAATATATATCAGGAAAGGCAAGGGTCCCAACACTGACTCCTGGGAAACTCCACTACAAACTTTCCTCCAGCCTGAAGAACAACCATTGATCACTGCTCTTTGTTTCCTGTCACTCAGCCAATTCCATGTCCATGTGACTACTGTCCCTTTTATTCCATGAGTTATAACTTTGTTCATAAGTCTGTTGTGTTGCATTGTATCAAACTCCTTTTGAAAGTCAATAAAAGCAAAATACTGCAGATGCTAGAAATCTGAAATATAAACAAAAAGTGCTGGAAATACTCAGCAGGTCTGGCAGCATCTGTGGAGAGAGAAGCAGAGTTAACATTTCAGGTCAGTAACCTTTCAGATGCCGCCAGACCTTTTGAAAGTCCATGTGGACCACATCAACAGCATTGCCCTCATCAACCCTCTCTGTTACCTCATCAAAAAACTCCAGCAGGACAGTTAAACATGATTTTCCCTTAAGAAATCCATGCTGGCTTTCTTGAATTAACCCACATTTGTCCATGGGACTATTAATTTTGTCCCGAATTATTCTTTCGAGAAGTTTTCCCACCACCAAAATTGAACTGACTGGGGAGTGAGACGAGGTGAGTTGCTCGAACAGAGAGCCAGCACGGGTTCGACAGGCCGAATGACCTCCTTCTGTGCTTTAGCCATTCTATGATTGTATGATTCTAGCGACAACTGTTGGTGGAGAGGCAGTGATGCAGGAATGGGTTGACAGAAAGGTGAAAGTCTGGGCTGGTGTGTGTTTGCAGCATTTGCAGCTTGTGTTCGGGTTTGTGAATAAAGGTGATTTGGAAGCTGTGTTCCAAATTGAAGTGTTTATTGGAAGCAAGAAGTTGATGTAAATAAAGAGTAAAACGTGTTAAGATGAAGGGTGGTGTGAATGTGGATAGCAGTAAATATAGTGTTGGTGAATTATTTGTGTTAATAAACTTCCACTGCGCCCTCTGCTGCAGGCTGCTGTTTATATCCAGCTGTGTATTAGTGCTGTGTGTTAGCGAGATAAATGTTTGTTTCAACGCTGTTTACAAAGCAATAGCATTGCACTCAAACAGTCCCAGACATAGCAACACACATACAAAAGCAAAATACTGCAGATGCTGGAAATCTGAAACATAAACAGAAAATGCTTGAAATAGTCAGCAGGTCTGGCAGCATCTGTGGAGAGAGAACAAAGTTAATGTGAGCTAAGGAAACAGACCTGAACGGTTAACTGTTTCTTTCTCCACAGATGCTGCCAGACCTACTGAGCATTTCCAGCATTTTCTGTTTTTATTACAGCAACACAGGTGTTGGGAGGCTCAGCCTGGCTACACAATGTTCCAAAGACGCTGAGTAACACCATCGACAACGGGACAGAGAGAAAAACACACAGAAAACCAATAGACTGTGAGGAAGCAAAACTGAGGGACAGAGAGAGAGAGACAACGAGACTGAGATGGAGAAACGTGATTGTATTCTCCCTGTTGTCTAAAGGTATTTCCTGTTGTGTAAATATGTTTTCTGTTGTGCAAAGATGTACCCTGTTGTTGTGTAAAGGTTTTCCCTGTTACTGCTTTATTTTCTGTTACTGACCGTCTCCTCAGTGTGACCATTTGCCCTGGTTTTATTGTGGCCAACATCACCATCTGGTGGTGGAGCGGAGGCTCTGCAGGAAGGGGTTGACAAAGTGGGAGAGACTCGGCTGGTCCGTGTTTGCAGCTTGTGTTCGTGTGAGCAAAAGTGAGTTGTTGCTGATTGATGTGTTCACTGGAAGGAACAAGTTGATTGCAATAGAGTGCCTTTGGAAGCATCTTGTCATTTTGGGTAAATACTTGACGTATTGAAAGTGAACTGTTTGTATGATGACTGAGCATAAATAGCAGAGAATGGTTTCGATCTATCAATCTCTGGGTTATGGGCCCAGCACGCTCCCGCTGCTGTTTTAAATTGTAGCTGCCTGTTAGTGAAATATGTTCATTGCCCCAATGTTTTTATAAAAATAGGATTGCAGTTGGATTTCTCAAGAATCCCGGACTCAGCAACACACGTGCTGACGGACTCACCCTCGCTGCACAATGACACAAGGACACAGAGTAATAGCACCGACAATGAGGCAGGCAGAGAAAGACACACAGAAAACCAGGAAGAGATTATCAGGACCCAGAAAGGAACAGACAGAGAAAGACACAGAAAACCGGGTAGAGATTATCAGGACCAGAAAGGAACAGAAAGAGAAAGACACACAGAAAACCAGGAAGAGATTATCAGGACCCAGAAATGAACAGACAGAGAAAGGTAAAAGCAAAATACTGCGGATGCTGGAAATCTGAAACAAAAACAAGAAATGCTGGAATCACTCAGCAGGTCTGGCAGCATCTGTGGAAAGAGAAGCAGAGTCAACGTTTCGGGTCAGTGACCCTTTGACGTTTTGAAAGGTACAGAGAAAGGTACTGAGCAAACCAGCAAGAGACAGCGAGAGACTGATGAACACCACTTGGAGGGAGCATTGAGGGTGGCAAGGGCACAGAATGTAGTCTGCCTGGGGGATTTCAATGTCCATCACTGTGAGTGGCTCGGTAGCACCACTACTGACCATGCTGGCCGAGTCCTAACGGACATAGCTGCTCGATTGGGTCTGCAGTAGGTGATGAGGGAACTAACAAGAGGGAAAAACATACTTGACCTCATCCTCACCAATCTGCCTGCCGCAGATGCATCAGTCCATGACAGTATTGGTAGGAGTGACCACTGCACAGTCCTTGTGGAGATGAAGTCCTGTCTTCACATTGAGGATACCCTCTATCGTGTTGTGTGCCACTACCACTGTGCTAAATGGGATAGATTTTGAACAGATCTAGCAATGTATAACTGGGCATCCATGAGGTGCTGTGGACCATTAGCAGCAGCAGAATTGTAGTCAACCACATTCTATAACCTCATGGCCCGACATATTCCCCCACTCTAACATTACCAACAAGCTGGGGGATCAACCCTAATTCAATGAAGAGTGCAGGAGGGCATGCCAGGAGCAGCACCAGGCATACCTTGAAATGAGGCATCAGCCTGATGAAGCTACAGCCCAGGACTACTTTCATGCCAAACAGCAGAAGCAGCATGTAATAGACAGGGCTAAGTGATCCCATAACCAACGGATCAGATCTACACCCTGCCACATCCAATGATGAATGGTGGTGCACAATTAAACAACCAACAGGAGGAGGTGGCTCCACAAATATCCCCATACTCAATGATGGGGGAGCCCAGCACATCAGTGCAAAAGACAAGGATGAAGAATTTGAAACAATCTTCAGCCAGAAGTGCCGGGTTGATGATCCATCTCGGCCTCCTTCTGAAGTCCCCAGCATCACAGATGCCAGTCTTCAGCCAATTCGATTCACTCAGCATGATATCAAGAAACGACTGAAGGCACTGGATACAGCAAAGGCTACGGGCCCTGACAATATTCCGGCAATAGTACTGAAGACCTGTGCTCCAGAACTTGTCGCGCCCCTAGCCAAGCTGTTCCAGTGCAGCTACAACACTGGCATCTACTCGGCAATGTGGAAAATTGCCCAGGTATGTCCTGTACACAAATAGCAGGACAAATCCAACCCAGCCAATTACTGCCGCATCAGTCTACTCTCAATCATCAGTATAGTGATGGAAGGTGTCATCGACGGGGCACTTGCTTTGCAATAACCTGTTCAGTGACGCTCGGTTGGGTTCCGCCAGGGCCATTCAGCTCCTGACCTCATTACAGCCTTGGTTCAAACAAGGACAAAAGAGCTGAACTCAAGAGGTGAGGTGAGAGTGTCTGCCCTTGACATCAAAGTAGCATTTGACTGAGTATGGCATCAAGGAGCCAGAGTAAAACTGGAGTCAATGGGAATCAAGAGGAAAACTCTCCACTGGTTGGAATCGTACCTAGCACAAAGGAAAATGGTTGTGATTGTTGGAGGTCAATCATCTCATCTCCAGGACATTACTGCTGGAGTTCCTTAGGGTAGTATCCTTGGCTCAACCTTCTTCACTACTTCATCAGTGACCTTCCTTCAATCATAAGGTCAGAAATGGGGATGTTCACTGATGATTGCAAAATTTTGCACCATTTGCGACTCCTCAGATACTGAAGCAGTCCATGTAGAAATGCAGCAAGACCTGGACAATATCCAGGCTTGGGCTGATAAGTGGCAAGTATCATTCGCGCCACACAAGTGCCAGGCAATGACCATCTCAAACAAGAGAGAATCTAACGATCTCCCATTGACAATCAACAGCATTACGATCGCTGAGTCCCCCACTATCAACTTCCTGGGGGTTCCCATTGACCAGAAACTGAACTGGAGTAGCCTTATAAATAGTGTGACTACATGAGCTGGTCAGAGGGTAGGAATCATGCGGTGAGTAACTCACCTCCTGACTCCCCAAGCCTGTCCACCATTTACAAGGCACAAGTCTGGAGTGTGATGGAATACTATCCACTTGCCTGGATGGGTGCAGCTCCAACAACATTCAAGAAGCTCGACACCATCCAGGACAAAGCAACACGCTTGATTGGCACCCCGTCCACAACATTCACTCCCTTCACCACTGACGTACAGTGGCAGCAGTGTGTACCGTCTGCAAGATGCACTGCAACAATGCACCAAGGCTACTCAGGCAGCACCTTCCAAACCTGCATCCTCTACTGCCTAGAAGGACAAGGGCAGCAGATGCATGGGAATACCACCACCTGAAAGTTCTCCTCCAAGCTACACATCATCCTGACTTGGAACTATATCGCTATTCCTTCACTGTCGCTGGGTCAAAATCCTGGAACTCCCTTCCTAATAGCACTGTGGGTGTACCTCCCCCACATGGACTGCAGTGGTTCAAGAAGGAAGCTCACCACCACCTTCTCATGGGCAATTAGGGATGGACAATAAATGCTGGCCTGGCTGGCGACGTCCACATCCCATGAAACAAATAATTAAATGCAATAACAGCTCATCTCAATTCCTAGTATTTCTAAATCCCACCAGTCCAACATAAGCTGAACAATTATTGCATGTTGTGATTGACGGTCTGGTTTGTAAACTGCACTGGATCACAGATTGCTGACATTTGCTAACTGGAAGTGAGAACTGCAAAATCGGGACAGTAGTTCACATAGTCTGTCAGTGTGAAAGAATCAGGCAATGTGAGGTAATATAATTTGTCTGTAAATGTTACACTCATATTGCTTTATATTTTTATATTGAAAATAAAGGTAATCATTTCGTGAAAATAGTGACATGTTGTCCAAACTTTGGTAGCCAGTTGTTTTCGTCTTGCACTCAGCAGGGCAATCCACAAGAGTACCAATTTAAGGGAAAACACCAACTTTCTTCTGTATGAGAAGAGAGTGCTGATTGGTTGGCAAGTGAACTCTGATTGGTCAAGGCATTGCCCTGTGGAATGAGCCAGTGAATGGCTGTCACTTATTTTGTTTAGCTGAAACTGGCACAATGTGTGTGCATGTTATTTCTGTCTGCAAAGAACAGGGCCCTGTGTATTAATATATGTAGCTTACAGTACACACCAATGCACCACACTGCGAGCCCTACTGACAGTCTTAAATCGGTTGTCAGTGTAATTCTTAGCACACTGAGAATTATTTAGCAAATGTTGTCCTATTGTGGAATCACATCTCATGTTGGATACTGTGTTTTGGGTTTTGCAAGCACGGGTTGGTTGGGTAGGGCCGATTGCGAACAGCGGAAGGGACATGTTATTTGATACAATCCGCCAGTTTTGGGATGTACGGTCTAGAAACCTAGCATCACACTGGTATTGAAATTCATATATCACGTTACTTATTTGTGTGATAGGCAGGACGTCTCTTTTGCTTGACAGCAGCATCCTGTTAGTGGTGAACACCACACTTGTTGCTCCTGCATCGTTCCAGCAGCAAACAGCTCGCTTCACCTGTTACTCAAATACTGGGGATATATTACCTTTCCAGGGTAATTTGAGGGAGACTGGGCACTTTCCAGGGCTCAAAATGACGGCCTTCAGCCCGTTTATAAGTTTGTGTGATATACAGTGAGAAATGATCTGATCAGTGTAGCCATTGTAATGCAGGATGTCTTTGATTCGCCCTATTTCAGCATCAAGCTTGCATGATGAGCAAATAGCTCAGCCCTATTTATGAGGTTGCTGATAAGACCAATCTTATAGCGCATGGAACTGTAATAATCCCAACGCGTGTATTGACCAGTGAAGGTAGACCGTGGGAGAAAACCCCTTAGCAGATTTCTCAACTAGTACATCAAGGAAAGGGAGCTCATTTGACTGCTCCATTCCAATGGTGAATTTGAGTGTAGGATGGAGCCCATGAAGACGTGCAAGGAAATTATTTCACGCAGCTGCGGATTCAAATATAGCAAATGTATCATCTACATATTGGAAATATACAAGAGGTCGGAGGTTAGGTGTCATTCCCTGAAAAACAGGTTTGTCATGGAATCCAACAAAGATGTTTGTGAGAGCTGGGCCGTGAGGGGATCCCATGGCAACACCAGCGATACATGGTGTCAATAAAACTGAACTAAACTGTGCAAGTTGCCGAGTTCATAAGTTCAATGAATACTGATTCACACAATGGTGACGGGTCTAGATCACCATGATATAGCACTGCAGTGCAAATATCTATGGCTTCCTGAAGTGGTACATTGGTGAATAGGCTAGCAATGTCAAATGAACACATGGACACGACATTGCTATCGATTTGCAAGTCCTGTATGGGCTTCACAAATGTGAAGGAATCCTTCACTGTGTATGTGGAGAACTTGCTCAAAAGCTGGTTGTAACAATTTGCCCAACCATTTGGCAAATTCATTTCAGGTTACTATTTACATTACTTCAAATAAAGAAAACCTAACTACACAAAGAACTGAGCACAACGCTGAAAGTTTCACAGCAAATAGTCAAATGGGAAATGGATGAAATACAGAAAGAAAAAGCCTAAAATACTGAAAACACTCAGCCAGTCCAGAAACAACTGTGGAGAAGAGAAGCTCGGGTTAGTGGTCCAGCTCTGTGACCCTTCTATAGACCTGAAACATTGCTCCTCCCTTCCTCTCTCCACAGATACTGCTGGAACTGCTGAGGGTTTCCAGAATCTTTTGTTATTATTCAGGTTTCCAGTGTGTGCAGTATTTCTCTTTTTGAAAATAAAATATTCCCTGAGAGGAATGGAACTTTACATAAAAAATAGGAGTGGGCCATTCGGCCCATCGAAATAGCTCTGCCATTCAATAAGATCACAGCTGATCTCCGACATCAACTCCATCTTACCACACTAGCTCAGATCCCTTGATTCCCTTCGTATCCAAAAACCTATCGATCTCTCTCTTGGATATACCCAATGATTGAGCATCCACATCTCTATAGTCACAGAGAGATACAGCACTGAAAAAGGCCCTTCGGCCCACCGAGTCTGTGCCGACCAACAACCACCCATTTATACTAATCCGACATTCATCCCATATTCCCTACCACATTCCCACCATTCTCCTACCACCTATCTACACTAGGGGCAATTTACAATGGTCAATTTACCTATCAATCTGTAAGTCTTTGGCTGTGGGAGGAAACTGGAGCATCTGGCGGAAACCCACGGGGTCACAGAGAGAACTTGCAAACTCCGCACAAGCAATACCCTGAACGGAACCGAGGTCACAGGAGTTGTGAGGCTGCGGTGCTAACCACTGTGCGGAGAGAATTCCAAAGATTCAGAATACTTTGAGTGAAAAAAAATTCTCCTCTTCTCAGTCCTAAATGATTGAGCCATTTATACTGAGACTGTGATCCCGAGTTCGAGATTCCCCGGCCAGAGGAAACATCCTCCCAGCATTTACCCTGTTAAATCCCTTAAGATTTTTAGGTGCCAGTAAGATTACCTCTCACTCTTCTAAATTCTGATGAATATCGGCCTCGTCTACTCAATCTCTTCTCATAGGTTAATCCCCTCATCCCAGGATGCAATCGAGTGACACTTTGCTACACTTCCTTTAAGGCAAGTATATCCTTCCTTAGATAAGGGGACCAAAACTGTACACAGTGCTCCAGGTGTGATCTCACCAAGGCTCTGTCTAATTGTAGTCAAACTTCTTTATTCTTATAAAAACTCTTCACAATGTTGAACACAACTATTAACTGCCCCATTAACACCTCTGCTCTAAGAAGAAGGACCCCAGCTTCACACACCCCAGACCCCTATTCTTTCCACATTAGCTGAATTCCTGCATCTCTGATACATTCTAGTAAATCTCCTCTGCACCCTCTCTAAGGCCTTGACATTCCTGCTAAAGTGTGGAGCATGGAATTAGACACAATGCTCTAGCTGAGGCCTATAACCAGTGAGATTTATAAAGGTTTAGCCTCAATTCCTTGTGTGTGTCCCGTACTCCCATTTCTGGTTTCTGACTCAATGTCGGCTCTGAGCTGTTGCAACTGCCTGAATAAATATTTCCACCCAACAAAGCGCTCGGAATGTGAGAAGGGACAAAGTGAGTGACCAAGTACATCAACTCCAAGTAAAACTCCACCATGTAGTGAAAACACTCGAAACACAACGGCTCTTTTCAGAGCCACCCACAATCTCTCTGAAAAAGCTGCACCAACATCTCTCGAGAATTGGTTTATTTAATTGGTTTTAATGCTCAGGAACTCTCTGGAACTTTCTCACTGTCTTTGTGTTTTCTGTTTCAATCTGGTATGGAGATTCTGGGAAGATGAGTTTCACTGGCTGGGAGGATCTTTGTGGTTTTCCTGCAGAAACACAAAACAAAGTCTCTTTTCAGAGTCACCCACCGCATCATAGGGACAGCAGTGACCTGGGAACGGGAGCTGGGGTGTGTTTTATGCCAGAAATATCAGTTAATGATTTATGTTGTGCTCTCGTTATATTCCAATCTCTGAATTGAGCCTTTCCACCGCACCAGGGTTATGGGGAGAGTTTTCATCGTTTCTTTTCCAAACGTACAGACGATGTTATAAAGTTACTGATTTACCCAGATGGCGGATTCTCCCCTCACAGTGAAAAGTAACATCACACCTTCACATCTGCCCATTGTTTTATAATTGAATAATGAGTCAAATGGAATTATTTGTGATGTTATTTCCCCCGAGACGGTGTTTCCTGCAGTGAAACTGATAAGTTTCAGCTCAGTCATTCCGGGACCTGGAATTCCTGCAGTTTGAGCCCGCTGTCACCCCAGCCCACTTCTGATTGGTCACCCTCTTCTCACAAAGTCAGTGACAGCACATGAGGAGGCCATTCGCCCCATTAAATCCATGTCGAGTTTCCAATCTGTTCAGTCCCCGACTCGATCCCCAAAGCCCTGCATAATCCCTTTGGGTCAAAATGACCGTGGTAGGACTCGAACTTGCAATTTTCTGATAACATCATCGAACATACTAAAGTCAAACGCCTTTTCCATTAGGCCACACGGCCATTAGCTCACATGAATGATTCAATCAGAGAACCTCGAAGCACAAAATACAAAAAAATCATTGGCTGAACCTGTCAACCTGGCACAATATTTGAATTTGTGAAAACCGCCAATTTCACTATGGAAAAGAAGTGATCGACTGGAAAAGTACATAAAAATCTATTTTCCAGTAGCGGTTTAAATAAACTTTTAAAACACAATTTTGCTTTTACCTACTCAAATTGCTGGTGCTATTTTATGAACAGCTTTATTTTGCCAATTTTTGTCAACTTCTCATCCGTAACTGACAGTAAAAGACTCCGTTCAACAATCTTTCACACGACAAATAACTCAAACTCGGTGTGGAAGTAATAAATTACAGACTATTGGTAATTCCCCTTCACACAGGCTTCAGGGGGACAGTGAGAAGCCACTGAAATAGTTGCTTCATCCTTTTAAAAGGTTCCTATTCTGTCCTGTTACTGACATGTTGGAATCAAATTTGTATTTAACAAGATATTTCTGTGAAAACAAAATCCTCAACGGACCAGCTGGGAATCTGGGAATCACTGTAGTAAAATAAAAGGCTTTTGATTGAGAAGACGGGACCTTCTCACCAGCAGCCGGGTTACATTCCCCTCACATCCTGACACAGTGAGCAGCTCTTTCCCTCGAGAAATAGACAGCAGCCGTTGGAAGTTCAGTAAAAGGATCGGTTCATTGAAACAAGTTTCTGACTGACAGGTGGTGCTGAATATTAATACAAGAAGGTCCTGGAATGGGAAACAAGTGTCCAGAGTGGGGTCTGAAATCAGGACAGGGAAATGGCCAGCACTGACACAGATCATTTCATTATTACATTGATATCTGACTGTCTATAAGGAGAAGCGAGTTAAACACATGATGGTGAAAGGAATGGAAGATGACGCTGGTTGTTCTAGATGAAGAGGGATAGACAGAGGTGTGGGTACAGCAGACTTCAGACAGTAATCAGCCCTTTCAGATACTGTGGGTGGATCTGAAAAGAGCCTTTGGGATAGGGAAAAAAGCTCTTTGTTTAAAAACCCTCAAATAGCGACCTTGTAATTGGTTAGGTTACTAATGTTTTAGTTAGTGTAATTTATGAATAATTACTAATTAGAAAGTGCTGTTTGGACAGAGTGTAAAGCTGTGAGTTGATGTGTGAGGGACTTCACTGACTAGGGGAAGGAGGTGCTCTTTGGTCTCTTCTCTTCTGCCTTTTCAGCCTCCATGGTACAGGGGAAGAAGCTGATCGGTGAGTAACTGGTAAATTATTCTACTTATTACACGAGCAATAATGAGTTTGTAAAGTTAAGTAATGGCAGGGCAGCTCGAAAAGTAAAAGTTCTAAATTGGGGGAAGGCAAATTTTACAAAACTGAGAGGTGATTTGGTGGATGTGGACTGGATACAACTACTTGAAGGAAACCCCAAGGATGTTTTATCAGTCCATTAAGAACAAGAGGATAACTAAGGAAAGGGTATGGCCTATCAGAGATGTACAAGGGAACTTCTGTGTGGATCCAGAAGATGTGGGCGGGGTTCTTAATGAGTTTTTTGTCTCTGCCTTCACAAAGGAGAGGGATGATGCAGACATTGTAGAAAAAGAAGAGGAGTGTGAAATATTAGATACGATAAGCATAATGAGAGTGGAAGTACTAGAGGGTCTGACATTCTTGAAAATGAATAAATCACCAGGGCCAGATGGTTTGCATCTGAGGTTGTTAAAGGAAGCCAAGGAGTAAATAGTGGATGCGCTGAGGATCATCTTCAAATCCTCACTGGATATGGGGGAGGTGCCGGAGGATTGGAGGTCTGCGAACGTTGTACTATTATTTTAAAAGGATGTGGTAAGTCTGACCTCAGTGGTGGGTAAATTATTCGAATCAATTCTGAGGGACAGGATAAACTACCACTTGGAAAGACATGGATTAATCAGGGATAGTCAGCATGGATTTGTTAAGGGAAGGTCATGTCTCACAAACTTGATTGAGTTTTTTGAGGAAGTAACAAGGAACATTGATGAGGATAGTGCGGTGGATGTGGTTTACATGGATTTTAGTAAGGCATTTGATAAGGTCCCACATGGCAGTCTGGTCAGTAAAATGAAAGTCCATGGGATACAGGGGAATGTGGCAGGTTGGATCCAAAATTGACTCAGTGGCAGAAAACAAAGGATAGTAGTCAACGGATGTTTTTGCGAATGGAAAGCGGTTTTCAGTGGCGTTCCACAGAGTTCAGTGTTGGGTCCCTTGCTGTTTGTGGTGCATGTTACCACACGGGCAGCACAGTGGCGCAGCGGTTAGCACCGCAGCCTCACAGCTCCAGCAACCCGGGTTCAATTCTGGTTACTGCCTGTGTGGAGTATGCAAGTTCTCCCTGTGTCTGTGTGGGTTTTCTCTGGGTGCTCCAGTTTTCTCCCACATGCCAAAAACTTGCTGGTTGATAGGTTAATTGGCCATTATAAATTGTCCCTAGGTAGGTGGTAGGGAAATAGAGGGACAGGTGGGGATGTGGTAGGAATATGGAATTAGTGTAGGATTAGTATAACATGGATGGTTGATGGTCGGCACAGACTCGGTGGGTGGAAGGGCCTGTTTCAGTGCTGTATCTCTTTAAAAAAAATTAATTATTTGGAATTAAATGTGGGAGATCTGATTGGGAAATTTTTTGATGACACAAAAATTGGCCGTGTAATTGATAGTGAGGAGGATGGCTGTAGACTTCAGAATGATATGAATGGATTAATTGAGTGGGCGGAAAAGTGGCAAATGGAATTCAATCTGGAGAAGTGTGAGGTAATGCATTTGGGGAGGGCAAACAAAGAAAGGGAATACACAATAAACGGGAAGATATTGAGATGGTTCGAAGAAGTGAGAGACTTTGGAGTGCATGTCCACAGGTCCCTGAAAGTGACAGGATAGGTAGATAGAGTGGTGAAGAAGGCATATGGAATGCTTTCCTTTCTTGGTCGACAAAAGCAGGGATGTAATGCGAGAACTGTTTAAAACGGTGGTTTGGCCACAGCTGGAGTATTGCGTACAGTTCTGGTCATCACATTACAGAAAGGACATAATTGCTGTGGAGAGAGTACAGAGGAGATTTACAAGAATGATACTGTGGGTGGATCTGAAAAGAACCTTTGGGTATTTGATAAAATCCTGGCAGATTGCCTTGGTTTTGGTGCCCGGAGCGCTGGTTTTCTTGGGCAGCAGCATGGCCTAGATATTAGGCAGCACCCAGCCCTGAGAGATGGTCACCCCTCCCAGCAGCTTGGTGAGCTCTTCGTCATTCTGGACAGCCAGCTGTAGGTGTCTGAGGATGTTGCGGGTCTTCCTGTTGTCCTGGGCCGCGTTACTGGCCAACTCGAGGATTTCAGCGGTCAGATACTCGAGCACAGCAGCCAGATAGACCGGGGCTCCGGCACCCACACGCTCAGCATAGTTGCCCTTTCTCAGGAGCCTGTGAACACGGCCCACCAGGAACTGCAGTCCAGCCCGGGAGGAGCGAGACTTGGCCTTGGACCGAGCTTTCCCGCCGGTCTTTCCTCTTCCAGACTTTTCTTTTCCAAAAATAGACTTGAGGACATTCCGTGCAGACCACTGCCTGATGGATTGGTGGTCAAAGGTGTTTTTCCACACAAACATTTCCAAGAACGCACAGTCCAACTGGATGGAGCGTTCCGTGGCAATGTCACCAGATCCATCCTTTGCAACACCGGGGTCAGATAGAACCTCAGCACGTAGTGACACTTGGTGTATGCATACTGGGGCTCTACGCACAGCTTGATGCAGCCACATACTAAGGCGGCCATCAGATTGAGGGCGACGTTGAGTACATTTTTTCGCCTTTATCCAGAGGTTTGAACATCGTGTCCCTCTGGACCCTGTCCATTTTGCGTCTTCAGATAAAGCGGGAAATGGCTCGGGTGATCGCCACAGCACAGGAGTGGGGTGTGGGCCAGACCTGTGCCACTTACAGCAACAACGTGAGCACATTGCACCTGATGACCAGGTTCTTACCCATAATAGAGAGAGATCGCTGCTCCCACTTGCTCAGTTTATGTTGTACCCTGGCTACTCGCTCCTCCCAGGTTTTGGTGCACGTCCCGGCCCTTACAAACCATATCCCCAGCACCTTCAGGTAGTCTGACCTGACAGTGAAGGGGACAAAGGATCGGTCAGCCCAGTTTCCAAGGAACATGGCCTCGCTTTTGCCATGGTTAACATTGGCTCCCGAATCCAGTTCGAACTGGTCGCAGATGCTCATCAGTCTGTGAATGGACAGCGGATCCGATCAGAATACTGCAACATCATCCATGTACAGGGAGGCTTTGACCTGAGTGACTCCACTGCCTGGGATTGTCACCCCTCTTATGCCCGCATCCTTCCAAATAGACTCAGCAAAGGGTTCGATACAGCAAACACATAAGGCAGGGGAAAGAGGACAGCCCTGTCTGACTCCAGATTTGATTGGAAACTTTCTGATTACCACCCAATTTTTTGGACTGTACTACTGATGTTTGTGTAGAGCAGTTTGATCCAATTGCAGATTCCCTCCCCAAACCCCATTTTGGAAAGCACGTCCATCATGTATGTGAGCGATATCCTGTCAAAAGCCTTCTCCTGGTCCAGGATGATGAGGCAGGTGTCCACCTTCCTGACTCATACATAGGTGATCGTATCCCTGAGTAGCACAACACTGTCAGAGATCTTCCTGCTGGGTACAGTACAGGTCTGGTCAGGGTGAATCACCAACTCCAGAGCAGAGTTGACTCGACTGGCGATGACTTTGGACAGAACCTTGTAGTCTACATTAAGCAGTGAGATGGGCCGCCAATTTCTGATTTCTGCCCTCTCCCCCTTCTGCTTGTAGATGAGGGTGATGATGCCTTTCCTCATGGATTCTGACATGCTGCCGGCCAGGAGCGTACTCTCGTACACTTTCAGCAGGTCTGGGCTGACCCAGTACCACAGGGCCGAATACAACTCAACTGGTAAGCCGTCGCTTCCGGGAGTTTTCTTCGTCTCAAAAAACTTGATGGCCTTTGTCAGCTTGTCCAGAGTTAGCGGTTTGTCCAGATTCTCCTGCATGCTGTCATCTAAGACCTCTGTGATGGATGACAGGAAGGACTGGGAGGACGTGCTGTCCATAGACTTCACGTCTTACAGCCCAGCATTCAAGGATTTGCTAATCCTTAGTATGTCGGACTGCGAAGTTGTGACCGAGCCATCCTCTTCCTTCAAGCTGCTGATCACAGAGCTCTCTCTGTGTACCTTTTGGAAGAAGAAACGCGAGCACGTCTCATCCTGCTCAATGGAGCAGACTCTGGACCGGAGGATGATCTTGGAGGCCTCCGTGGCAAAGAGCGAGGCCTGCTGGCTCTTCACCTCTTGGAAGTCCTCCTTGACCTCAACCCCCATCGACTGCAGCCAAAGCAGATTTTGCATTCTTTTCTGGAGTGCGGACATTTCCCTCTGTCTCTCTCACCCTCTGAACACCTTTGGAGATAAAGAACCTCTTGATGTTCTCCTTGATCACTTCCCACCAGTTCACCGGATACTCAAAGAGGGTCTCACTGTTCTCCAACTTTTTCAATCTCTTTTGAGTTCCTCAATGTTCTCTGGGGTTAGCAGTGTAGCATTGAGCTTCCATGTCCCCCTGCCAACCCGCTGGTCATCCTGTAAGTGACAGTCAACCAGTAAGAGGCAGTGGTCGGAGAAGAACACCGGCTTGACGTCGGTGGATCTGACCGTGAAAGCAGGGGACACATACAGGAAGTCAATCCTGGAATGGGCAGACCCGTCCAATCTTGACCATGTGTATCTACGCTGCTCTCTGTCTGCAGGTTTGCTGAAGACATTGTGCAGTTTGGCATTTTATACTGTTTCCTTTAAGAATCTGGGCGTAGCGTCCAGTTTTCTGTCGTCACTGCCAGATCGTCCAGCTGCATCAATGATGCAGTTGAAGTCACCTCCAAGAATGATCGGCCTGGATGTCGCCAGCAGCAGTGTGAGTTGCTGGAGGATGGTCAGCCACTCGTTGCATTGGACCGGGGCATATACGTTGCTTAACTGGAGCGGAGCATTGTTGTGCATTACATATGCTCCGAGAAGGCGACCGCCCACCAGCATCTTAACTTCAGAGATGGTTAAGTTGCCTTCCCGCAGCAGAATCCCCAGGCCGGAGGAACAGGAACCATTTCCTCCGGACCAGATCGATGACCCATGGGATCACCATCGTGACCATTGCTTGTAAGTGCTGCGGTGCAGGATTCCACACTCCTGACGAAACAGTACGCCGGCTTTGACCTTTGCGAAGTCATCCAAGGTTGAAACACATCACGTGGTGGATTTAACACAATGCATGTTAATCGAAGCAATCTTTATATCCACTATAAAGTTGGGTGTTGCTTACCACACCAGGTGTCCTTGCTAGTCCCGGTCCTTGAGTATCTTCCTGCATACCCATAGTGTACGCAAGCTGTTTCACATTCGTTGAGCCCAGAAACCCCTCATGGTTATTCATGAGGGTTTTGTTCCACTGGGGTGACATCGGCGGGTGGGGGGGCGGGTCTTGTAGGCAGCAAGGCTTGGGTTGTCCTCTATTGTTGGTGTCTTTCCCCTCGGTCCCTCCTCGAAGACATCACTGTTCCTGACTTCCCGGAGCTGGAGCTGGAGTGCGCAGGATACTTCGCTGCTCTCGGTCTCCCGGAGCTGGGGTGCACTGAGCATCTCCTTGGGTTCCATGCTTTTGGTTTGGGGTGCGCTGGGCGTGTCACAGCTTCCAGTGCCCCGGAGCTGGTGGGCTTTATCTCACAGCTCCTTTGAGTTCTGCTGCTTCTTTTGGAGGTTCCATCGTTCCGGCCCTTCCTTGTCCAGTGAGGAGGAGCTGCTGTGGTCTGTCTCAGACGGTAGCCTCCTCTTGCCACTGGTTGGGTGTTGACCTGTTCTTTTTTTGGAGCTTTTTTCTTTGTGGTCTTCCTTTGTACCACCTGCCACTGACCTGTTTGTCCATCTGCTGCCTCCTCCTCCATTAATTCTGTCTGTGGAGGAGGAGTTTCCAGGCACGGAGTAGGTGTTGGGTCACTGGTTGCAGCTGCCTCCCCTTTCTTCTCTTTCTCAGATAGACTTTCATCGCTGTGGGGAGGATTGCTTGTTTCCCTCCCAGTACCAGACATGTTCACCGTTCCTTAACCCGGTCTTTCCTTGATCCTTGCTGCCTGAGCATAACTGAGGCAGCGTTTGGGCAGGTTTTGTAGAGGCGGCCTGCCCCACCTCACAGGTTGCAGTACTTACAATGTTTACAGTCCTTGGTGTGATGGCCTTCCTTCTTGCAGTTCTTGCAGACGACTGTGCTGCAGTTAGCTGCCACGTGACCAGATTTGCCGCAGGTACGACAAACTCTGGGCTGCTCCGCATAGACCATGAAGCCTCGACTTCCCCGAAAGCGAAGCTGGAGGGAGGATGGATGATGGCTCCATTGGCATCGACCTTCAAGGTCACCTTGACCTGCCGCTAGCTGGTCCAAATCCAAATGGGTCCTTGACATCTGTGCTGCCGCCGGCCACCTCAACATACCTGGTGAGGAAGGTGAGTACATCCACGACAGGAACATGGGGGTTGTAGAGGTGGCTTCTCACCACCCGGTCACGTTGCGATGGCAGTGTGAAGAGCGGCTCCACTGTGAGGATTGACAGCGGCGCCTGGTTTCCCTTCTCCTTGAACACCTTCAGGAACTTGATGCATCCGCCATGTTCTTGGACGTCACGTCAAAATATCCACAGCTGGGGAAGTCCTGCAGGCAGAAGATGTTCGCAGCTTGGAATCCACAGCAATCAATAAGGATTTTCTTAATGAAGAAGGTACGATCAACCGGTGCATCTCCTTCCTTATCCTTCACTACCACCCGAACGATGTTACACACTCCCTGGCCTGAAGTTACAGAATTGGTTACAGCCATTTTACTCAAAAACTTACCTGAGACAGGATCATGGTCTCTCCCCTGCTCCTCTTCCAGACATTTCCACAATCTCACAAATACTTTCACAAAGAGTGAGGAATTCCTCCTGCACTTCCCTGCTTTACCTTCTGGAGGAATGCAGTCCGGCTACTTCTGATTGGTTACTGTCTGCTGAATCTCATTGGCTGGTTCATGTCACCAATCAGGTAGCTGCTATTTCGCCGATCATCAAAGGGCAATGAGAAAATGGGGCGGAGATTGACAGTGGCAAATTTTCAGAGCTGAAATCCATTCACAAATTTGAAAAGCCCGCAAAAATATTTGTGAAACAAGGAACAGCTGAAATATAATAAATAATATCGTCTAAAGAGTAAAATGTATTTCACTCTCTCCTTATATTGTGTTTCTCCTCATTGTCCGTCACAGATACCAGACTTACTTTCCTTCCGGGGACGGAGCGGAGAGGAGTGGACCTGTGGGGAGAACGCCGAGAGCAGAACCAATAAATTGAGCCCAAGGATCGCGGCCCAGTCACTCACCTTCCGGGAGAGGACTGGACCTGTGGGGAGAACACCGAGAGCAGAACCAATAAATTGAGCCCGAGGATCGTCGCCCAGTCACTCTCCTTCCGGGAGTGGAGCGGACCTGTGGGGAGAACACCGAGAGTGGAGCCGATAAATTGAGCCTGAGGATCGCGGCCTAGTCACTCACCTTCCAGGTGAGAAGCGGAGAGCAGTCCAGGCACGCCGGAGTTTGAAAACAAAGGAGCTGTGATGTCACAGGAAGGCTGCAAGGTGATTGTTTGGTGAGTATCTGCTGTTAGGGAGTTACTCTAAATAGCTGGGTAAGTAACTAAAAGTAAAGGGAAAGGTCTACAGTTTTTTCAATCAAGGAGGTCGTGTTTTTTGGGGGAGAATCAAGGTCCCTAGTGTAAATAATTTAATTTTTGGGTAATTTAAGGGGATAAATTAAGGGTAAGTTATGGCAGGGCAGCTCAGCAATGTGGAGTGATCCTCCTGTGCAACGTGGGAAGTCAGGGACGCTACAAGTATCCAGGACGAACACGTGTGCAGGAAGTGTCTCCAGCTGCAGCTACTCGAAATCCACGTTTCGGATCTGGAGCGGCGGCTGGAGATACTGTGGAGCATCCGCGAGGCTGAGATCATCATGGATAGCACGTATAGGGAGGTGGTCACACCGCAGGTAAAGACTGCTCAAGTAGAAAGGGAATGGGTGACCACCAGGCAGAGTAGAAGAACTAGGCAGGTAGTGAAGGAGTCCCCTGGATCCATCTCCCTTTCTAACAGATTTTCCACTTTGAATACTATTGGGGGAGATAGCTTCTCAGGGGAATGCAGCAAGAACCAAGTCTGTGGCACCACAGGTGGATCAGCTGCACAGGAGGGGAGGAGAAGGAGTAGAAGAGCTATAGTGATAGTGGATTCTTTCGTAAGAGGTACAGATAGGCATTTCAGTGGCTGCAAACGTGACTCCAGGATGGTATGTTGCCTCCCTGGTGCATGGGTCAAGGATGTCACAGAGTGGCTGCAGGACAAGGGGGAGGGTGAACAGTCAGAGGTCATGGTACACATTGGCACCAATGACATAGGTAGAAAGAGGGATGAGGTCCTGCAACCAGAATTTAGGGAGCTAGATAGCAGATTAAAAAGCAGGACCTCAAAGGTTGTAATCTCTGGATTACTCCCAATGCCACATGCTAATGAGTATAGGAATAAGAGGGTAGAGCAGATGAATGCATGGCTGAGGATATGGTGCAGGAGGGAGGGCCTTAATTTCCTCGACCACTGGGTCTGTTTCTGGCAAAGGTGGGACCTATACAAGTTGGACGGGTTGCACCTGAACTGGAACGGGACCAACATACTTGCTGGGAGGTTTGCTAGTGCTGTTTTGGGGGGTAGGGGGGGTTTAAACTAATTTGGCAGGGGGGTCGGATACAGAGTGGAGGTACAGTAGGGGGTTAAACACAGTCAAATTTAAAAGGGAAACTGAGTCAGTCTGGAAGGCAGAGCAAATATAGACCTGTTACGGCACAAGTGAAAAATGCAAGGCTGGATTGCATCTATTTTAATGCAAGGAGTCTTACTAATAAGGCAGATGAATTGAGGGCGATGATTAGCACATGGGATTATGATCTTATTCCTATCACAGAGACATGGTTGAGGGAGGGGCTGGACTGGCAGCTCAGTATTCCAGGGTACAGAATCTACAGGCAAGACAGGTGAGGGAGTAAAAGAGGAGGTGGCATTGCACTGTTGATCAAGGAGTCAATTACTGCAGTAAGGAAGGATGATATCTTAGAAATTCCTCAAATGAGGCCATATGGGTAGAACTTAAAAACAAAAAGGGGACAATCACTTGGCTGGGAGTGTACTACAGGCCTCTAAACAGACAGGAAGAGATAGAGGAGAAAATATGTAGGCAAATCTCAGAGAGGTGGAAGAATCTTCTTCTTCTTTGGCCTCCTTGTCTCGAGAGACAATGGGTAAGCACCTGGAGGTGGTCAGTGGTTTGTGAAGCTGCAGTGGCTATAAAGGCCAATTCTAGAGTGATAGACTCTTCCACAGGTGCTGCAGATAAAATTGGTTGTCAGGGCTGTTACACAGTTGGCTCTCCCCTTGCGCTTCTGTCTTTTTTCCTGCCAACTGCGAAGTCTCTTCGACTCGCCACATTTTAGCCCCACCTTTATGGCTGCCCGCCAGCTCTGGCGATCACTGGCAACTGACTCCCACGACTTGTGATCAATGTCACAGGACTTCATATCGCGTTTGCAGACGTCTTTTAAGCGGAGACATGGACGGCTGGTGGGTCTGATACCAGTGATGAGCTCGCTGTACAATGTGTCCTTGGGGATCCTGCCATCTTCCATGTGGCTCACATGGCCAAGCCATCTCAAGTGCCACTGGCTCACTAGGGTGTATATGCTGGGGATGTGTTGGAGATACGGTCCTGCCACCTGATGCCAAGGATTCTCCGGAGGCTGCGAAGATGGAATGAATTGAGACGTCGCTCTTGGCTGACATACGTTGTCCAGGCCTCGCTGCCGTAGAGCAAGGTACTGAGGACACAGGCTTGATACATTCGGACTTTTGTGTTCCGTGTCAGTGCGCCATTTTCCTACACTCTCTTGGCCAGTCTGGACATAGCAGTGGAAGCCTTTCCCATGCACTTGTTGATTTCTGCATCGAGAGACAGGTTACTGGTGATAGTTGAGCCTAGGTAGGTGAACTCTTGAACCACTTCCAGAGCGTGGTCGCCGATATTGATGGATGGAGCATTTCTGACGTCCTGTCCCATGATGTTCTTTTTCTTGAAGCTGATGGTTGGGCCATATTCGTTGCAGGCAGCCGCAAACCTGTCGATGAGACTCTGCAGCCACTCTTCAGTGTGAGATATTAATGCAGCATCGTCAGCAAAGAGGAGTTCCCTGATGAGGACTTTCCGTACTTTGGTCTTCGCTTTTTGACGGGCAACCTGCCACCTTATCTTGTGTGGAGGAAAATTCCTTCTTCTGAAGGGTTGAACGCATGTGAGAGCAGCAGGGAGAAGAAGATCCCAAACAATGTAGGTGCGAGAACACAGCCCTGTTTCATGCCACTCAGGATAGGAAAGGGGTCTGATGAGGTGCCGTTATGCTAAATTGTGCCTTTCATATTGTCATGGAATGAGGTGATGATACTTAGTAGCTTTGGTGGACATCCAATCTTTTCTATTAGTCTGAAGAGATCACGTCTGCTGACGAGGTCAAAGGCTTTGGTGAGATCTATGAAAGCAACGTAGAGGGGCATCTGTTGTTCACGGCATTTCTCCTGTAGCTGGTAAAGGGAGAACAGCATGTCAATGTTGTATCTCTCTGCTCGAAAGCTACACTGTGCCTCAGGGTAGACACGCTCAGCCAGCTTCTGGAGCCCGTTTAAAGTGACTCGAGTGAAGACTTTCCCCACTATCCTGAACAGGGAGATTCCACGGTAATTGTTGCAGTCACCGCGGTCACCCTTGTTCTTATAGAGGGTGATGATATTGCCATCGCGCATGTCCTGTGGTACTGCTCCCTCGTCCCAGCACAGGCAAAGCAGTTCGTAGAGTGCTGGAAGTATAGCAGGCTTGGTACTCTTGATTATTTCAGGGTAATGCTGTGCTTCCCAGGTGCTTTTCTGCTGGCTAGAGAATGAATGGCATCACTGAGTTCCGATTTTGTTGGCTGCACGTCCAGCTCATCCATGACTGGCAGAGACTGGGCTGCATTGAGGGCGGTCTCAGTGACAACATTTTCCCTGGAGTACAGTTCTAGGTAGTGCTCCACCGAGCAGTCCATTTACTTCTGTTGGTCAGTGATTGTGTCCCCTGATTTAGATTTGAGGGGGGCGATCTTCTTGATGTTTGGCCCAAAAGCTCTCTTAATGCCATCATACATTCCTCGGATGTTTCCGGTGTCAGAGGCCAGCTGAATATGACTGGATAGGTGTTGCCAGTAGTCATTTGCACAGTGCGTGGCTGTTATTTGTGCAGCGCTTCTGGCTGCTTCAAGAGCTGCGGATGTTAACCCGCTGGGGGCTTTCTTGTAGTTCAACAGTGCAATGCGCTTAGCGGCTATGACAGGTTCCAGCTCTTCAAAGTGTGATTGAAACCAGTCTGCATTCTGCTTCACACGTTTGCCATAGGTGATCATAGCTGAGTCATAGATGGCAGCTCTGATGTGGGCCCACTTGGTCTCTGCATCCCCTGGAGGAGTGTTTTGAAGGACTTGATCAAGTGAATTTAGAAACTTACGTAACAGCTGTGGATAAGAAATTCTGCTAGTGTTGATGCGCGGGCGGCCCTTCCGCTGGGAGTGATGCAGCTTCTTTGGTTTGAGTCTAACCTCGCTGCATACCACACACTGCACACCACACACATCCTTGTCCACTCAACACAGTATTCGACTGGCAGTGAAGTAAGCTTGTATGCAGCTTGCTGTGAAATGGCATGAGACTGCCATCTCTTGGTGTGAAATAGAACTGCAAGAGGGAAATTGATTGAAAATAAAAAGCTCGGTGGGAATGTAAGCTGTGAGGGGGATACAAAGGGCCGGATTTTATTTGGTTCACTCCCCCCGAGATTCCGGCCCTGCTCCAATTCTGGTCTTTTGAGCATCGCTGATTTTTATCGCTCCACCGCTGGCAGCTGTGCCATCAGCTGTCCAGGCCCGAAGCCTGAGATTTCCCTCCCTGAACTCTCCGCCTCTCTACCTCTCTTCCCTCCTTTAAAACACTCATGGAAGCCTACTTCTGTGACCATGCTTTTGGCCATCTGCTCTAATACGGTCTTGTGTGGCTTGGGGTCCAATTTTGCTTTCCGACACTCCTGTGAAGTGCCATGGGACGCTGTATTACGTTAAAGGTGCTCCATAAATTTACACACAAGTTGTTGTTGTTTTTGGTCTGGAATGTATTGCCTGAGAGAATGCTGGAAGGAGACTCAATCGTAAGGTTGAATAGGGAATTTCGATAAATAGTTGAAAGGAAATGAAAGAGCTGCCACAGGCACGATGGGCCGCCCTGGTTGTAGATGTCGCCGTCATCCTTCCTTCTATGTGAGATGATGGACTTGCAGCAAATCCATTGGTGATGGGATAGTTTCCCATGGTACACTTTGTCCGATAGCTGAAGAGGTCAATCTGTGAGAGGCAGGTTCTTCCACAAGTGACACATATGAGGTGGGATTATCAGGTGTCGCTGTTTTCCATGTTGGCACCTGCTGTCAAGCTGCTGTAGTCACTGATCGTCATGGTGACGCACACACCAGTCCAGGGGTAATATCACCATTTCCCTCTGTTGTTGGCCAGTGTCTCCCATGTGTGAAAATCGATGTTTCGGGCCTTCATGTCCTGCTTGCAGGCATCCTTGAAGTGGGGCTTTGGGCATCCAACTGGTCTTCTGTCTCCGCCGACCTCCGCATACAGAATACCCTTGGGAATGTGTCATCTTCCATCCTGCGAACGTGCCTGAGCCAGCAAACTCACCTCTGCTTGACGAGTGTGAGCATACTCGGGAGATTTGCTTTTGAAAGCATTGTTACATTTGTGATTTTGACCAGTGTTTATTTGCGCAGTGTCTCACTGTCTTTTGCACAACTGCCTTGGCTAATTTCAAGTCATATAATGTTCTGGCTGCTGGTTTCATGCTGTGCATCAGGTCGGTTCTGCTTTTTGCTTCAATAACAGCTGTCATCTCTGCTGAGTAGGTGGGGAAGAGACAGTTGCCCACCTCCTTCTGGAATGTGTATTTGCAAAGCAGGTGTGGAAAGAGATGCAGTGGTTTTTGTTGAGGTTCATCCCAAGCAGCTCTGTAACATAGGAGTCTGTGCTCTACGGGCTGTTCCCAGGGATGCACACCGAGATAAACATCAACTGCTGCTGAAGGACCATCAATTCGGTGAAAGACACTCTTTGGTCTGCCCTAAACTTGCTGGTCTTACAGCGCAAAAAGTTGTCCACGACCGAGTGTTGCAGACTGGCACATTCCAAGGTCCAGGACTACGTGCTGAGGGACACACTAAAGCTTGGGGTAGCCGCTGCAAAGGCTGAATGGGGAAAGACCACTGTGTAAGGTCCTCCCGCTATAGTGAACTAAGGAACTGGACCCATGGGAAACCCCTCGGGCTGTATACACCAAATATGGTTTTGCTGTAAAATGTACATGGCAGGTAAAATGGAATGGAAGGGTTGTGAGGCAACTCACTCCTCTATTAAAGAAAACTGATTTATTTCACACTTTTTGAAATGTCATCGAGTCATGGAGAGATACAGCACTAAAACAGGCCCTTTGGCCCACCGAGTCTGTGCTGACCACCAACCACCCATTTACACTAATCCTACATTAATCCCATATTCCCTGCCACATCCCCACCTTCCCTCAATTCTGCGACCACCTACCTACACTCGGGGCAATGTACAATGGCCAATTTACCTATCAACCTGCAAGTCTTTGGCTGTGGGAGGAAACCAGAGCACCCGGCGGAAACCCACGAGGTCACAGGGAGAACTTGCAAACTCCACACAGGCAGTACCCAGAACTGAACCCGGGTCGCTGAGTCTGTGAGGCTGCAGTGTTTTTTTTTCCAGATTTTTATGAATAAAGTATATTTTGGAAAAACAAAATTCTTAATGAAGTAGGTGCAGTCGATGGGTGCACCTCCTTCACTATCTTTCACCGCCACCCTAACGGTGTTACGCACCCCCTGGCCTGGATCGCTGGTGTTGGTTGCAGCCATTTTTACTTGACGTTTTCCTGGGACAAGTACTAAATCCTCAACTGACAGGGAAACCACCACCACGGTAGATCTCCAATCCCAAAGTGCGAAATGCCCTAAATACGGTGCTGAAACCACCTCCCACCCCCAAAAAAACACAAAAACAGCACCTGCATTATCAAACGTCACTGATCACGGTCTCTCCCCTGCCAGCTAAGTCCAAGCATTGAGGTGGAGAAGTGCATACTTGGAGCTGCGAAGAAACGAGCACGAGTGTTTATAGCAAAAAATATTTGGGAGCGGAAACACTGTCCAGCAACAGCTAGTAAATTCTATTTTTGATTCATATAATCAGTGGTGAGCGCAAAAGCTGACCCCCAACTATCACAAATTCTGCAGTTGAGTATCCCACATTTGAAGACATCGCAGGCATCAGCAAACCCACAGGACAATAGGTTAGCCTCATCCTGGGAGAACTTTTTTCTTTATTTCCAAAATATACTTTATTCATAAAAATCTGTAAAAATTACATTCCCAAACAGTTTAAAACAGCATCAAGTCAAAAAATACAAACAGTGCAAAGGTGATCAGTTTCCTTCTATACAATCATGAGTTGCCTCACAACTCTTCCATTTCATTGTCATTTTACATTTACAGCACACAGAATTTTCCCGATACAGTTCGAGGGATTTCCCATGGATCCAGCCCCTCAGTTCAGCTTGGTGGGGGGACCTTACACTGTGGCCTTTCCCCATTGAGCCTTTGCTGCGTCTGCCCCAAGCTTAAGTGCGCCCCTCAGCATGTAGTCCTGGACCTTGAAACGTGCCAGTCTGCAACATTCCGTCACAGACAACTCTTTGCACTGGAAGAGCAGCAAGTTTCTGGCAAACCAAAAGGCATCTCCCGCTGAATTGATAGTCCTCCAAGCAGTTGATATTTGTATCAGTGTGCGTCCCTGGGAACAGTCTATAGAGCACAGACTCCTGTGTTCCCAAGCTGCTTGGAATAAACCATGACAAAAACCACTGTATTGCTTTGAACTTTTTTTTTTATTTCCAAAATATACTTTATTCATAAAAATCTGCAAAAATTACATTGCCAAACAGTTTCAAACAGCACCAAAAAATACAAACATTGCAAGGGAGATCAGTTTCCTTCTATACTCTCATGAGTTTCTTCACAACCCTTCCATTTCACTATTGTTATGCCAATTACAGTTTCACATTTACAGCAAAAGAAAATATCAACAAAACAGTTCGAGGATTTTCCCATGGATCCAGCACCTCAGTGCAGCTTGGTAGGAGGAACCTTACTTTTTTTATCTCCAAAATATACTTTATTCATAAAAATCTTCAAAAATTACATTGCGAAACAGTTTCCAAACAGCACCAAAAAATACAAACATTGCAAGGGAGATCAGTTTCCTTCAAAACTGTCATGAGTTTCTTCCCAACCCTTCCGTTTCACAATTGTCATGTCAATTACGGTTTTACATTTACAGCAATTGAGAATATTAACGATACAGTTCGAGGGGTTTCCCATGGATCCAGCCCCTCAGTTCAGCTTGGTGGGGGAACCTTACACTGTGGTCTTTCCCCATTGAGCCTTTGCTGCGGCTGCCCCAAGCTTTAGTGCGTCCCTCAGCACGTAGTCCTGGACCTTGGAATGTGCCAGTCTGCAACATTCGGTGGTGGACAAATCTTTGAGCTGGAAGACCAGCAAGTTTCGGGCAGACCAAAGGGCGTCTTTCACCGAATTGATAGACCTCCAGCAGCAGTTGATGTTTGTCTCGGTGTGCGTCCCTGGGAACAGCCCGTAGAGCACAGACTCGTGTGTTACAGAGCTGCTTGGGATGAACCTTGACAAAAACCACTGCATTTCTTTCCACACCTGCTTTGCAAAGGCACATTCCAGGAGGAGGTGGGCGACCGTCTCTTCCCCACCACAGCCAACGCGGAGGCACTGTGCGGAGGGGGCGAGACTTCGGGTGTGCATGAAGGATCTGACGGGGAGGGCCCTTCTCACCACCAGCCAAGCTACGTCTTGGTGCTTGTTTGAAAGTTCTGGTGATGAGGCATTCCGCCAAATGACTTTGACGGTCTGCTCGGGGAACCATCCGACAGGATCCACCGTTTCCTTTTCCCGTAGGGCCTTGAGGACATTCCGTGCAGACCACTGCCTGATGGACCGGTGGTCAAAGGTGTTTTCCCGCAGAAACTGCTCCACGAAGGATAGGTGGTAAGGCACGGCCCAACTGCATGGAGCATTCCGCGGCAATGTGCCCAGGCCCATCCTTCGGGGACAGATAGAACCTCAGCACGTAGTGACACTTGGAGTTTGCGTACTGGAGATCTACACACAGCTTGATGCTGGAAGTCCATCAATTTGGTGATAGACACTCTTTGGTCTGCCCGAAACCTGCTGGTCTTTCATTGCAAAGAGTTGTCCACGACCGAGTTTTGCAGACTGGCACATTCCAAGGTCCAGGACTACGTGCTGAGGGACGCACTAAAGCTTGGGGTAGCCAATGCAAAGGCTCAATGGGGAAAGACCACTGTGTAAGGTCCCCCCGCCATAGTGAACTGGGCAGCTGGACCCATTGGAAACCCCTCGTGCTGTATACACCAGATATGGGTTTGCTGGAAAATGTCCATGTCAGGTAAAATGGAGTGGAAGGGTTGTGAGGCAACTCACTCCTGTATTGAAGAAAACTGATTTCCTTTGCACTTTTTGGAATGTCAACTTGGTGCTGTTTTGAACTGTTGTATAATGCATTTTTTACAGATTTATATGAATAAAGCATATTTTTAGGAATAAAAACCTGGGGATTCATACGCATAGTTCTTTGAAGGTGGCAGGACACATTGAGAAAGTAGTTAGCAAAGCATATGGGATCTTGGGCTTCATAAATAGAGGTACTGAGTACAAAAGTAGGGAAGTTATGCTGAACCTGTATAAATTTCTAGTTGGGCCACAACCAGAGAATTGCATCCAGTTCTAGTCAACACACTTTTGGAGGGATGTGAGTGTCCTTGAGAGGGTGGAGGAGATTTACCAGAATGGTTCCAGACATGAGGGATTTTAGCTGTAAGGTTGGTTTGGAGAAGCTGGGGTTGTTCTCCTTGCAGCAAAGGAGATTGAGGGGAGATTTGATAGACATGTACAAGATTATAATAAATATGACAGGTTTAGATAACTTACAGGGCGATGGGGATAGAGCGGGGGAATGGGTCTGAATGGATTGATTTACATGGGCTTGATGGGCAAAATGACTTCCTGTACTGTAGTGACTCCATAACTCAATGACTCTCTCTCCTTCTCTCTCTCTCTCTGTCTATCGCTTTACCTCTCTCTGCCTCTCTCTCTCTATCTGTCTTTAGCTGGTCCTCTAAATTTCTATCGCACTCTCTCTCTCTCTCTCTTTTTCACACTCTCTCTCTCCATTACACACATATTTGTCAATCACATGTCAAAGAAGGAAGCGTAATGAAGGAATGGCTGCGCCCTTGAAAATGTTTTGAATTTGACCTGAGATGGTGAGACACAAGGATGTGAGGTTATTAAAGTCTTCACCAAATGTAATAGGGAATAATTTTCTTCACTGGTGAACCCAAAGGAACAAATATGGCACAAGAATTAGAAAAGTCAGAGGATTGAGAAACATCCAATGGTTCTTCACATATACAAGTCAGCAGACCCACAGAAAAACAGTAGGTTGAGAGTTCAGATCCAGTGATAGACTTGACAAATATCGAGCCAGTGGTTTATTCTTTATAAACCCAACATCTGTCCACTTGGCTATTGCACCTCGTCTCGATGTATCTGATAATACTGATACTATTTGTATTCCACAGTTGCTTTGAAATCACAGGCAATATAAATGGATTGGGAATGTCAATGGTCAGGAACCATTAATGGATTGGGAAAGTCAATGGACTGGAAAATATCAGTGGATTGGGAAATTCTATAGACTGAGTTATATCAATGGATTGGGACAGTTCAGTACATTGTGAAACATCAATGGATTAGGAAACAGGAATTAAAGGGACAGATGGAGTTCAACCTGGAAAAGTGTGAAGTGATTCATTTTGGAAGGTCGAATTTGAATGCAGAATACAGGCTTAGAGACAGGATGCTTGGTAGTGTGGAGGAACAGAGGGATCTTGGGGTCCATGTCCATAGATCGCTCAAAGTTGCCACCCAAGTTGATAGGGTTGTTAAGAAGGCGTATGGTGTGTTGGCTTTCATTAACAGGGGGATTGAGTTTAAGAGCCGCGAGGTTATGCTGCAGCTCTCTAAAGCCCTGGTTGGACCACACTTGGAATATTGTGTTCAGTTCTGGTCGCCTCATTATAGGAAGGATGTGGAAGCTTTAGAGAGGGTGCAGAGGAGATTTACCAGGATGCTGCCTGGACTGGAGGGTATGTTTTACGAAGAATGGTTGAGGGTGCTACGGCTTTTCTCATTGGAACGAAGAAGGATGAGAGGTGACTTGATAGAGGAGTACAAGATGATGAGAGGCATAGATAGAGTGGATAGCCAGAGACTTTTTCCCAGGGCAGAAAGGGCTATCACCAGGGGGCATAATTTTAAGGTGATGGAGGAAGGTTTCGGGGAGATGTCAGAGGTAGGCTCTTTACACAGAGAGTGGTGGGTGCGTGGAATGCACTGCCAGCGGTGGTAGTAGAAGCAGATACATTAGGGACATTTAAGCGACTCTTGGATAGGTACATGGATGATAGTAGAATGAAGGGTATGTAGGTAGTTTGATCTTAGAGTAGGTTAAAGGTTCAGCACAACATCGTGGGCCGATGGGCCTGTACTGTGCTGTACTGTTCTATGTTCTATGTTCCAGATGAAAGGATTGCATTAATTAATGGATTAGAATGTGGAGAGGCAGGAGAAAATGATGCCATTTTAGGGGGCCGGGGGTGAGTAGAAACAGACCAGGGCTATTTTACTCTCTATCTCATTCCTTTCTTCTATCTGGCTCATTATCACATCCTCTCTCTCTCAGAGCGGTGGGAATCACTGGAACCCACACTTGTAGCTCAGGTTGTTTGGTTCCGGGAAAATACAAGGTCCACATCAGATTGACAGGAAAGATAAATGTGATTCAGAGCCAATCATATTCCTTTTGGTGATGTGTGCTCAGCCTTGTTATATCAGCAAAGGCAGCAGGAAATGCAAATCCTGAAGAGTTTTGATAGAGTGAAGAAGGAGAAAGTGTTGCCAGTGACAGAAGGTTCAGTAACCAGAGGAAACACATTTAAAGTAATTGACAAAAGAATTAGAGTTGTGATGAGGAGATTGTTTTTTCAGCAGTGTGTTGCTCTGGTCTGGAATGCAATCCTGAAAGGTCAGTGGAAGCAGATTCAATGTTAACTCTAAATGGAATTGTATATATACCTGACATGGAAAATATAACAGGGCAATGGGGGAAAGGACAGGAGTGCGGGATGTGGGATTAATAGAATAGCTCTGTTAAATATCAAGCAAATGCACAGTAATAAGGTTCAGTGCTTGGACCTCAGTTATTTGCACTCTATCAATGGCAGAGAAGGCTCGAGGGACCATGTGGCTACTCCTCATGTTCTTCCCAGTTTCCAGGATAAAGTGAAACATCACACTGATTTCCAGATGGCCGACACAAATGCAACAGACATCTTTTCTGGAAACGTCACATTTAAAGTGAGAAACTAATCAAAAGGCACGGACGGGGATTGAATCCTTGATTTTCAGTTTACGAGACTGACTCCTTACCACTTGGCCACCATGCCTTTTTTTAACGGACACCTGAGGCTCCAGAGGAGGATTTGTGATTCTTTTTCAGTTTGGTTGAAACAGCATCGAGAAACATGCACAGAAATAAAGAGGGATTGTGGAATGGGAAACAGATCAGCCTCATTTACATCATCAGCATCATGAAATCTTCATTCAGACATTCCATTCTCATCCTCAGCTTTTCTCACATCTGTACAATAATATAAGAGTGGACATTGGGTTGTTACTGGGCAGATTATATAAATAGACTATGTGCATCATCACAGGAAGTGATGTAATATAATCTGTCCGGCACCTCATGGAGAGTTGTGGATGAAACCTTCAATGCAAGATGTGTAGAGTAAACTCAGGTTATTCTAACCGTCAGATTCTTATAAATTGTGTACTAAGCCTTGACAGATATCAGAATATTATATGGGGGCCACAGTAAACCAAAGCAATGATGTAGAAATCTTTGCCTGTACCTTTGAAAAGGTCACTGGACTGAACCAAGCCGAGTAGTGGCCGAGATGCTTCCAGAGGTTTGCAAGGTATCGTACTGCATCGGGTCTCGTGCAGAAGCCAGACATGGAGCAGGTCAGTACACTATTGTCTGCCATGGAGGGAGTGTGTAGGCTACGTGTGAAGAAGTTATTAAGGCACTCAAGACCTATTTTAATTGAGGAAAAAAATGTCATCGTGGAGCCAATGTTAAAACGCTGCATTTGCTGACAATGCAACCACCAGGTGACGCTGTACTAGCACATGCGCAAATGCAGCCTCTTCCACTGAAACGTCACTGTCTGTGACATTCAGGCAGCTGCCAGGATTAAAGATGGAGCTACTCAATTTATCACAGAAAACAACTTAGACCCAAAAATTCCCTCAAAGGTTGCCATCGCCGCCTCCGTCCCACCCCCAATAGTCCCCCGCTACCTCTTGCGCATTCGCCAGTTATATAGTACCAAGTCATCTTAATTCACCTAAAGTGAATTACTTTCGGAGCAGTGACTGTCACTTCATAAGCAAATATGGCACATATCTACACAATGGACATGTTTTGGTTGATACTCGGAGAACGTTGCGCTGTTTGAAGTCTCATCAGAAGGACAGCACCTCTGACAGTGCTGCACACCCTCTGTAATTCAGTGAGGTTTCATAGAGTCAGAGAGTTTTTCAGCACAGAAATAGGCCCTTCGGCCATCGTGTCCGTGCCGGCCATCAAGTACCTGTCCATTCTAATCCCATTTTCCAGCACGTGGCCGTAGCCGTGTATTCTGTGGCGTTTTGAGTGCTCATCTAGATACTTCTTAAATGTTGTGAGGGTTCCTGCCTCTACCACTCCTTCAGGCAATGTGTTCCAGATTCCAACCACCCTCGAGGTGAAACATTTTTTCCTCAAATCCCCTCTAAACAGTGCCATCCCATTCTCCGGACGATCATTCCCCGCTTCCCCCCATCGCACTCTCTGACTGCTCACTCCCCGCTTCCCCCACCACCACCCCCATCCTGCTCTCTGGCCGCTCACACTCCAGGCCATGGGCTCTGCCGCTTCCCTCCTCTCGGCCACTCGCTCCAACATTGCCCCATCTCCCCTCGAGGCTCGCCTTGCTTTATCAGGTGGTGCGGTGAAGAATGATCGAATGTTGGAGCGAGAGGCCGAGAGGAGGAAGCAGCATGGCTTGGAGCTAGTGTCTGGAGGGACATGGGGGTGAAGCGGGGCGTGAGTGGACGGAGAGAGGGCAGTGCGGGGGTGGGGGGGTAGCAAGCGGCCAGAGGGCGGGGGAGCAGGGCAGCGAGGAGCGGGCAGCGAGCGGCCTGGGGTGAGTGGCTGAGAGGGGGGAGAGAGTTTTCCTGCGCATGCGCCACTTCGTCCTGGAAGACATAGGCTGAGCATGCGCAGCATCTCAGACCGCAGGAGACTGTGCATGTGCGCAGCTTGGAGCGCTCTGATGACGTCGGCTGGCCGCTGCATTGTCAGGAATCACTTTGAATTTAATAAGCGTACAAAACAGAAAGGGGAGAGTATTCATTCATTTATCAATGACTTGAACAAACTCACGGAGGTTTGTGAATATGGCAACTTAAGAGAAGAGCTGAATGGCGACAGGATTGTGTTCGGGGTATTAGACAACACCCTTTCAGATCATCTACAGTCCAGGGCTGATCTCACATTCACGAAAGAGTTTCAATTGAGCAGACAAACAGAGGTTAGAAAGTTTAACCAATCCGTTGTTCGAGGGGACAGGGAGAGTCTGATCTCCAGAGTTGCAGACTCAATTGAATTTGTTCAGAAAACAAAAGGAAAAATTAGTGGTAAAAGACAAGAAAGACGGGAAGAGCATCTAGTGGTAGCTGCAACCAATTGCAGTCGGTGTGGCTGAGGGAGACACAAGTGGGAAAACTGCCTCGCCAAAGAAGCTGAGTGTTTTTCCTGCAGAAAGATGGGACACTTTCAGTCAGTGTGTGGCAGTAAAATACCAGCACTGAATATAATTAAAGGGAAATCCCCAGAGAGCAAAAACATTAATGAAGTACAGGATATCCAAAGTGTGGAAATACATTTTTTAGGTGAAATCCAGGAAATAAAGTGAGAGTTGCTGGACGACAGAAATTCTGAAATATTTTAAGATAGAGGTAGATAGATTCTTGATAAACAAGGGGGTGAAAGGTTATCGGGGGCAGGTGGGAATGTGGAGTTGAGGTTACAATCAGATCAGCCATGATCTTATTGAATGGTGGAGCAGACTCGAGGGGCCGAGTGGTCTACTCCTGCTCCTAATTGGTATGTTTGTATGTAAGAAAACATGTTCTAGATACAATGAGAACTATCATTTGTTTGGAATTGGATTTGAAACCCCTTTTATCAAAAGGTGATAGAGCTTTAATTTTTCTACAATTAACAGACAAATCCTTGTGGAGTTGAGATTGACAGAAATAATGGGCTGGATTCTATAGAGCCCTCAACGTCGAGATCTGTGGTGGGGGTGGGGTGGAAGCCGCCTGAAGATGGCCCCGGATGAGGCCCGCCATGGACCTCAACGCCGGCAGGGCCTGGCTCGATATTGCCTGCGACGGCGAGGCGTTGTTGGGGGACCCCCACCGCTCGGCAACGGGACCACAAACCTGCATTAATTATTATCCCATCACTTCCTGATATCCAGCTGCGATCTTCAGCCCGGTGACCGGCACTGCCGTGCCTTCGGAGACCCATCCGGGGAAATGAGGTGCAACACTGGTGGGGAGGGGGGAGAAGGTAAGTTTCTCAGTGTGGGGGAGGGGGGACGGATCAAATTAATGTCATGGGTGTAGGGGATGGTGGGAAGGGTTATAGTTTACAGTTTGTGCAGTTTTGGGCGGAAGGTCAGATGGTAAAGGTAGGTTTTGGGAGGGAAGGGCAAATAATTAATTTAACTGTTATTGGGGGGATGGGAGAGAGGCAAAAGCAATGTATTTATTTCATTTCATTTAATCTTCCTTGAAATATTTTCCAGCAGGACTAACAGCCCTTTAAAAATGGCTGACACTCCAGTCCAGTACTAAGGCAGTGCTGCACTATCAGAAATGCTGTTCTTCAGGTGAAACAGAAAACTGAGGATCCCTCTGCCCTCTCAGGTGGATGTTAAAGGTACCATGGCACTATTTCAGAGAATAGAAGGGGAATTATTTCTGGGGTGCTGGTCATTGTTTAACCCTGAATCAACATCACTTAAAAAAAGATTATCTCGTTTTTATCACATTGTTGTTTCTGGGAGCTTGCTGTGCGCACATTGGCCACCATATTTCCTACATGACTACAGTGACTACACTTGGAAAGTCCTTCATTGGCTGCAAAAAGGCTTTGCAACGTCCTGTGGTCGTGAAATGCAAGTCTTGCTTTTTCCATTGTTATCAGCGTCATTGTGATCAAAAGATCGGATGCGTGAACACAAAGTTTAAATCAATTTTGATTAAAATAATGTAAAAGCATCTATATTCTTGCACTGTACTTAATAATCTCCATCTTCCTATCCTTACAGAGTGCAATGTCATCGACCCTGAAATTGATTCCAGAATCTCATAGAATCTTAGACTCATAGAAAGTTTAAGGCACAGAAAGAGGCCACTTGGCCCTCTGACAATTTCAGCCCAGTTCTGATGAAAGGTCACAGATCTGAAACGTTAACTCTGTTTCTCTCTCCACAGATGCTCCCAGACCTGCTGAGTATTTCCAGCATTTTCTGTTTTTATTTCAGATTTCCAGCATCTGCAGTATTTTGCTTCTGTGTTACTTTGAAAGTTAAAACTGAACCACCTGTTTACAATTCACACTGGGGTCTCCCATGAAATGATTCTGTATAATATTGATAGAATGAATACAGATTCCGACACAGAGCTTCCTGTGGGGAATTGGGGATATGAAAACCAGCAGACTCTGCAGGAATTTCCACTGGGAGCACAGATTCACAAAATCTACCTTTTATATATCGATTCATTTTGATTGTCCTTATGGAAAATTATTTTGCAACAATTTAAACATCAACCCACAGCTCCATGACTGGGCCAATTATGAGGTCATCCTCTGACAGGTCATGTGACAGCTGGAGCCACACGACATCAGAACCAGATTAAAAGCAAAATACTGCGGATGCTGGAAATCTGAAACAAAAACAAGAAATGCTGGATTCACTCAGCAGGTCTGGCAGCATCTGTGGAAAGAGAAGCAGAGTTAACTTTTCGGGTCAGTGACCCTTCTTCGGAACCAGAACCAGAACCAGATTTGTGACTGGATTAAAACCCGGAATCCTGTCCCAATGTCTTTTCAAATAAAGCTGTTGCTGTTTGAAAACACAGCAGTTAAACTTTCTGCCTGACCATGAGGGGAGCTAGGGAGAAATTCACAAAACTCAATCCTTCAACAAAATAGTTCAAAAATCATTCATATCGAAATCATGTGAGGATTCATATGCAGTAGAGAAACAAGCAAAATACAGAAAGTACAGAGGAGAGCTGAAGAAGGAAATGAGATCAGCAAGAGAATGTATGAGAAAAGATTAGCAGGTCACATAACTGGGAACACTGAAGTCTTTTACCAACATATGGACAGTCAGTGAAAGGGGGGTTCAATTAGGAGATCCTGTGGAGACAGATGTTGTGGCTGAGGCACTAATTAAGTATCACAAAATAAGCGGATGCTGCAAATGTCACAGTAAAGGAGGAGGAAGTGAAGAAATTGGACAGGATGAAAATAGATAAAGAGGAGACAATTACAAGGTTGGCAGCTCTCACAGTAGAAAAGTCACCCAGTTTGAATGGGTTGCATCCTGGGTTGCTGAGGGAAGTAAGGGTGGAAATATCAGAGATGCGAACCACAATCTTTCAATCCTCCTTGAATATGGGAATGTTGCCAGAGGACTGGAGGATGCAGGTAAGCTTGGGTAGTTCGATCTTAGTTTAACTTGACCATTTTTATAATGTATCTATTGTAATAACTAACAAGGTCAAGAAAGCCATTTTATTATTAACACATGACCAACGGAGCCATTTTGTGTTCAAGACGAACGTTCCGTGCAGAGGACACTATTTGTGCTTAAACATTAGCACAACACGGGAAGAAACGGTTACCGATTATAAGCTCTCACTCAATTGGTGCAGAGTATGAGCACCAGGGGTTACTTCTGACAGTTGAAGAGATCATCGCATCTCATTGGATAGCTACCACCCACTCCAAGCTGGGCAGCCCCCAATCAGTTAGGTGCTGTCCTGCCACAACCTGCTTGCTTCAATGGGTGCTTGGAGCTTAGAGAGTCATCTCTCAACAGGCGGATCGATAATCAATGCACCAAGAAAAACAAGCTCAACAAAGAAGACACCAGTCCTTCGCATCACAAGCTGGAATGTGAGGACCATGTGTCCTGGCCTTACTGACACCCTTCTGCAGGTTGATGACACACACAAGACAGCTTTGATGGACAAAGAACTCACAAGGCTCAATGTGGACATTGCTGTGCTGCAAGAAACTAGACTCGTCCAAAGTGGATCCCTCAAAGAGAAACACTACACCTTCTTCGGGCAGGGGAAAGCCCAAGAGGCAACTCGTGAGCATGAAGTGGTTTTCACAGTAAAAAACATGCCACTTGAGATGAGTGAACCAGCCACAGTAGGCTCAGAGAGACTTCTTACTCTTCACTTGTCAACAAGCGTGGGCCCAGTTAATCTCATGTGCATCTATGTCCCGACACTCACCTCCACCCCAGATGTCAAGGATCAATTCTTTGTGACACTTGACACTGCCATCAGTAGAATTCCCAGCACTGAGGGACTGTACCTTCTAGGAGACTTCAACACAAGCTTGGGTACTGACTACACAGCTTTGCCAATGTGCATAGAGCACCAGGGGATTGGCAAGATGAATGAAAATGGACAGAGGTTGCTGGAGCTATGCTGTCACCATGGATTCTGTGTGATGAACAGCTACTTCCAGGTCAAGCTGTGCCACAAGGTGTCCTGGAGACATCTGAGATCACGCCACTGGCACCAGCTAGACCTTATCATCACCAGTGCAAACACCCTCAGCAGTGTCCTCATCACTCACAGCTATCACAGCGCTGACTGTGACACTGAGCACTCTCTGGTGTGTAACAAGGTCAGGCTTCAGCCAAGGAAGCTTCATCCATCCAAGAAGAACGTCGTCCTCAGATCAACACTTGATGAACCACTGATCCAGAACGGACCCAGGAGTTCCTCAACATCCTCGATCAGGCTCTTTCAGACAACAATGCTCAAGGTCTCAGTGCGGTGTCAAAGTGGAATCATCTGTTAACAAGCAGATGGAAAGGTGAGTGGAGCATTCCCTTAAACTCTACATAACGGAGAATATTGTCATTGAAGTGGTTCTCAGTGCCATTCCAGACTTCACTGTCATGGAGGAGCTGGACAGTGACCCCACCATAGTGGAGCTCAACAAAGCCATTGACCATCTTGCCATTGGTAAAGCCCCGGGAAATGATGGTATTCCACCTGGAATCATCAAGAGTGGAAAAGCGGTTCTACTGCAGCATCTCCATGAACTTCTGTGTCTCTGTTGGAAGGAAAGATCTGCACCTCAAAACATGCGTGACGCAAACATTGTCACCTTGTACAACAATAAGGGGGAATCGCAGTGACTGCAGCAATTAGCGAGGCATCTCCTTGCTAAGTATTGTGGGGAAGGTCTTTGCTCGCATTGCTCTGACCAGATTGCAGACCCTGGCATCACACATCTATCCTGAGTCTCAGTGCAGCTTCAGAGCTGGTAGATCGACAGTCGACATGATTGTCTCACTTCGGCAGTTACAGGAGAAGTACTGTGAACAGGACAGACCACTCTACATTGTCTTTACATATGAACATACGAATTAGGAGCAGGAGTGGGCCACTCGTCCCTTCGAGCCTGCTTCACCATTCAATAAGCTCATGGCTGAACTGATTACTCCACATTTCCATCTGCCTCCGATAACCTTTCACCCCCTTGCAGATAAAGAATCTATCCATCTCTCCCTTTAAAATATTCAAAGACTCTGCTTCCACCGCCTTTTGAGGAAGAAAATTCCAAAGACTCACGACCCTCTGAGGGGGAAAATTGCTCCTCATCTCTGTCTGAAATGGGTGACCCCTTATTTTTAAACAGTGACCCCTTGCTCTAGATTCTCCCACAAGGGGAAACATCCTTTCCACATCCACCCTGTCAAAACCCCTCAGGATCATGTATGTTTCAGTCATGTCGCCTCTTTCTCTTCTAAACTCTAGTGGATACGAACCTAGCCTGTCCAATCTTTCCTCGTAAGACAGCCCACCCATTCCATGTATTAGTCGAGTAAACCTTCTCTGTACTACCTCCAATGCATTTACATCCTTCCATAAATAAGGAGACCAGTACTGCACTCAGTGTTGCAGAAGAGGTCTCACCAATGCCCTGTATAGCTGAAGCATAACCTCCCTACTATTGTATTCAATTCCCCTGGCGATAAATGATAACATTCTATTAGCTTTCCGAATTACATGCTGTACCTGCAGACTAACCTTTTGCGATTCGTGCACTAGGACACACAGATCCCCTGCATCTCAGATCTCTGCAATCTCTCACCATTTAGATAATATGCTTTTTTATTCTTTCTGCCAAAGTGGGCAATTTCCCTCTTTCCCACATTATACTCCATTTGCCAGGTCTTTGCCCAGTCACTTAACCTATCTATATCCCTTTGTAGCCCCCTTATTTCCTCTTCACAGCCTACTTTCCTACCTATCTTTGTCATCAGCAAATTTAGCAAGCATACTTTTGGTCCCTTCATCAAAGTCATTTCGAGAATTGTAGAAGGTTGAGGCCCCAGCACAGATCCCTGTGGACCACTCGTTACTTCTTGCCAACCAGAAAATGACCCATTTATGCTGACTCTCTGTTTCCTGTCAGCGAGCCAATCCTCTATCCATGCCAATATGTTACCCCTGACACCATGAGCTTTTATTTTCTGCAATAACCTTTGATATGTCACCTTATCCTTCTGGAAATCGAAGTACAATACATCCACCGGTTCCCCTTTATCCACAGCACATGTAACTCCCTCAAAGAACTCCAATAAATTGGTTAAACATGATTTCCCTTTCACAAAACCATGTTGACTCTGCCTGATTACCTTTAGTTTTTCTAAATGCTCTGCTATAACATCTTCAGTAATCGCTCCTAACATTTTCCCTGAGACAGATGTTAAGCTAACTGGCCTGTCGTTTCCTGCTTTCTGTCTCCCTCCCTTTTTGAATAAATGAATTACATTCGCTACTTTCCAATCTAACAGAACCTTCCCGAAGCGAGGGAATTTTGGAAAATTAAAACCAGCGCATCAACTATCTCACTAGCCAATTCAGGACATGGCGACTTGTCAGCCCGCAGCTCCAACAATTTGTTTAGTACAACTTCACTGGTGATTGTAATTTTCTTGAGTTCCTCCCTCCCTTCCATTTCCTGACTTACAGCTGATACTGGGATGTTATTTGTATCCTCAATAGTGAAGACCAATCCAAAGCATCTGTTCAATTCATCTGCCATCTCTTAATTATCCATTATTAATTCCCCAGACACACTTTCCATAGGACCAACACTCAGTTTGTTAACTCTTTTCTTTTTAAAATATCTATCGAAACTCTTACTAGTTGTCTTTATATTTCTCGCTAGCTTTCTCTCATACTCTAATTTTACCTTCCTTATCAATCTTTTAGTCATTCTTTGCTGTTTTTTATATTCTGTCCAATCTTCTGACCTGCCTCCCATCTTTGCACAATTATAGGCTTTTTCTTTAAGTTTGATAGTATCTTTAACTGTTTTCATGAACCATGGATGGTGAGTCCCACCTTTGGAATTTTTCTTTCTCGTTGAAATGTATCTATTCTGTGTATTCTGAAATTTTCCTTAAATGTCTGCCACTGCATCTCTATTGACTTATCCCTTAACCTAATTTGCCAGTTCACTTTAGCTAGCTCTGCTTTCATGCCCTTATAATTGCCCTTATTTAAGTTTAAAATACTCGTTTGGGACCCACTCTTCTCTCCCTCAAACTGAATGTAAAATTCAATCATATTATGATCGCTACTACCTCGGGGCACCTTAACTATGAGGTCATTAATTAATCCTATCTCGTTGCACAATGCCAGGTCTAGTATAGCCTGCTCTCAGGTTGGCTCCAGAACTTATTTTTCCAAGAAATTATCCCAAAAACATTCTATGTACTCCTCATCTGGGCTACCTCTGCCCATCAGAATTTCCAGTCTATATGGAGATCAAAATCCCCCATAATTATTGCTGTACCTTTCTGACAAGCTGCCATTATTTCTTTTTTTATACCCCACCCTACAGTGTGGTTAATGTTAGGTGGCCTGTACACCACTCCCACAAGTGACTTCTTGCCTGTATTATTTCTCATCTCAACTCAAACTGCTTCTACATCGTGATCTCCTGAACTTAGGTCATCCCTCTCTATTGCGCTAATACCATCATTAATTAACAGAGTTACCCCACCACCTTTTCCAAGCTTCCTGTCCTTCCTAAATGCCATGTCACCTCCAATATTCTCATCCCAATCTCTGTCGCCCTGCAGCCATGTCTCTGTAATGACTATCAGATCGTACTTATTTATTCTATTTGTGCTCTCTGTTCATCTGTTTTGTTTCGAAAGCTCCATGCATTCAGATACAAAGCACTTAGTTTTGTCCTTTTATTATTTTTGTAACCTCTAGCCTTATGTGTTGATTTACTCTTAGATTTGTACATTCTGTCCCTTCCTGTCACAGTCTGTTTATCATTTCCCATATTTATACCTTTCTCTCTTGCCTTGCCTTTCCTCCTTGATTCACCATATCTTCCCAAATTTGATCCCTTGCCCCCACTATTCAGTTTAAAACCGTCTCTACGTCCCTCGTTATGTGGCTCGCGAGAACACCGGCACCAGCACGGTTCAGGTGTAGACCGTCCCAACGGTACAGCCACCTCTTTCTCCAGTACTGGTGCCAATGCCCCACGAACCAGAACCCACTACTACCACACCAGTCTTTCAGCCGCACATTACTTTCTCTAATCTTATTTGTCCTATGCCAATTTGCACATGGCTCAGGTAATAATCCAGAGATGATTACCTTTGAGGTTCTGCTTCTTAATTTGGTGCCTAGTTCCTCATACTGACTATGCAGAACCTCTATCCTTGTCCTGCCTATGTCGTTGGTACCGACATGGACCACGACAACTGGATCCTCCCCCTCCCATTGTATGTTTCGCTCCAGCCCTGAGCAGACGTCCTGAATCCTGGCACCGGCAGGCAACACAGCCGTCTGGACTCTTGCTCTTTGCTGCAGAGAACAGTGTTAATCCATCTTACTATACTGTCCCCTACTCCCACGGCATTCCTTTTTTCTCACTCTTTGAGCCGCAAACACTTTTTTAATTTTCAAAATATACTTTATTCATAAAAATCTGCAAAAATTGCATTGCCAAACAGTTTCAAACAACACCAAAGAATACAAACATTGCAAGGGAGATCAGTTTCCTTCTCTCCTATCATGAGTTTCTTCACAACCCTTCCATTTCACTATTGTCATGCCAATTACAGTTTTACATTTACAGCAAAAGAAAATATCAACGATACAGTTCGAGGGATTTCCCATGGATCCAGCCCCTCAGTTCAGCTTGGTGGGGGGACCTTACACTGTGGTCTTTCCCCATTGAGCCTTTGCTGCGGCTGCTCCAAGCTTTAGTGCGTCCCTCAGCACGTAGTCCTGGACCTTGGAATGTGCCAGTCTGCAACATTCGGTGGTGGACAACACTTTGCGCTGGAAGACCAGCATGTTTCGGGCAGACCAAAGGGCGTCTTTCACCGAATTGATAGTCCTCCAGCAGCAGTTGATGTTTGTCTCGGTGTGCGTCCCTGGGAACAGTCCTGAGAGCACAGACTCCTGTGTTACAGAGCTGCTTGGGATGAACCTCGACAAAAACCACTGCATCTCTTTCCACACCTGCTTTGCAAAGACACATTCCAGGAGGAGGTGGGCGACCGTATCTTCCCCACCACAGCCAATGCGGGGGCAATGTGCGGAGGGGGCGAGAATTCGGGTGTGCAGGAAGGATCTGACGGGAAGGGCCCGTCTCACCACCAGCCAAGCTACGTCTTGGTGCTTGTTTGAAGGTTCTGGTGATGAGGCATTCCGCCAAATGACTTTGACGGTCTGCTCGGGGAACCATCCGACAGGATCCACCATCTCCTTTTCCCGTAGGCCCTTGAGGACATTCCGTGCAGACCACTGCCTGACGGACCGGTGGTCAAAGGTGTTTTGCCGCAGAAACAAAACACTTACTGCAGACGTGTTTGCCCTGGATCACACTGGCATCCAGGAGCTCCCACATGCTGCAGCTGTGACACATCACCTGTCCTGTCATCCTTAACGTGTTTCAATTCACTACTTAATTATTTTATTCGATTGTTTATTTTGTTGTATATTTTATTAAGCTTACCACTAGTTTGTTTACTATTTTAAACATTAGGACTAAAATGTACCTTAATCACTTACCAGATACTCATCAAACATGCAGCTTTTTCCAAACCAATCAACTGCCTGCTTGCCTGTGATGTCACAGCTCAACAGATCCTCACCAAACAGCTCCTTCCACTGCACCGAAGAAAGAACCAAATCCTGGAAACTCACCCCAGCGGCTCTCTGTTTCCCTGCTCTCACTCTCCATTGTAATGTCACTTTTTGATTTTTTTACCCCAGCTCTCCTCCTCTCTCTCACTCTGTCTCTGAGTCGGTGCTTTTGACACACTTGTTCACTCTCTGTTCCATCGTGCTCTTCTGTCTCTGGTCCAAAATCTGACTCTAGTGGGATTTGAACCCACAACCTTTGAATGCCTTCCATATCATTATTTGGAAGTCCAACACGCTATCCATTGCGCCACAGAACCGCACATATTTTGATAAACATCACCAAGGCCTTTGATCTTGTCAGCAGAGACGGACTCTTCAAACTGCGATGGAAACTCGGCTGCCCTCCTGAACTCTTGGGCATCATCTCTTCTTTCCACGAGAACATGCACAGTTCCATCAGTTACAATGGAGCAACATCAGACACTTTCAAGATCAGCAGTGGGGTAAAGCAAGACTGCGTGCTGGCGCCAACTCTCTTTGGAACAGAGGAACATAGCAGCAGGCCATTCAGCCCGTCGAGCCTTTTCTGCCATTCAATTCGATCATGGCTGATCATCTACCTCAACGCCCCTTTCCCGTGCTCTCCCCATATCCCTTGATGTCATGAGTATCAAGATTTCTAACAATTTCTGTCTTGAACATGCTCAATGATTGAACTGCCACAGCTCTCTGGGGTAGAGAATTCCAATGATTCACCACCGTCTGAGTGTAGAAATTCAACTCGATCTCAGTTTTAAATGGCCTACTCCTTATTCTGAGACTTGGTCCCCTGATTTTAGACTCACCAACCAGGGCAAACATCCTGTCTACATCCACACTGTCACGCCCTGTAAGAATTTTATCAGTTTCAATGAGATCACCTCTCATTCTTGGAAACTTTAAGGAATACAGGCCCAGTTTCCTCATAAGACAATCCCACCATCCCAGGGATTAGTCTGGGGACCCTCTGTTTCACTCCCTCTATGGCAATTATATCCTTCCTTAGATGAGGAGACCAAACTATACACAATACTCCAGCGCGGTTTCACCAAGGCTCTATACAATTGCAACAAGACATCTTTACTCCTGTACTCATGACCCCTCGTGTGAAGGCCAACATACCATTTGCCTTCCTAATTGATTGCTGCACCTGCACAAGAGCTTTTAGTGTCTCATGAACAAGGACACCCAGGTCCCTTTGGACATCAACACTTCCCAACCTCTCACCATTTAAGAAATACTCTGTCTTTCTGTTTATTCCACCAAAGTGGAGAACTTCACACTTACTCACATTATATTCCATCTGCCATGTTCTTTCCCATTCACTTAGCCTCTCCAGGTTCCCTGGAAGCCTCTCTGCATCCTTCTCACAGCTCACACTTCACCGAGCTTTGTGTCATCTGCAAACTTGGAAATATTACATTTAATCCCTACATCCAAATCATTTATTTCGGTTGTCAACAGCTGTGGCTCCAACACTGATCCTTGCAGTACCCCAATAGTAACAGCCTGCCATCCTGAGGAGGACCCGTTATTCCTGCTCTCTGTTTTCTGTCTGTTAACCAATTCTCAATCCAAACCAGTATATTATCTCCAATCCTATGTGCTCTAATTTTGTTTACTCACCTCCTGTGTGGGACATTACCAAAGCATCCACTAGTTCTCCTTTATCTGTTCTACAGGTAACATCCTCAAAAAACTCAACGGGTTTTTTCAAACCTGTTTTCCTTTTCATAAATCTATGTTGACTCTGCCCACTCATATCATTATTTTCTAACTGTCTAGTTATCACATCATTTATAATTGGTGTATTCTTCTCCATGCTGCTATTGTACACTTTCAGTGACTCAGATGGGGGTGTTCACCTGTATATCAGAGCTGACGACAAGCTGTTCATCTTTTGGCAAGACTCCACTTGGACGTAGAGACTTGGACGTAGAGACTCCACTTTCCATCAACATTGACAACATCACTTTGGAGGTTGTCAACAGCTTCACATCCCTTGGATCAACAATCACCAGCAATCTGTCCCTTGATGCTGAAATCAGCACCAGGATTGCCAATGCTGCAGCTGTCATGTCAAAGTTGAGAAGACGGGTGTGAACCGACAGCAAACTGACCGTAAATACAAAGCTCTACGTGTCCCAGGCTTGTGTTCTCAGCACCCTCCTTTATAGTAGAGAAGCATCAACAACTTATACAAGCCAAGAAAAGCAGCTGAACAGCTTCCACCTCCACTGCCTCAGATGGATATTGGACATCTCCTGGCAGGACAGAGTGCCGAATGAGGAAGTACACCAGCGTGCAGGGATCCACAGCATGTTTGCCCTCTTGAGTCAGAGGCGGCTCTGTTGACTGGGCCAAATGAATGACAGTCACATTGCCAAATACATGCTCTGTGGTGAGCTTGCTATAAGCACAAGACCAACAGGTCAGGGAAAAAATTAAGTCATTTGGAGAGGTTTGAGTTAATGAAGGAGAGTGGGCATGGATTTATAAATGGAAGTTCATGCTTGATGAATCTAACTGCATTTTTTGATAAACTATCTGAGAAAGTTGATGAAGGGAATGCAGTGGATGTTGTTTATATGGATTTTACAAAAGCATTTTATAAAGTACCACATAAAAGGGTGGTTAACAAAATTGAAGTTCATGGATAAGGAGGGTCAGTGTCCATTTGGATAGTAAATTGGTTTAAGGACAGAAAACAGCGAGTCATATGAAATGGTTCTTGGTCAGACCGGAGGATAGTCGACAGTGGTGTTCCCCAAGGGTCAGTGCTAGAACCATTGCTTTTTTTGCTACAGATTAATGACTTGGATCTTGGAATATCGAGTAGAATCTCAAAATATGCCGATGACACCAAACGTGGAGGAGTGGCAAACACTGAGGATGATATGAACTGCCTGAAACAGGATAGTTATCGGCTAGTAGGATGGGCAGACAGGTGGCAGATGGAATTTAATAGTGACAAGTGTGAGGTGATGCATTTTAGCAGGAGGAATAGGGAGAGGCAATATATACTGAATGCTACAGTTCTGAAGAGTGTGCTGGAATAGAGGGACCTGGAGTACATGTCCATCATTCTTTGAAGTTGGCAAGACATATTGCGAGAGTGGTTAGCAAAGCATGTGGGATCTTGGGCTTTATAAATAGAGACATTGAGTACATAAGCAGGGTTGTTATGCTGAACTCTGGTTAGGCCCCAATTGGAGTGTTGCATTCAGATCTGCTCACCAATCTTTAGAAAGGATGTGCGGATTCTTGAGAGGATGCAGAGGATATTTACCAGAATAGTTCCAGGGATGGAGGGTTTTAGTTTCAAGGTTAGGTTAGAAAAACAGGGTTTTTTTCTGCCTGTATCAAAGGAGATTGAGGGGAGAATGGACAGAGGTGTCGAAGGCTATGACAGTTTTAGATAAGTTGGCAAAGAAAAATTGTTCCCATTAATATTGGTACAAGGACTAGGGGATTCAGATTGAAGGTTTTGGACAAGAGATGCAGGGGGAATGTGCAGAAGAACTTTTTTACACAGTGATTGGTAATGATCTGTAACTCGCTGCCCCCGAGGGTGGAGGAAGTGGAGACAATCGTTGGTTACAAAAGGAATTTCGATGGGAATTTGAAGGAAATAAATTTACAGGGCTAGGGGGATCGAGCAGACGAGTGGGACTGACTAGATCTCTCCATGGAGAGCTGGCCTGTACTCGATGGGGCAAATGGCCTCCTTCTCTACCACAAATGACCCAATGACTCGATGAGTTTATGTCACTCTCAGAATCAAGACAACAGAGTGACAGATTTAACACAACATTATAACATGTTTGGTTTGACAAATTCAATAATAACTCATCTCCACTCCTAGTATTTCTAAATCCCACACATTCACTATAATGTGAACAATTATTTCCTGTTGTGTCTCTCTCAGATTTGTAAACTTCACGATATTGGAGTGAGGTGACATCTACTGGCGGGAAGCAAGAACTGCAATCAAGCAGCAGAAACTCCACAGTCTGTCAGGGTTAAAGAAACATTGCAATATGAGGAAATAGTGAAGGGGTTTGATCGGGTTGATGGAAACATGATTCCACTTGTGGTATCGTATGAAGCAAGGGCCGGAAATATAAAATTGTCGTTAATAAAAGAAATGAGGAATTCATGAAAAATGCATTTGCTTAGAGAATGGTTATAGAGATCTACAGCACTGATATAGGCCCTTTGGCCCACTGAGTCTGCACTGACCATCAACCACCCATTTATACTAATCCTGTGTTAACCCAGAATTCCCTACCACATCCCCACATTTCTCCTATCACCTACCCTGGGGCCAATTTACAACAGTCAATTTATCTATCAACCCACAAGTCTTTCGTTGTGGGAGGAAACCAGAGTACCTTGTGGAAGCCCACATAAACAACTTGCAAACTCCACACAGGCAGTATACAGAACTGAATCGGGGTCATTGAAGTTGTGAAGCTACAGTGCACACCACTGCACCACACTTAGAATGTGGATGGAGTAAAAAGTGAGATTAAATGGACAGAAGCAGTCTGAAAAGATGGCTCAAACAAAAGGTGAAAACCCTGAAATGTTAACTCTGTTTCTCTCTCCACAGATGCTGTCAGAGGTGCTGAGTATTTCCAGCACTTTCTGTTTTTATTTCAGCTTTGTAGGATATTATTTTGATCTGAAAAAAATGCACGATCGGCTGTGGGTGCCAGTGAAATTCCACAGGAGCGAATAAAAACCATGCCAATGGTGGCTTGTTGGTCAAGGGGTATGATTCTCGCTTTGGGTATATAAGTGATTAATATGTGAGAGGTCCTGGATTCAAATCCCAGGCGAGCCCTTCTCTGTTGCCATTTTTAGTTTAAAGTCATCGATTGCTTTCAGCCTTCCAGAAAGCGGAATCGATTTCCAAACTGAGCCTGCTTGAGGACCGGGGAACTGGATTCAAAGAGCTGGTAGACAAAATTGAAATGAACAAAATATACAGATTGTCAAGTGGGAATATAAGGTTGCAACAGTAACTAAAGGCCTGCTCGGGTCAGCAAATGAAACCCGACCCAAGCCTGACAGCACCGCATCCGACCTGGTCCGAGTCCTTTCATTTTTGTCCCGTGCCCGAACTGACCACCAGAATGTTCAGTTAAACTTGCTTCCGTTTTTCACTTTTTAAGCTTGTGCAGGTAAGGCAACAAAAACTGTAACTGGACTTGAAAGGTTGTTTAAATGTACATTAAGATTAGAGCGACGTACCGGAGGTGATGAGCTGAAGATTGTTACCATAGAAGTTAGTGATTGTTAGGTCACTAGTGAAAGAGAAAGTCATGGAGTTGTGCCCAGACAGGTTGTCCCACACTGTATTGATTAAAATATTGCCCGAAGGCTAGAAAATATCATTATACATTCTCTAGACTCCTGCTTTACAGGTTGAAATCCTTTTTGCAAGTTTATCCAGAGAGCAGCTGAGATGCAGAGACCAGGAAGGTCTTGAGTGATTAATTAGTATAAAATATACATTCTTATATTAAAGAGATTGTGCTCTACCTTCGATGGAATCGCTCACTGCAGACTAGTGCGGAGTGTTTACCGCCTTGACGTCCTGGCTGTCACTGGATCTTGAGTCCAGGCCTCTGGATTACTGGTCCAGTAATCTTTGAAATTTCTCCCTTGATCTAATACTTTAATCTGGTAAGTCGGATTTTAAAAAAAAAATTAAATGATTTAAGACTGCTTCATGTTCAGCAGTGCCAAATGAATAAAGAAATTCAAATATATTCAAAATTATATATCAACTATTAAATACTAATGCCCAGCTTTGAATACAAAAAATGCCTCTAATTGTGTTGTGGTCTGGAATGGAATTCTTCAGTGTTTCTGTTTAGCTTGGATTGACTCATCGATTTTCTTGTTTTTCACTTTGTCGATGCCTTTGAATAATTGTGGATTCTTCTTCAGGGTGTCTTCTTTCACCAGGTAGTTCTGACCTCTGATGATGTTGATCGTAATCAGCTTCAATTTGCTGATAATTTTGGAAGTGAGCAGATTTCCTTTGCTTGAGTTTACAACATGGAACTTAGTCTGACGTGTGGACCCATGGGAGGATTTGAAAGCTGCCCTTGCATTGGAGCATACAGTTGCCTCCATCCAAACAGAGGTACAGGAGAAGTGACATATTCAGTTCAGTCTGTCGATCATGGGACTTTTAATCTCAGGGTTGTGAGTTTGAGCGCCATTTAGTTTTTCCATTTTTTAGGCTTCATTAACAGAGAGTACAAGGAGTGTTTGAAATGAAATTCAACAACAGTATGAGAAACGCTCTCTTTCATTCGGGACTCTTAACTCTCTGCAGCATCTCGCTGTGAAAGATTGAACTTTATCTCATTTCTTTTTCAGCTGGGAGTCAGTGCGGCTCAGTGGGACTTCTGGCGGTCTCCCGCTTCACAATTCATCAGTGCTGAGAAAGCAATGGGAAATATTACTCATGGCTGAGTAAGCAGAGGACACCGATTTAAGGTGAATGGGAAAAGAACCAAACACAACATGAGGAAAAACCTTTTTTATGCAGCAAATGGTTAAGATCTGATATGTACTGCCTGAGAGTATGACGGAGGAAGATTCAACCATAGCTTTCAAAAGGATATATGATAATTATCTGAAGGGAAAAAAAAATTCAGGTTTTCATGGAATACATGAGGATGTGGCATGAGCTGAGTTGCTTGTGCAGAGAGGCAGCACAAGCACGATGAGCTGAAACCTCCTTTTGTGCTGTAAGTATTCTGTGATCTATGATTCTACACAAAGTGAAACCAACAGTCACATCTGAGAAACTGACAGGTACAGTGTAAACCCCACACTAACAAACCAGCAAATGCCAGGGACAGAGTAAAACCAACAGTCCTAGACAAGAAACTGACAGATACTGTGTGAAACCCAAAAATCGCTTATCAGGATTTGGCAGTTAATGTGTAAAAACCTCTCTTCAATATCCATACTGCAAGGTACAAAGAAAATTAGGTACAAACCCAGGCTCATACTTCGAAGACTGAGAGATAAAGAGCAAAACACAGACTCACCTACAAGAGGCTGACAAGTACAGAGAAGAAAACAGAGGGGGTGCAGATTAAAAACACATGCATGTAACGGATACTGATAAGGATAGAATCAAACCCTTTCTCACACATGACATGAAAATTGGTGGTGTAGTAAATAGTGAGGAGGAAAGCCTTAGATTACAGGCCAATATAGATCGTCCGAGGCAGAGAATATAAGAGCAGGGAGGTTATGACGGAGCTGTATAAAATGCTAGTTAGGCCACAGCTGGAGTACTGTGTACTGTTCTGGGCACCACACTATAGGAAGGATGTGATTGCACTGGAGAGGGTGCAGAAGAGAGTCACCAGGATGTTGCCTGGGCTGGAGCATTTCAGCTATGAAGAGAGACTGAAAAGGCTAGGGTTGTTTTCCTTAGAGCAGAGAAGGCTGAGGGGAGATAAGATTGAGGTTTACAAAATTATGAGGGGCATTGATGGGTTAGATAGGAAGAAACATTTCACCTTAGCGGAGGGGTCAATAAACAGGTGGCATAGATTTAAGGTAAGGGGCAGGAGGTTGAGATGGGATTTGAGGAAAAAAATTTTACCCAGAGGGTGGTTAGAATCTGGAACGCACTCCCTGAAGAGGTGGTAGAGGCCGGAACCCTCACAACATTTAAGAAGTATTTAGATGAGCACTTGAAATGCTATAGCATACAAGGCTACGGGCCAAATACTGGAAAATGGGATTAGAATAGTTAGGTGCTTGATGGCCAGCACAGACACAATGGGCTGAAGGGCCTGTTTCTGTGCTGTATAACTCTATGACTCTATATCAGAAACTGAGAGATCTGGACAAAAGCTGATGTTCACATAAAGTTGTTGACAGATATGTGGTGAAACTCACATTTTTTTTAATTTCCAAAATATACTTTATTCATAAAAATCTGTAAAAATTACATTCCCAAACAGTTTAAAACAGCATCAAGTCAAAGAATACAAACAGTGCAAAGGTGATCAGTTACCTTCTATACAATCATGAGTTGCCTCACAACCCTTCCATTTCATTGTCATGCCATATACATTTTTAAATTTACAGCACACAATATTTCTCCGATACAGTTCGAGGGGTTTCCCATGGATCCAGCCCCTCAGTTCAGCTTGGTGGGGGGACCTTACACTGTGGTCTTTCCGCATTGAGCCTTTGCTGCGGCTGCCCCAAGCTTTAGTGCGTCCCTCAGCACGTAGTCCTGGACCTTGGAATGTGCCAGTCTGCAACATTCGGTGGTGGACAACTCTTTTCGCTGGAAGACCAGCAAGTTTCGGGCAGACCAAAGGGCGTCTTTCACCGAATTGATAGTCCTCCAGCAGCAGTTGATGTTTGTCTCGGTGTGCGTCCCTGGGAATATCCCGGAGAGCACAGACTCCTGTGCTGCAGAGCTGCTTGGGATGAACATCCACAAAAACCACTGCATCTCTTTCCACAAAGTTAACTCACATAGCAATAGCAGAAACAGTCACAAACCAAAAACTGAAACATACAGAGTAAAAACCCACATTCTCACACCAGAAATTCACGGCTACAAAGTGAAGCTGACTCTCTACTCCCAGGCACTGACAGGTACAAAAGAAAACACGCACTAACATACCAGGAAATGAAATGTAGGAAATAAAACCTGATTATCATGTCAGAGATTGGCATTAATGACAGTTGTGGTACCCAGAATGCTCTGCGCTCCAGAATTTGCCTTGTCTCTGATAAGGAGCAGGCGCGGTAGTGGCTGACCTCCATCTGCAGCTGTAGCGGAATATTCACAAAGTGTAGGGAGACCGCGCCCGTAGCGGGTGCACACAGCTGGAGCAGGGCGTCAAGGCCACAATAGGATGGAACAATCCCGTTTGTGTCCCTGCGGGTGGCGGTGAAGCTTTTCCCTGTGAGGCGCCCCGAAACTGCCCGCCAGCAAGGTCAACTGGTCAGAGAGCGTCTGTAAATGGATAGGAATTGGGGATTGGGCAGGGAGCGTCTCTAAATGAATAAGATTTTGGGACTGGGCAAGGAGCGTCTGTAAATGGATAAGAATTGGGGATTTGGCAGGGAGCGTTTTTTTATCCGTTCGTGGGATGTGGGCGTCGCTGGCTCGATCTCAGCTGCAGTAATGTGTCCAGTTCTGGGCACCAGGTTTCAGAAAGGACATCAAAGCTTTTGAGACAGTTCGGAGGAGATTTACGAGAATGATACCAGAGATGAGGGGTTTCAGTTCTCTGGACAGGGTGGTGAAGCTGGGATTGTTGGCCAAAAATGTCAAGGGGAGGTGAGGAGAGATCTTTATAACCAGTAACTGATTCGGATTTGGAATGAATTGTCTGACAGGGTGCTGGAAACAGATTCAATTATAACTTTCATAAAGGAATTGGACAAATATTTCAAAGTGAATTTCTCCAGGACTATGGGGAAATAGGCAGGGGGTTGGACTAATTGCATCATTTTTTTCACAGATTCAGCACAGGCACAAAAGACCGATTGGCCTCCTTCTGTGCTGTATGATTCTATGAAATAGTGACAGTCAGGGCAAGTCTGTATAAGAAGGAGAAATGGAGACAGGTCAGGGAGAGCACATCACCAAAACTGGGAGATACTACATTGGACAGGGAGGGTCGGAGGGGGAGAGAGCACGTACATACAGTCAGAATCAGCACCTTCAGGGGAGGAGAGAGAGAGGAACCAATGAGTGTCGAACTGAACCCAGCCAGAGTCAACCTGCTGAAACACCAGTGAGTTCACACTGGGGAGAGATCATTCACCTGCTCCGTGTGTGGGAAGGGGTTCACTCAGTCATCCAACCTCACTGAACATCAACTTGTTCACACTGATCAAAGACCTTTTCAATGTCCTGACTGTGAGAAGAGCTTTAAAAGCAGTAATGATCTGCTGAAACACCAACACATTCACTCTGGGGAGAGGCCGTTCCCCTGCCATGTGTGTGGGAAGGGATTCAGTCAGTCATTCAATCTGCTGCAACATCAGCAAGTTCACATGTAAAAGCAGGGGTTGGATTCTGCTGTTGTTGCTACTATTCATCACTTTCAGAGACAAAGTTGGGTCTTACTTTATAACCAGTGTAGTCTAGAGCAAAAGCGTCTTCTGAATGTTGAGATAAACGGGAGAAGAAACCGGGAAGTGGCGGCGAGGATGGTGGAGGTGCTGCACCATCACTTTAATGGTGCACCCTCTCTCCCCTGGGTCCTTGCTGCACGCCCGCCAGGCCTGGCGGCTCTGATTGGGGTCCTGAGAGCCCCTGAGACTCGGTGCATCTGAGGCTGCGCTCACCCCCGCTCAGCTCTGTTGTGATATTTAAAATACGAAAGGCCTGTCGGACTGAGAGCTGATCTGGAATTTAGAAAGCAGCATTACTGGAGGCTCATTGCTGCTCAGCACAATCTCACCCCCCGCTCCTGGGAATTGTTGATTCTACATCCTGTAGTTCAGTTCTTCACTTAACTAGAGGGGGAGATGTGTGAGCAGAAAAACAGAGCAAATAAAAAACACAGCTGGACAGATGTGCAACTGGTCAATCCACTGTTACAATAACTCCATCTCTGATTCCCTCCTGACAGTAACCAGTCCTTTCACAGAGACTGTGGGTGGCTCTGAAAAGAGCCTTTGGTTTATTAGATGTCATTTCGGCCGCTTTCCTTTTTCTGGGAGCTCTGAGCGCTGGTTTTCTTGGGCAGCAGCAAGGCCTGGATATTAGGCAGCACCCCGCCCTGAGCGATGGTCACCCCTCCCAGCAGCTTGATGAGCTCCTCGTTGTTGCGGACGGCCAGCTGCAGGTGTCTGGGGATGATGCGGGTATTCTTCAACATTCTCGGGGCGGCACAGTGGCGCAGTGGTTAGCACTGCAGCCTCACAGCTCCAGCGACCCGGGTTCAATCCTGGGACTGCCTGTGTGGAGTTTGCAAGTTCTCCCTATGTCTGCATGAGTTTTCTCCGGGTGCTCTGGTTTCCTCCCACAAGCCAAAAGAATTGCAGGTTGGTAGGTAAATTGTCCATTATAAATTGCCCCTAGTATAGGTAGGTGGCAGGGAAAAATAGGGACGGGTGGGGATGTGGCAGGAATATGGGATTGGTGTGGGATTAGCATAAATGGGTGGTTGATGGTCGGCACAGACTCGGTGGGCCGAAGGGCCTGTTTCAATGCTGTATCTCTAAAACTAAAAAGTTCTTGTTGTCCCGGGCCACGTTACCGTCCAGCTCGAGGATTTCAGCGGTCAGATAGTCGAGCACAGCAGCCAGATAGACTGGGGCTCCGGCACCCACACGCTCAGCATAGTTACCCTTTCTCAGAAGCCTGTGATCATGGTCCACCAGGAACTGCAGTCCAGCCCGTGAGGAGCGAGACTTGTCCTTGGACCGAGCTTTCCTGCCGGTCTTTCCTCTTCCAGACATTTCCACAATCTCACAAATACTTTCACAAAGAATGGATAATTTCTCAGCTTTTGTTATAAGCATGAAGCGGTTAGGATGGCCGAGTGGTCTAAGGGGCTGTGTTCAGGTCGTAGTGTTTTCTGGAGGCGTGTGTTCAAATCCCACTTTTGCCAAGTTGTGTTTTGACTGAACTGGAGGGATTTGGGAGCAGCGGTGAAGGGAGAACATGGAAGAATATAGACAAGAAAAATGAAAATGGACCCAAAGATGTTTCTTCAATACATTAGAGTAAGAGGCAACTAAAGAAAGAGGAGTGCACTGAAAAGACCAAAAAATCACAGTGATTTTTGACATCTTGCCAGGATTGAGTGGCACGTGCACGGGATGATGTCATTTTGCAGCGCCAACGTCATCACATTTCCGCAACAAATCCATCTTCGTGCATGCGTGATAAAGCGTCATTGGGTATCTAGCAACCCCATCCCCCCACCACTTGGCTGGAGGAAGTGGCTGAATGGGAGATTTTGAAGCTGTAGCTCTCCCCCCTCGGCAACTCACTCCAGGCCTCGACGATTCCCCCCCTCAGCCGCTCGCTCCAGACCTCGCTGCTCCCCCACCCCCCCACTCCCCTGGCCAGTTGTTCCTCGCTTCGCACCACCCCACTCTCTGGCCACTCGCTCCAGGCCGCGCCGCTTCCCTCCTCTCAGCCACTCACTCCTACGTCGCCCCGTCACCCCTTGAGGCCCTCCTGCTTCTACAGGTGGCGCCTGGTGAAGAAATGTGGGTGCGAGTGTCACGGCCAGAGCTAGCAGCTGTGGGCTGGGCTGGGACAGGGTGGGGGGTGGGGGTGCAGAGAGCGAACAGCCAGAGTGCGGAATTTCACCAGGAGGGAGGAGGGGGAGAAAGCGAGTTGCAGAGGGGGGAGAGCGGGCAGTGGGGTGGGAGCTAGTAGCTGCGTTCGGGTGAAGTCAGCCCTGGTCAGTTCTATAAACAAATCACAATAACGAATTGGCAGCACATTTTATCCTCTGCCCGATTTTCCTTTCCATCGATCGGGGTGCTAATTCACTATCTTCCAATGGAAATTCAATCAGAAAATTCCTTTTGTATTGAATGGATTACTGAAATGTTAAATGGATCTGAGGATGACAGTTAGTATTAAGAAACGCACCTGAGTGAATTAGCACCCCAATCGATGGAAAGGAAAATCGGGGAAAGTATAAAATGTGCTGCCAATTCGTTATTGAGATTCGTTGAGTAATTCGATTCTGCCCAACACTGAAATTGGCGGCTTTTTTGAATTCAACCTTTCTGCCAGGACGACAATTTAAGCCAATGATTTGCTGTATTTTCTAATTCGAGGCTCGGCAATTGGTTAAGACATGCGAATGGGAAGAGGGTGACCAATCAGAAGTGGGCTCGGGATCGAGAAGCAGAGTTAACGTTTCGGGTCAGTGACCCTTCTTCGGAACTGACCCGAAACGTTAACTCTGCTTCTCTTTCCACAGATGCTGCCAGACCTGCTGAGTGAATCCGGCATTTCCTGTTTTTGTTTCAGATTTCCAGCATCCGCAGTATTTTGCTTTTAATTTAGTGGGCTCTGGATAGCGCGGGCTCAAACTGCGGGACTTCCAGGTCCCTGAATGATTGAGCTTAAACTGATCAGTTTCACAAACCCTGTCAGTTTCAGTGCAGGAAACACCGTCTCGGGGGAAATAACATCACAAGTGGGTCTGGTTCCAGTGACCGATTCAACGGCTGCTGCAAAACTCCCGGATTCCCTCATTGCATCGAAATCATTTTGAAATTCTATGAAAACAATGAGTGATTCTGGAGGAGTGATGTGGCTTTTCACTGAGGGCATGTGTGGACGGGGGAAATAACTAAGTGTGGAGCCTCGGGCACTGTTTACACAGCCCGTTTAGAAAATCAAATCCACTGCACATCCTTGCCACAAATGAAATGTCAAATTTGGGGATTCCAGTTTTGTATCTCGAACACAGCACAGATTTATTCCAGACAGTTCTAAACAGCCTATCCCAGCTCCCGTTTCCAGGTCACTGCTCTCTCTGTGAGGCGGTGGGTGGCTCTTGGAAGAGCCTTTGTTGTGTTTGCTGGAAAGGGTCGAGTTGTTCAGCCGCTGAATTCGTAGAGAGTGCGGCAATGCCGTTACAGAGCGTACACCACATCCATGGCAGTGACCGTCTTGCGCTTGGCGTGTTCAGTGTAGGTGACCGCATCCCTGATCACATTCTCCAGGAAAACCTTCAACACCCCGCGAGTCTCCTCATAGATCAAACCCGAGATCCGCTTGACCCCGCCACGGCGAGCCAGGCGGCGGATTGCTGGTTTGGTGATGCCCTGGATATTATCAAGAAGCGGTTTGCGGTGCCGCTTTGCTCCGCCTTTGCCCAGTCCTTTCCCTCCTTTCCCTCTGCCAGACTTTCTTTTATTAATTTCCAAAATATACTTTATTCATAAAAATCTGTAAAAAAAAATACATTACAAAACAGTTCCAAAAAGCACCAAGTCAAACAATACAAAGAGTGCAAAGGAGATCAGTTTCCTTCAATACAGGAGTGAGTTGCCTCACAACCCTTCCATTTCATTGTCATGCCATGTACATTTTACAGCAAACAAATATTTTCTGGCTACAGTTCGAGTGGTTTCCCATGGATCCAGCCCCTCAGTTCAGCTTGGTGAGGGGACCTTACACAGTGGTCTTTCCACATTGAGCCTTTGCTGCGGCTGCCCCAAGTTTTAGTGTGTCCCTCAGCACGTAGTCCTGGACCTTGGAATGTGTCAGTCTGCAACATTCGGTCGTGGACAACTCTTTGCGCTGGAAGACCAGCAAGTTTCGGGCAGACCAAAGAGCGTCTTTCAACGAATTGATAGTCCTCCAGCAACAGTTGATGTTTATCTCGGTGTGCGTCCCTGGGAACAGCCCATAGAGCACAGACTCCTGTGCTGCAGAGCTGCTTGGGATGAACCTCGACAAAAACCACTGCATCTCTTGCACACCTGCTTTGCAAAGACACATTCCAGAAAGAGGTGGGCAACGTCTCTTTTCCACCACAGCCACCTCGAGGGCCGCGTGTGGATGGGGTGAGACTTCGGGTGTGCAGGAAGGATCTGACAGGGAGGGCTCTTCTCATCATCAGACAGGCTACATCTTGGTGCTTGTTTGAAAGTTCTGGTGATGAGGCATTCTGCCAAATGACTTTGGACTTCTGCTCAGGGGACCATCCAACAGGATCCACCATCTCCTTTTCCCGTAGGGCCTTGAGGATATTCCGTGCAGACCACTGCCTGATGGATTGGTGGTCAAAGGTGTTTTTCCACAGAAACTTTTCCATGAAGGATAGGCAGTACGGCACAGTCCAACTGGATGGAGCATTCCGCGGCAATATGACCAGGCCCATCCTTTGCAACACCGGGGACAGATAGAACCACAGCACGTAGTGACACTTGAAGTTTGCAAACTAGGGATCTACACACAGCTTGATGCAGCCGCACACAAAGGTAGCCATAAGGATGAGGGCGACGTTGGGTACATTTTTCCCGCCCTTATCCAGAGGTTTGAACATCGTGTCCCTCCGGAATCGGACCAGTTTGGATCCCCAGATGAAGCGGGAAATGGCTCAGGTGATCGCCACAGCGCAGGAATGCGGGATGGGCCAGACCAGCACCACGTACAGCAATGTGAGCGCCTCGCACCTGATGACCAGGTTCTTACCCATAATGGAGAGCGATCGCTGCTCCCACATGCTCAGCTTATGTTGTACCCTGGCTACTCGCTCCTTCCAGGTTTTGGTGCACGTCTCAGCCCTTCCAAACCATATCCCCAGCACCTTCAGGTAGTCTGACCTAACGGTGAAGGGGACAAAGGATCGGTCAGCCGAGTTCCCAAAGACCAGGGTGGCAGAGTGGCGCAGTGGTTAGCACCGCAGCCTCACAGCTCCAGCGACCCAGGTTCAATTCTGGGTACTGCCTGTGTGGAGTTTGCAAGTTCTCCCTGTGTCTGCGTGGGTTTCCTCCGGGTGCTCCGGTTTCCTCCCACAAGCCAAAAGACTTACAGGTTGATAGGTAAATTGGCCATTATAAATTGCCCCTACTATTGGTAGGTGGTAGGGAAATATAGGGACAGGTGGGGATGTGGTAGGAATATGGGATTAGTGTAGGATTAGTATAAATGGGTGGTTGATGGTCGGCACAGACTCGGTGGGCCGAAGGGCCTGTTTCAGTGCTGTATCTCTAAACTAAACTAAACTAAACATGGCCTCGCTCTTGCCGTGTTTAACATTGGCTCCCAAGGCCAGTTCGAGCTGGTCGCAGATGCTCATCAGACTGCGCACAGACAGTGGATCCGAGCATAAAACGGCGACGTCATCCATGTACAGGGAGGTTTTAACCTGAGTGCCTCCGCTGCCTGGGATTGTCACCCCTCTGATGCTCGCATTCTTCCTAATAGACTCAGCAAAGGGTTCAATACTGCAAACAAATAAGACCGGGGAGAGAGGACAGCCCTGTCTGACTCCAGATTGGATCGGGAAACTTTCTGATTCCCACCCATTGATTGAGACTGCACTACTGATGTTTGTGTAGAGTCGTTTGATCCAATTTCAGATTCCCTCCCCAAACCCCATTTTGGAATGCACATCCATCATGTAAGTGTGCGATATCCTGTCAAAAGCCTTCTCCTGGTCCAGGCTGATGAGGCAGGTGTCCACCCTCCTGTCCCGTACATAGGTGATCATATCCCTGAGTAGCGCAAAGCTATCAGAGATTGTCCTGCCTGGTACAGTATAGGTCTGATCAGGGTGAATCACCAACTCCAGAGCAGACTTGAATCGACTGGCTATGTCTTTTGACAGAATCTTGTCGTCAGCATTAAACAGAAATTGGGCCACCAATTTCTGATTTCTGTCCTCTCCCCCTTCCGCTTGTCGATGAGGGTGATGATGCCTTTCCTCATGGATTCTAACATGCTGCTAGCCTGGAGCATACTCTTGTTTACTGGCAGACATGTTGATTCTTGCCTCAAATCAGTGCACAATAAAAGAGACTGATTCTGTCAGGCTCCTTTTTATACAGGCCACCCGGACCTGGCTGAGAAAGGCAGAGTGAGAGCAGGGAGGGGAGGAGACAAGAGTGAAGATTAAACAGAGAGCTAGATGGAGGAGACACCCAGAGTGACAGACAGAGAGAGAACGGCCCCTCATCTTTCAGCTCCACCTCCAGTTTCCTCTGGGCTATCAATTTCAAACCCTTTATTAACAGTAGAACCGAAACCCAGCTCTCCACACAAACCCTTCCAGACTCGGCCTTCATAGTCAAGGCTTTCCAGAAAGCCGGAGCTTTTAAATATGGTCCCGATGCAATTAGCACTCAGTAATATTCCCACCTAAACACAGTCCATTCTATAACAAGAAACCTCCTCAGTAACATCACCATTTCCACACACATCCGCTTCCAGCAGTTTCCAGCACCTTACTGCAGCTGTTTGGGAAATCTCCTGTGTTATCTCCGGCCTTTACCCGGCAGTGTTATTGTCTCACACTGAATCTGCCAGAAATCCTGTTCTCTTTATTGCGAGAGAGAAAGCACGGATTTAGGAAATGTTCATTTGAAATGATCTCTATTGAGAACGAGCCCGGCCGTGGGACAGGTATTCCAGTGCAAAGAGCTGTCCATGACCGAGTGTTGCAGACTGGCACATTGCAACGTCCAAGACTATGTGCTGTGGGACGGCATTAAAGCTTGGGGAAGCCACCATGGAGACTCAATGGGGAAAGGCTGCAGTCTAAGGCCCTAGTAGGCCATAGTACAGTGAGGGGCTGGAACCCGTGTAAAACCCCTCGGGTTGTTTGCACCAGAGAATGTTTGATGTGTAATGTAAATACTGTAAATATAACCTGTGCAGGCAGGGATAGTGAGATACATCATGTACATTATTGAAGGAAACTGATCTGTATTGTACCTTATGTAATATTAAATTTGAACTGCTTTGCAATGTAATTGCACAAATTATATGAATAAAATACATATTGTGCAAAAGAAAGCAGCTCTCCTGTCAACACACACCTTGTCTCAGGGCACAACTTTCCTGTGATCTTGTCATACCCAACTTCGCTCTATATCTTCTGACACACACACTTTGCAGTCTGTCATTTCCAAAAACAAGCATTCTAAAATCAAAAGACCTTTTGTTTATTTCTCCTTTCTTTTCATTTCTCCTCTATTCTTCTCAATCACTCCCTTCAACAGTCCTATTCAGATCAAGGTGGAATGTGAATCGTGTCACAACTCACCTGACACTATTATTACCCTTCTTTTCTCTTGTCTCATTCAATGGGAAAGTTTTATTCACCAGTCTGTTGCTGTTTTACACTCTTGCCATACCATCTGGTATTGCATCCATCTGAATTCTGTGCTTTCATGGCCTTATATTTCTTTTCCACTTCTGGATGATTTGTTTGCTTCAGTTCCATTCAACCAGGCTGGACCACAGGGAAGTTTAGAACCTTTGCCAACGTGGATGGGTCCACGTTGATCCATTACATTCAGAATCACCTCCTTGAAATAACTCCATAGTACAACTACAGTAACCACACAGCATCTGCTTCAAACACTCCTCCACATTTTATCTGTTCTGACCGTCAACACCTCCAGCTCTTTTGTTTAAGTGGAACCCATCAGGTGTGTATAGGCTCCTTCTATTCTGAAAGCTGTAGCACTGGTTCAGGGAATTCAGCCCTGTTTCTCTACTCGAAAGGATCAGCCATGCTTGATCTGCCTCGTATTTTGCTTTTATTGCAACGTTACAAGACCTCCAATCCTCTGGCACCAGACCTGTATCCAGTGAGGGATTGGAAAATGATGGTCAGACCTTCCACTATTTCTTCCCTGGCTTCTTTCAACAGCCTGGGGTACATTTCAACTGGTCCAGATGATTTATCCACATTCAACGATGCTCATCCCATTAAGACTTCCTCTCTCCTTAAGTTATCACGTCCAATGCTTCACACTCCTCCTCCTTAATAACAATATCTGCATCACCCTCTCATTCGGGAAAACAGTAAAGTATTCATTCAGGATATTGGCAACATCTTCCACCCCGATACAAAGGTGACATTTTTGATCTTTTATGTGCCCTGCTGTTTGCTCAGTTGCCTCTTACTCTCATGTTTTGATGCAACCTCTTTGGGTCCATTGTTATTTTGTTCGTCCATGTTCTTTCCTGCTTTTTCTTTGCTCTTCACCGCTGCTCCCAAACGCCTCCAGTTCAGTCAAAACACAACTTGTCAGAAGTGGGATTCGAACCCACGCCTCTAATGGAGACTGCGACCTAAACGCAGCAGCTTAGTCCGCTCGGCCATCCTGACTGCCGGCGATATACTATCAATGCTAAGGAAATTATTCATTCTTTGTGAAAGTATTTGTGAGATTGTGGAAATGTCTGGAAGAGGAAAGACCGGCGGGAAAGCTCGGGCCAAGGCCAAGTTTCGCTCCTCCCGGGCTGGACTGCAGTTCCCGGTGGGCCGTGTTCACAGGCTCCTGAGAAAGGGTAACTATGCTGAGCGTGTGGGTGCCGGAGCCCCGGTCTTTCTGGCTGTTGTGCTCGAGTATCTGATCGCTGAAATCCTCGAGCTGGCCGGCAACGCGGCCCGGGACAACAAGAAGAACCGCATCATCTCCAGACACCTGCAGCTGGCCGTCCGCAACGACGAGGAGCTCAACAAGCTGCTGGGAGGGGAGACCATCGCTCAGGGCGGGGTGCTGCCTAATATACAGGCCTTGCTGCTGCCCAAGAAAACCAGCGCTCAGAGCTCCCAGAAAAAGTAAAGCGGCCAAAATGTCATCTAATAAACCAAAGGCTCTTTTCAGAGCCACCCACAGTCTCTGTGAAAGGACTGGTTACTGTCAGGAGGGAATCAGAGCTGGAGTTATTGTAACAGTGGATTGACCTGTTTCACATCTGCCCAGGTGTGTTTTCAGTTCCCTCTCTGGATTTCGCTCTGTTTCTCTGCTCACATATCTCCCCCTCGTGTTAAGTGAAGAAGTGAACTACAGGGTGTCAGAATCAACAATTTAATAAATCCCGCTGCCTTCGATTTGATAAATCCCGAGATTATCCCGGTACATTAACGGGAACTGGTTCGGAGCTGATGAATTAATTTAATAATGGAAGTGTCCGGGTTAATTCTCTGTTTTTCATTTGGACAGTTTGAATTGTGTTTTTTTTTTCTCTCCGGTGATCTGAGCGCCGCTTCTCAATGAGAATCTGCTCCCGGAACAGAGTAAATGCAGGAAGGAAGAGGCCATTCGCGGGCTGTGTGTTTCTCTCCGAACCTGATCTGTTCAGACCGCACTGTTCCCAGAGGACGGAATCAGTGAGAGTTGTGCACACACAGGAGCTGAGTCCATTGCAGCGCTTTAATATGTGCCTTCCCCCCGGCCCTCCCTATTCTCTGGACACAGAGCTGTCTGTTCCCCCCGGCGGCGGGATAGGGTCGGGGATTCTCTCCCCGCAGTGTCAGGGTCTGCAGCCCCGGGGAACTGGCGGTTTCAGTCAGAGTGACCGAGCTAACTTACATATCCTGTGTACTGATCTCCAATGGATTCAAATATTAGTGAACTCATTGGGTAATGTTTGTAAATAACCTTCCTGTGAACGGACCCGGCTCCATTAATGCCTTCCAAATAAAACTGGGATCCATTTCTTTTCCCCAAATGCCAGCTAACGGATCCCAGGAGCAGGGTTGAGATTGTGCTGAACAGCAATGAGTCTCCGGTAATGCTGCTTTCTAAATTCCAGATCAGCTCTCAGTCCTGCAGGCCTTTCGGGAAAGTGATGTGACAAAACAGAAACCATGTGACCGCCCCTCCAATCTAATGGGTTTGATGATGAACAGAGATGGCAGCTCTTTCCTTTGCTGATTTGGTGGCTCTGAAAAGAGCCCTTGTTACACGTGTTACTGAAGCTGGGTTTAAGGTGCGTTCCCCGCAGATGCGGCGGGCCAGCTGGATGTCTTTGGCCATGATGGACCGTGATCATTCTGGTGAATCTGCTCATTTTCCGGCAGAAGAATCAGTCGCTGTTTGAACTGTTTAAAGTCAGGGATGTATTAGCAGCCAGAAAGTGAAGGGCAGTTCATTGCTCCCTGCAGCATTATCCGCCTCTTTCAGGAGAAAGGATCAGAAACAGCTCGTTTCTGTCAGTCCCCGAGAAGCCTGTGAGAAGCGGTTAGTCGCTAATTTGTTCCTTTTACAGAGAGGAAGCTGATATTTGTCCCGTTTTAAATTGCTGAACCGGACCTTCCTCCCGCCGCTTACAGTTAACAGATTGACAAATGAAAACGATTCCTAAAATCGCGTCAGGATTTTGTGACGGTAAATACAGTAAAACAGAACATGAAATGAGAGGTTTTAAAATTGTTGCCTGAAAATTGAAATTTTCCATCACTTCAATTCCTTCCTGCTCTGGAATTGCCGGGCTTTTTCCAATTGGAAAATCTAAGCCAATGAGAACTTCTATTTACTTAGATGTGATTCTCCTATTGGTTAAGAAGTGGATTGAGAAGCGGGTGACCAATCAGAGACAGAGTCAAACTGTGGGGATTCCAGGCCCCCAGTAACTGAGCTGAAACTGTTCAGATTGACAAACCCTGGCAGTAGCTTCACACATTGGACACTTCACACTGAGTCATTCAAGGGCTGGTGTGAGAGAAGCTTCAGATCCTGTCATTACTCTCTGACTCATTATTCATCTAGAACCAAACAATTAGTAAATGTGAAGCAGTGAAGAGACTTTTCACTCTCACTGCAGAATGTGTCATCTGGGGAAATAAGGAACTATTATATTCGGAGATTCCAGGTACATTCCTCCCTGAACAAATCCATTCCTAACATTCCCGATCACAGCCTATCCCAGCTCCTGTTGTCACCCGACTCCAGCTGAATTGGAGAAACTCATGTGTTGGGATTTGAGTTGTGAGGTGGGGTTTCTCCGCCAGTGTTACTTTCTTACAGACTCTCCCCCTGAATTTGTGAACTGAGACTGCACCGAACACATCTCCAGTTAGAGAGAGGGCCGGATATCCCTCTGTTTTATTACAGAGAGTGGGGAAAGGGCTGGGTGGAGGGGAGTCACCAGGGATCCTGGATTTACTCCAAATCATTTCCATGTGGAATCTGCAGGCGGGGCCGGGACAGGGATCATTTGATCAGGGGATCAGCTCTTTCCTCAGAGATGTGGGTGGCTCTGAGAAGAGCCTTTGTGTTCAGATGTTTACAAGTTTCCCGCGCTTTCACTTCTTTCCAGACCCTGCTTTCTGAGACTTCGCTGCTTTCGGCTTGACCTTGCTCTTCCATGTCTGCACTTTCTTCAGCGCCTTTCCGCCCGCTGCACTCTTGCCTTTTTTGACCTTCTTCGCAGGAGACCTTTTCTGAAGCACTGCTTTCTTCACCGCCTTATTTGGCGTTGCCGCCGCCTTGCTGCTCGTTTTCTTGGCTGTTACTTTCTTTGTTGTCACTTTCTTGTCTGCTGGTTTCTTCACTAAAGATTTCTTGTCTGCTGGTTTCTTCACTGAAGATTTCTTGTCTGCTGGTTTCTTCACTAAAGATTTCTTGGCTGCTGGTTTCTTCACCTTCTTTCCCACCTTTCCCTGGGTTTTGCTTCTTGCTGATTTTGAAGGAGCCGGAGGCGCCCTGTCCCTTGCTCTGCACCAGGGAGCCTTTGTTCACATTCCTCTTGATACTTTGCTTGATCTGGGTCTTGAGCTTCTCCTGAGCGGTGGCAGACCTGCAAGGAATCAACGACCAGCTAGCGTATAAAGCGAGAACAAGGCTCAGGGCCTTCAGTTACCTGGAGGGGAGTCGGAGAGGCAGCGGATCCTGTGAGGAACCACAATCCAGGAAGGATGAGAAGGTCATTGTCAGGGTACAGAGGAGATTAAGTTAAAGATTTACCAGTTTATAAGCAAGCGCAGAGCCAAGGAACGGTGCTGGGGCAGATCAAATAATAGGAAGCTGTGATCAGTTGGAAGGCAAGAGTGATTAAATGACAGAAGAGATGATGGTGCAAGGCAAAAGTCAGGGAAAGAATAAGTAACATTTTGTTAGCACAGATACCAGGTGTGGGGTTTGAACCCACGCAGACACATGTCTATTGGATCTTAAGTCCAACGCCTTAACCACTCAGCCATCCTGGTACATTAACTCTCCACTGAAAATGAAATTTAATGTGATCCGGGTGCCATCTGGCCTTTTCCAACATCAAGTTATGACTCCTCTCCCATGCTAAATTGGACCCTTCATTATTTATGAACCTCAATCGGATCACCCCTCAGTCAAGGTTTCTCGAAGGAGTAGGGTCCCAACTCTTTTAGTCTAACTTGATAACCAAGATGTCTTATACTGGGTATTCGTCGAATGTCTCTCCTCTGTACCCTTTCCAAAGCCTCAATATCACCCATCATGTGAGGAGACCAAGACTGGATACAATATTCCAAGTGAGTCCTGACCAAGGTTTCATAAAAGGACAAATTCGGGACATCTCAGATACTGAAGGAGTCCGTGTCCAGAAGCAGCAAGACCTGGACAACATTCAGACTTGGGCTGCTAAGTGGCAAGTAACATTCACACCACGTAAGTACCAGGCAATGACCATCTCCAACAAGAGAGAATGTAACCATCTCCCTTTGACGTTCAACAGCATTACCATCGCTGAATCCCCCCACCATCAACATCCTGGGGGTAACCATTGACAAAAGCTTAACTGGACCATTCAGATACATACTCTGGCTACAAGAGTAAATCAGATAGTGGGAATTCTGTGATTAGTAACTCAGCTCAAGGCACGTGGTGAAATGCTCATTAGGAGAGCTGGAGAAATGGACTGGTCAGGTGGGCAGAAAAGTGGCAAATGGAACTCAACTTGGAGAAGTGTGAGGTGATGCCTTTGGTGAGGTCAAACACAGCAAAGGATGACACAATTAATGGGTGAATGCTGAGAGGTGTAGAGGAAGTGAGGGACCTTGAAGTGAATGTCCACAAATCCCTGAAAGTAGCAGGACAGGTTGATAAGTTGGTTGAGAAGGCTTATGGAATCCTTTCCTTTATTAGACGATGTATAGAATATAAGAGCAGGGAGGTTATGCTGGAACTGTATCAATCATTAGTTAGGCCACAACTTGAGTTCTGTGTGCAGTTCTGGTCACCTCATTCCAGAAAGGATGTAATTGCACTAGAGAGGTTACAGAGGAGATTTACGAGGATGTTGCCAGGACTGGAAAAATGCAGCTATGAGGAAAGATTGGATAGACTGGGGTTTTTCTCCTTGGAATAGAAGAGGCTGAGGGGAGATTTGATTGAAATGTACAAAATTGTGAGGGGTCTGGATAGAATGGATGGGAAGGGTCTATTTACCTTAGTAGGGAGGTCAGTGACCAGGGGGCATAGATTTAAAGTGATGTGTTGAACAATTAGAGGGGAGATGAGGAAAGGTTTTTTCACCCAGAGGGCTGTGGGAGTCTGGAACTCACTGCCTGTAAGGGTAGATGAGGCAGAAACCCTCAACTCATTTAAAAGGAGTCTGGATGTGCACCTCAAGTACCTGAACCTGCAGGGCTACGGTCCAAATGCTGGACAATGGGATTCAGCTGGGTGGCTCGTTTTTTGGCCTGCCTGTGCTGTAAACTTTCTATGTTCTATGATTCTATGCAGACACAATGGGCCGAATGGCCTCCTTCTGCACTGCAATAATTTTGTGATTTTTGACTCTCCAAAACTTGTCAACCATCTACAAGGCACAAACCAGGATGAGTGCAGCACCAACAATACTCTAGAAACTCGACACTGTTCAGGACAAAGCAGCCACCTTGATTGTCACCCCATTCACCACCTTAAACATTCACTCCCTTCATCACTGACACACAGTGGCAGTAGTGTGTACCATCTACCAGATGCACTGCTGCAACTCACCAAGGCTCCGCAGACAGCACCTTCCAAACCGAAGACCTCCACCACCTTGAAGGACAAGGGCTGCAGATGCATGGAAACACCACCATGTGCAAGCTCCCCTCCAAGTCACACACCATCTGATCTGCAAATATATCGCTGTTCATTCACTGATGCTGGGTCAAAATTCTGGATCTCCCTTCCTAACAGCACTGTGGGTGTACCGACACCATTTGGAGTGCAGCAATTCAAGAAGGGAGCTCACCGCCATCTTGTCAAGGACAATTAGGGATGGGTAACAAATTCTGGACTTGTCAGTGTCGCTCACATCCCATGAAACAATATGCCTCATCTTGTACTCAATTGTCCTCTGAATGCAGCCCAACCCCCTATTTGCTCCAGCTATCACTTCACAGCATTGCTGCTGTACCTTGAGAGATCTGTGCATTAGAACATCCAGATCTCTGCTCAAAATTATTTTCTTTTTTCCACCTACTTTAATGTTTGTCCCTGAAGGGTGTATGAATGTTGAGCATTCGCCCTGTCCACATGAATAACAAAGCACTTACCCAAATTAAACATCATTTACCAGTCATGAACCCAATCTCCCAACACATTAAGATCAGCCTGAAACAGTCGAGTATCGTCTACAGTCTGAACACTCGCACAGATCTTCAAATCATCTGTAAATTTACAGATGGTGCCCCCAACACCTACATCCAGATCATTAATAAAAATAATAAAGAGCAACAGTCCCAACACCGATCCCTGTGAGATACCATTGGTGACTGGTCTCCAAACAGATCCAGATCCATCTGTAACTACTTTCTGCCTACGTCCTGCCAGTCAGTTCCCAATCCAGATCAATATATTACCACTGATACCAGGGACTTTAATCTGATAGAGAAACCTCTTGTGTGGAACCTTATCAAAATCTTTTGGCTGAGATCTGCTAATTGAACACAGGCCGGGGATGAGGCCTAGGCCTGTCCTGCTTTGTGTGTGGGTCTCAGGACCACACAAGGTGAGATCAGCTCACTGAGCACAGGCCCATCCTGCTCTATATGGTGCTCAGTACCTCACCAAATGAGAATAACTAACACACCACAGGCCATGGAGCCTCGGCCCATCCTTCCCTGATTGCGGTTCAGTGCCAACCAGGTCAGATCAGCTAATTCAGCACAGGCCGGAGATGGAAGTTGTATCTTTCCTGCTCTGGGGACTCCGTACCATACCAGGTGCGATGAAGTAAAATACCACAGGCCGGGGATGGAGCCTGAGATTTCCCTGTTCTGTGTGGGGCTCTGTAGAACAACGTGTGAGAAGAACTATCATCCCTCAGGCTGAGGAAGGAGCCTGGGCCCATTCTGTTCTGTGTGGATCCTACCACACTGAGTGGGATCAGTTAGCACAACACAGGCCATGAATACAACCAGGCCATTTCCTGCTCCGTGTGGCTCAGTATCACACCAGGTGGCATCAGCTAACACAGCACAGGCTGGGGCTGGGGCTGGAGCCTGGACCCGCCCTGCTCTGTGGGCTCAGTAACAACCCGTAAGATGAACTTTTTTCAAAAGACTTCAGTGTATTTATCTCTGTCCAACACTCTGAGGCAGCTTTCTGTGTTTATAAAGAGTGTAATTTATTGACTGGTCTCTTGGATCAAACAGGGTAACAGACAGAGGTCTGTGTGCAGAGGGTTTGGGGGTGAGCTCTGATTCCTAACCCTTTCTGGACTGTGAGGTATAAAGAATGAATGAGAGAGAGAGAATGTGGGAGAAGGGATGATGGAAGAATTTGTCCGTGAACCTGATTAAAAGTGGCTCAAACGCAAGATAATATTAAGATATCAAGAGCAGAACATTAACATAATCTGAGTTCCGCGATCTGGTCGGGTCCCATTCCCCTGAAGTGAGGAATGAACGGGTGGGGAATTTCCGCCTGGAGTTATATTTGTCTCCAATGAAGATGAGTTCACAGTGAGGCTGGAATAGCTCAGTTGGGAGAACACGAGATTGAAGAACCAGGATACAATCCCTGGTTTCATCAGTTTTAATTTGGTGTCTCCTTCATTTTAAGTAGAGAGAATCAGAGGGGAGATTTTCCACTCGACCCCATGGGCTGAATTTTAAACTAACGGTGCGGCTCTCGGCAGAGGCACCGGAAGTGGGTGCCGTCACCACACGAGTGAAATGTGGCCGGCCGACCCCGATCACGGAGCAGCCGACCAATTAATGAAGGGGAGGCGTGGGGCCCATGTAAACAAGGACCAGAGGTAGGGAACGAGGCACCGATGGCACCGACATCTGACACAACGGCAGGCGCTGGCACCATATTTAAAGGGCTGCCAGCCCTGCATTCACTGCTGCCTGGTTTAAAGGAGTGTCTTCCTGAGAGCCCTCTGCTGCCCCGGGTCCCGTTCTGCTGCCCCAGGACCCATTCTGCTGCCTCTGCTGTCCCAGAACCCGTTCAGCTGCCTCTGCTGCCCCAGGATCCGTTCTGCTGCCTCTGCTGTCCCAGGACCCGTTCTGCTGCCTCTGCTGCCCCAGGATCCGTTCTGCTGCCTCTGCTGCCCCAGAACCCGTTCTGTTGCCTCTGCTGCCCCAGGACCCGTTCTGCTGCCCCAGGACCCGTTCTGCTGCCTCTGCTGCCCCAGGACCCGTTCTGCTGCCTCTGATGCCCCAGGACCCGTTCTGCTGCCCCAGGACCCGTTCTGCTGCCTCTGCTGCTCCAGGACCCGTTCTGCTGCCCCAGGACCCGTTCTGCTGCATCTCCTGCTCCAGGACCTGTTCTGCTGCATCTGCTGCCCCAGGGCCTGTTCAGCTGCCTCCGCTGCCCCAGGACCTGTTCTGCTGCATCTGCTGCCCCAGGACCTGTTCTGCTGCATCTGCTGCCCCAGGACCTGTTCTGCTGCATCTGCTGCCCCAGGACCTGTTCTGCTGCATCTGCTGCCCAGGACCTGTTCTGCTGCATCTGCTGCCCCAGGACCTGTTCTGCTGCATCTGCTGCCCCAGGACCTGTTCTGCTGCATCTGCTGCCCCAGGACCTGTTCTGCTGCCTCTGCTGCCCAGGACCCGTTCTGCTGTCACTGATGCCCCAGGACCCGTTCTGCTGTCTCTGCTGCCTGATAGGTAAGGAGCTGAATGTGAGCCTGCAGTGACCATGGTCCAATGGTTTGGTGATGCCTTCCTGCAGGTTCGCCTCCAGGTGACAACAGATAGGTGGAAGATCCTCTTCCCCAGGGATGGGAGGTGGAGACCTGTCCACCTGACCAAGCAAAGCTGCTTTGAGATAGTAGGTGAAGTCAGCAGCCGTGGGGTCACCCCCAAGACATGGATCCAGTGCACGAAGTGGGTCAATGACCGGATCCGGGCTGCTCAGGCGCAAACTCAAAACACTTTGGACTCTTTGGACATTGCGCATGGCAGAGTGAGAGGGAGTGTTTGGTGGAAAGGGAGTGACCACCCAGTCATGTGTATTGGGGAAGGGCAGCAGGACATGCTGCCTGAGGCTTGGCTGCATCTCGGTGGGAGGTGCACGTCAGTCATTGTATAAACTCACACAGTGCCTCGAGAGGGGCCACATGCAGGAGGAATACGTGTGTCCCCATCATGGACTGCTGGACTATCACCATCAGAGATATTAGGTTTGTCCCCGCTGGGAGACTAACTTTGTTGATCATAGTGGCTGCAGGAGAAGACAGCCCACAATCGGAAAGAGCATGTCAAGACTGGCAGTGGATGCCTTATCTCCATGTCCTCATCCCGATGGAGGAGGAGGCCATGGAACAGGCCGGGCAGCAAAGCAGCTGCTCCATAGCTGATGGAGAGACAGGGACACCTATCTAAGAGAGTGAGTGAACATCTCCTGGGGCACAAGGGAGCATCCGCTGCAAAGGAGCCACACTGCTCATCTGTTCACCACTGCATCAATGGAGCTGCACAGTAGGGGTGGTTGGAATGTCACGATGGGCAGACCCTAACCCTTCAATGTCCCTGTTTTCACATGCAGGCTAGGATGAACGACAAGAGCGAAGAGCTGGAGAGACTGTGGGACAGCCAGACACCTCTGAGGAGGAGGAGGGAGCCTCAGATGGTGCACCATCACCTCATTCCCCTGCATCCTCCACCAGCACAGAAACCCTCACTCGGTGGGTATCCACTTGCTGTTAGATTTGGGCACACAAGCTGGTGAGCACGTCACAGACAGGCCCGGGCAGCTGACGGAGGCTGTGACAGCCGAGGCCACTGGCAGTTGGAAGTCTGTGGGAGGCCAGGCCCATGCTGAGTCCCAGGCTGATGACGTGCCTCTGGTGTCACCAGCAACACGGGAAATGCTGCAGCTGCAGCAAGAGGTCAGGCAACATCTGGCAGAGTTGCCAGAGGTTATGTGTACCCAAGTTCGGATGATGGAGGAGTCCATCCAGGCCTTGCATGCTGTACTGTCTCTGATGGGGGTGTGTCTGGCTTCCTTCCTTGAGAGATTGGTGACTCTGATGGAGAGACAGATCCAGCCGACCAATCAGTGTCTGCCGGAGATGCGCGCAGACTTGCACTCCATCGCTTTGTCCATGAGCTCCATCCAGTGGTGACAAGGCGAGAGGGGGGATGAGGCACCTGAACTCTTCACCAGGTCCACATCCCTCTCAGGTCAGCAGGGAGGTACAAGTGTGTCTTATAAGGGGGTGGAGCAGCTGGCTGCTACATCTGGGGGCCCCTCTCAGGGTGCTCCTGGTGTGGACAGTAGCTCCAAAGCCCCTCTGCCAGTGACACAAGTGATGCCAGTGCCTGCCTCCATCATCCTCGATGACAGAGGGGGGTCCCTGTACCTGTGCAGGAGGCCCTCAGTGTGCCGGGGCCCTCCAGGCCTCAGGCAGCAAGAGGACGGCCACCAATGTCATCCCAAGCCATGAGGCAGCAAGGTCAGCAGCCTGTCTCCACCTCAGCTGACAGAGCAGGGGGAGCACCACGTAGGAGAATGCGGAAAAGATTTAAGAAGAGCACCTAGATTCACTTGGGTTCATGGTGAATGTACATTCCAGATGGATAGGGTTGTGTTTGGTGTCCCACGGAAGAAAGAAATGATGTTCTCTCACTATGTCTCCTTCCTATTGTTGATGCCCTTTGGGACTTCATTTAAACCCTTCCTCCCAAGGGGCTGGAAGTGAGGGACCAAGCCCTGAGTTCACAAAGCTTCGGCCTTGTCACTGTGCGATGTGTACCTGGACACTGCAGTGCAGAAGGAAGGAGGCGACAACAGGGCTGCTTAAAGCTAAGACTTTTTTGCTGTGGTTCCAGAAGGTGGTAAGGCTCAAAGGAAACTTGAATGTATAAGGGTGTCTCATGTCTCCCTTGTGTGTATCTCATGGCCCCTTTCCTACTGTGCCTGAGGTTCTTCATCTGGCACTGCTTGGGCAGCATCCTCCTCCACATCCTCATCATCAGAGGAGACATCACACTCCACGATATCCTCACTAGTCAACACCTCGCCCCTCTGTAATGCCAGATTGTGCTGTGCACAGCAAACCACGACGATATGCGAGACCCTCGCCGGGACATACTGAAGGGCTCCACTGGATCGATCTAGGCACCTGAATCTCATCTTCAGGAGACCAATGGCCTCCTTGATGGTCGCTCGGGTTGACCCGCAGCAGGTGTTGTACCTCTCCTCTGCATCCGTGCGTGGGTTCCTCACAGACGTCAGTAGTCATGTCCTCAGTGGGTAGCCCTTGTCTCCAAGGATCCATCTCTGAAAGCGGATGGGGCCGCGGAAAGGTTCTGGCACCTGGGAGTGCCTTGGTATGCAGGCGTTGTGGCTGCTTCCCGGGATTTGTGCACACACCTATGAGATCCATTTGCAGTGGTCGCAGACCAATTGCACACTGAGCAAGTGGAAGCCCTTCCTGTTGAAGGCTGCTGGCTGGTCTGCAGGAGCCTTGATGGTCACATGGGTGCAGACAATGACACTCTACACCTGGTGGAATCCAGCGATGGCCCCGAATCCTACAGCTCTCTCAGCTTGACTGTTTGGATCAATGTGCACATAGTCACTGGCCCTCCTGAACAGGACATTGGTGACCTCCTTGATGCACTGATTCACTACAGACTGTGAGATTCCACACATATCTCCAGTGGATCCCCGCAATGATCTGGTGGTGAAGAAGTTCAGTGGCACGGTGACCTTCAGTGACACTGGCATCAGGTGCCCACCAAGTCGCATGGGGCAAAGCTGCATCATTGCAGAGAGATCAGTGACGACCTCCGTGGAGAGGTGCAGTCTGCGGAGTCACTCGGACATCTGCAGGTAGTTGAACCTCGGCTGACGTGTTCCTCTGCCTCCTTCTCCAGCCTCCTGTTCGAGGCTGGCCTTCCTGTGGGCCCCCAAGCTGCTGTGGTGCCCCTGCTGGTGCCTGCGCCTCCCTCCCTTCCTCTCTACTCCTCCTCCTCCTCCTCAATGGGAGCCTCTAATGAGGCCCATGACAGGTTGCCCCTCCCTGAGTGCAAGGCCTTCACAGTAAACAACACCCAGCCACATTTACCTCATTTGTCATCCTCAATAAAGTGGCACTGCCCCAATGGCACCCTGATGTTGTTCCCTCTGCAGAGCTGGCACATTGGCCCCCACTCCTGACAGTGTTTCCCGATGCCCTTTCCCCTCCACCCTTTCTGCCAAGTGACGCTGCCTCACCCGATAGCTTCCCAGTGAAGCCAACACTCAGCTCCCACCTCCCAGTTGCCTCCTTTAACCAGGCGAGGCTCTGAAGCCCCGTGGTTCCCGTGTGCTATTAGTTCAATTGGATCCAGTGAATAAAATTGCTGACAATTGGATTCATAAATACTTTAAATGCCTTCTTGCCGTGTGGATGTGCGAAATCTGCTCTCCATTTCAGCCGCCGACAGAAAAATCCGGTCCAATGTCTTCCATCCCTATTTTATACACCCCCCTCCCCCTCCCCAGCCTCTATTCCCGTCTCCAACGGTCCCTTAAAATTCTGGCCCATGTCTCCAAGACTAATGGGAGTGAAACCACATCTGCTCCTTTGACTGAACAGGGAGAGCTGCTCTCTCTGTGTTTAAAGTGAATGAATCTGATCTTTACCTTGTCTTACTGGAACTCTCTGGAAATGTCTGTTTGAAAATATTTTCCTGTTATATTAATGGAGCAGAGGAGCAGATGTGAGGTACTGTTGAACAGAGAGGTTTGGAAGTGGGTGAAGGGGTGGAGTGACGGTGGGAGTGAGAGGTGCAGTGAGTTGGCCATTCTCAATAGAGTGTCAGAATGAAGGTCAGAGGAACAGACCAGGCAGGAAACACAGAAAGAGCGAGGAGAAGCTGGTGTGAAAAACAGAGATTAAACAACGGGCTTGTTCATTTGGTTTGGGTCTGGTGTTTAGAATACCCGGAATCTGGGTTCACTTCCCTTCCAACTCAGCGAATTGTACCAACATTATGTTCATAAAACCATGGAATGATACCCAAAGAAGGAGACCATTTGGTCCATTTTGTCAGTGCTGTCTCCTGTAATCTGTCCATTTTTCCTTCCAGTATTTATCCCAATTGCTTTTCAAAGTTACGACTGAATCTGCTTTCAAGTCCTGATCAGACAGTGCATTCCAGATCACAACACATCACTGTATAAAAAATCATACCTCATTTCACCTCTGGTTCTTTTCTCAATCACCTGATAAATACATCCTCTGGTTACTGACCCTTTTGCCACTGGAAACAATTTCTCCTTATTTAACTTATTGAAAACCTTCTTGATGATGTCACACACTAGACTGCCAGTAAAACTGAAGCCCATGGAATAAAAGGGATAATGGCAGCATGCATATGAAGTTTGCAGACTGATCGGAACACAGGAGCAGGAGTCGGCCATTCAGCCCGTCGAGCCCACCCTGCCATTCAATATGATGATGACTGATCATTCACATCAATGCCTTTTTTCCACACTATCTCCATATCCCCTATGTCATTTGTATTTAGAAATCTGTCAATCTCTGCTTTAAACATACTCAATGACTGAGCTTCCACAGCCCTCTGAGGTAGAGAATTCCAAAGATTCACAACCCACTGAGTAAAGAAATTTCTCCTCATCGCTGTCCTAAGTGGCTTTCGCCTTACGTTGAAATTGTGTCCCCTGGTTCTAGACTCCTCAACCGGGGGAAACATCTTAGCTTCATCTAACTGTCTATCCCTTTAAATATTTTGTAAGTTTCAATGAGATCACCTCTCATTCTTCAAAACTCTAGAGAATACAGGCCCAGTTTCCCCAATCTCTCTTCATTTGACAGTCTCGCCATCCCGGGAACAAGTCTGGTGAACCTTCGTTGCACTCCCTCGATGGCAATGATATCCTTCCTTAGGTAAGGGGAACAAAACTTCACACAGTATTCCAAACTGCAGACCAACCAAGGTTATATACAAATGAAGCAAGACTTCACTACTCCTGTACTCAAATCCTCTTGTGATCGAGGCTAACATATCATTAGCCTTCCTAATTGCTTGCTGCACCTGCATGTTAGCTTTCAGTCACTTATTGACAAGGACACCCAGGCCCCTTTGTACATTCACACTCTTACCATTTAACAAATAATCTGCACATCTGTTTCTCCTACCAAAGTGGATAACCTCACATTTTTACACATTATATTTCATGTGCCACTTTCTTGTCCACTCACTAAGTCTGTCCAAATTCCCTTGAAGCCGCTTTGCATCTTCCTCACAACACACATTCCCACCTAGTTTTTGTGTCATCTGCAAACTTGGAAATGCTACATTTGGTCCCCACATCCGAATCATTGATATATATTGTGAACAGCTGGGTCACAGTGTGGTGGTGAACAGTTGTATTTCTGTCTGGAGGAAGGTTTACAGTGGGTTCCCCATGGTTCCTCATAACTTCAGTTATGTGCAGAGACTGGAAAAGCTGAGGTTGTGCTCCTTGGAGCAGAGCAAGTTCAGAACAACTTTGACAGAGTTAGAATCAAGGAATCAAATGGTTACAGTACAGAAGGAGACCATTCAGTCCATCATGTCCATGACAGCTCTTTGCAACAGCAGATCAGCTAATTCCACTCCTCTGCCCTTTCATTGTAGCCCTGCAAATTTTCTCTATTCAGGTGTTTATCCAATTCCCTTTTGAAAGCCACGATTGAATCTGCCTCCAGCACACTCTCAGGCAGTATATTCCAGATCCGAACCACTCACTCTGTCCCACACCCCGGTACCATTGCAGAAAATCTTTTCTGTTCATTTCATCCCTCATAAATAATTGAAATGAAATGTTTGTTTGGAAATGCACAACATAAAAAGGAGAGAGAAATAAATACTGAGTAAAATGGAAGTCAATGTTTGGAAGGTAAAAAGAGCAAAAGATGTAACTTTTATTCTGGATGAGTGAGAGGAATATATCACACTTTGGGGCTTTTGCAAGAGGATTTACTGATAAACCTGGGATTTGAGAGGAAGCTGGTTCATGGTTTACAGAACAAATTCAGCCCCTGGGGTGGAGCCAACAGCTGCACCGTCCAATAACAGACAGGATGGGGACACTGTCTCAGGCCCAGTGAGCTCAGTCGATGAAAGCATGAAACTCTGAATCTCAAGTTTTTGAGTTTGAGCCCACGGTGGGTGTTTTCTATTACCTTTTTTGACTGATTTTACAGGCGTTATCCAGCTCTGAATTCCTCGGCAGAGAGTTCAAGGAGTGTTTGAAATGAGATTCAAAAGCAGTATGAGAAAGTCTCTCCTTGATTCAGGGCTCTTACCTCTCTGCAGCAACTCAGGGCTGAAGATTGAACTTTTTCTCATTTCATTCTCAGCTCATGGTCAGTGTGGACCCATGGGACTTCTGGCTGTCTCCCACTTCACAATCCATCAGTGCTGAGAAAGCAATGGGGAATATTACTCACATGTTACAATGTTTTATAAATACTTGAATGTATTTCACACTGTGTCTAACAGTGTGAATCTCCCCTGGTATATCAGCTCACCAACACTTCAACAGAACATTCACATAATGTGAGCTCTGAGATCTGTTCAGATCCCATTCCCAAGACCTGGAAAGTGGGATTGGGCTGGATCACTCTTTTTCAGCTGGCACACACACGATTGCTAAATGGTCTCATTCTGTGCCATACATTTTCTCCATTTTCTATGTTCTATGAAGTGAGGTGTGATTGGGAGGGGCAATTCCACCAGGGTTATATTTTCTACCAAAACAATGACACAAGGGATACTTCACATTTTTATTCATTCATTCATGCGATGTGGGCATCGCTGGCTCGGCCAGCATTTATTGCCCATCCCTAGTTGCCCATGATAAGGTGGTGGTGAACTGCCTTCTTGAACCGCTGCAGTCCATGTGGGGTAGGTACACCCACAGTGCTGTGAGGAAGGGAGTTCCAGGATTTTGACCCAGCGACAGTGAAGGAACGGCGATATAGTTCCAAGTCAGGATGGTGTGTGGCTTGGAGGGGAACTTGCATGTGGTGGTATCCCCTGCATTTGCTGCCCTTGCCCTTCTCGGTGGTATAGGTCGCTGGGTTTGGAAGGTGCTGTCTAAGGAGTCTTGGTGCATTGCTGCAGTGCATCTTGTAGACGGTACACACTGCTGCCACTGTGTGCCGATGGTGGAGGGAGTGAATGTTTGTAGATGGGGTCCCAGTCAAGTGGGCTGCTTTGTCCTGGACGGTGTTGAGATTCTTGAGTTGGAATTGCACCCATCCAGGCAAGTGGAGAGTATTCCATCACACTCTTGACTTGTGAATTGCAGATGGTGGACAGGCTTTGGGGAGTCATGGATGAGTGAGAGGAATATATCACACTTTGGGGCTTTTGTAAGAGGATTTATTGATAAACCTGGGATTTGAGAGGAAGCTGCTTCATGGTTTACAGAACAAATTCAGCCCCTGGGGTGGAGCCAACAGCTGCACTGTAATTACTCACCTCAGGATTCCAAGCCTCTGACCTGCTCTTGTAGTCACGTTATTTGTATGGCTCCCCATGGTAACCTCCATAATGTTGATGGTGGGGGATTCAGTGATTGTAATGCTATTGAATGTCAAGGGGAGGTAGTTAGATTCTCTCTTGTTGGAGATGGTCATTGCCTGGCACTTGTGTGGTGCGAATGTTACTTGCCACTTATCATCCCAAGCCTGTGAGACTGAAATAGCTCAGTTGGGAGTGTGTTGGACCGAAGATCCCAGGTTCAATCTGGGGTTTTGGCAGTATTCCTTTATTCTGCATCGCCCTTTGGTTTTGACTCTTGAGCTGCACAATTTACACTGAAATTATTTACCCAACTCTGAAGGTTGGATTGGAATAGAGAGATATCAAGGATGGGAAATATTTACATTGTCAGCTTTAGCTTATTCTCTATCTCCTTGTGTCCTTTTCCCCAGTTTTTGAATCTTTCGGGGCCGTGTGAACATTTGATTTGCTGCATATGTCCCAAACTGAAGCCTTTTCCACATCTCTGGGCGGTCAGACTTGCTCTGTCTGTTTTTGTTGCTCGTGACCATTAACGAGAACAGGCTACGAGTTCAATGTTTATCAGCAAATGGAAGATAATTGGAAAGAATTCTGTGTTACTCCAGACCAGTGACAAAGATGCAATGGATGTTATTCAAAATAAATTCCCTTTGACATTTTATGTAAACTTGTTTGCACCTGAAAGTTGGATTTTTTAAGTGTAACAAAAATGTGTCAAATTAATGACTGACCATGTGACAGCGCACATGGGGATCAAATCCACAGCCTTGTTGTTATCAACACTGCGTCCTAACCAACTGAACTAAGCGGCCTCTTGACAGAGCCAGGTATGGGTTTGAGCCGCACGCTGGGCGGTTTGTGTTTTATTTCTCACACTGGGTGACAGCGCGATTGTGCAAAGAATGGACACATCACATCCCTGAAACATTGTTCTGATATAAAACAGTGTGAAATAAGAACTGAGCATGGAAATGGAACGGAACCAGAAATCAGGACTTTAATCTATTAAAGTTGATGTTGAAATTCAACCATTCACTGAACATTCCAATGGATCGAACTCTCTTCTGATATAAAATCCAGGAACTTGAGCTGCTGTAAAACATAACTGAGCCTGACGCGATTTGAGCACGCAACTTTCTGATCTGGAGTCAGACGCGCTACCGTTGCGCCACAAGCTCACAGATAAAGCAAAGCCTTCCATTCCTGGCAGATTTACTTCTTGTTTAGATTCAGTGATTGAAATTAATTCAATCCTCATCTGACCTCCGCTCTGGAAAGGCCTGCCACCCGACCTGAACCCGACGGGACCCGTGTCGGGTTCGGGTCGTGTCGGGTCGCTCTTCCGGGTCTGGCTTTCGGGCTCGGGTCATGTCGGGCCAGTTTCGGGTCGGGCTGGGTCCAGGTCGGGCTGAGTCCGTGTCGGACACACACAGTCAGTATTACATTTAACTCTGCTGGGAAGTAGAGTTTAATAAGTGTCAAAAGTTGAAAAGCCAACCAAAGCTGGGAGTCCGGGTCATCAAGGAGGGAAACTCTGAGTCTGCTCATTGAGCAAGTGAGCATCTCTATGACGTCATTGCGCTCATGCTGCAGCTTCCTGTAGATTCGGAATCGGGAGGTAGATAAAGTGAACATTCCGGTGGTCGGGTAAGGCTCGGGTTAGTTTGGGCGTGGGAATAAATGGAGATACTCGGGCCGGATCGGGCTCGGGTCCAATGTGGTTCTGTCGGGTTCGGGTCGGGTTTTTTTTCCTGACCCGAGCAGGCCTTTACCGCTCTGTCAGTTCAGTGCCTTATTTAAAATATTACTTGGAGTTCTGTTTTGCAGGGTCTCGGCTGTTTAAGTATTTCCCAGATCCACTACTCTGATTAATCAGACATTTTGCTGCTAACTGCTGCTGCTACAATTGAAATGTAAAAAAGAATTTCCAGTGACCTGCAACCAATGGACAAATACATTTCAGAAAGATAAAGCTCATTCACCAATCCACAAATGTGTCTTTCTGCTTATATTTATAAACAACTCCTTCTCTCCACTATGAGAACTAAACAATCACTACAGTTATTTGAAAGTTAGTATAAGATGTTCCAGTTCATCAATTTTAAAACTGCAGCAGGTATTTTCCAGAAAACTTCTCTGTTGGAACCTCAGTCCCATTTAGATTGAAAGTGGACAATTAATGTATTCACTTGTTCATTGTGGACAGGTGTCTGACTTGGAATAAATCTCATTAACTTTCAATGAGGTGGCAGTATTTCTGTGCTCCCATTTTACACAGTCTGTCCTGTTCATGCACCATGTTTTTATTCTCCTCTCCCATTCTCCACAGGATACAGATTACAAGCATCATCAATCTAGCTGTTGAAAAGCATTGGAAGAATCTGGTCACACAGGTATTGAAACATTCATTATCTGCCATTTTACAAGTTGGTTGCTTTAAACACAGTACAATGTGCAATCATCTTGAAAAGAGATTCTATTCAATATCCAATACAAATTGAATTACAAACCTGACAGACAAACACAGGAGAACAAGTGATGAGTGAACACAAACCTCATGGTGCTCATTTTCAGATGTATTGCAGTCATCTTACAAAACAAGTGAAAGAATATTACAGTGAAATGATTTGGAAAGTAGGTGTGACTTTTGTTGGTGCCTTTCTTTGCTCTGTTGGTGAAACTTTCTTGCACCTGACTCCTGTTCATGTCTCTGTTTCCTCTGTTGAATGAGGAAGGAGGTATTTGATCAGAAATCAACTGGATTGTGTACCTTTGAGAGGGGATTTCTGCACCGTCAGGGCTGGAAACAGGAGTAAGTGAAAGACAATGTGTGGAGTTTGATTTTGTACAGAGGGAGAGCAAATCTTACAGGGCTGTGAGATATTGGCCTGGATTTTGCAGCCCAATAGTGGTGAACTCTGAGACTTTCACTGCTATTGAGGGTCTGAACAGCACTGCAACTGCTGGTACATGCACACACTAACACCAGCATCTGGAAGTTGTGGTGGTGAGAAATGTGCTGAGAAGGAGCCTCTGATCATAATCGCACCAGCCCACTCTTTAAAGTGACAGGGACCTGTAGTTCAGCAATTTGGGCTCATTGCCCACAACGTACCCTGATTTTTACCTGGGTTGGATTAAAGCCGGTACCAACAGGCTCAGGGCCTGCTCGGGAAGGACTTTTCTGTTGACACAACAGCTCCACTATTCCAGGAAGACACCGGCAGCAACAGGGATCAACTTTCAGAGGGAGTTCAGACATTTTAAATGTTGTATTTTGTTTCTTAATTGTATGTAACTTTTTAGCAAGGCCTTATCAGAGTTCTTAAATTTACATCTGACTTTTTATTAACAAGATTGAAGTGCTTTTAAAAGATCTCTAAATATGTATGACTTTTTATCGAGATTTACCTGGCTTCTTTGTAAAGACTCGAGTAAGATTGAAATGACTTTTAAAAACTAAATCTTATCCTTTAAAATCTGGCTTACATGTAGATGACATTGGAAGATGGCTTCAGAATAACTTAGACTATCTTTCTAACAGGTACTGCAACAGCTTTAGTCCTACTTTCTGCAAAAGCTGGTGAATTACAAAGAAACAATGTATTGAGCATTTTATAAACTGTTGATGCAGATGGAATTCAAATTCATACTTGAAAAACAGAAGGAATTAATAATCCATCACCTTAACCTCTCAAACACTTCATCACCCAGCTTTGTGCCAGCAACCCATCACATGTCTTTTTTGCCTCTATGAAAATTTGGGCAGGACGATCACCTTCAGCTCAGATCCTGACTGTGCATCCAGATGTGCAATGATGGAAATGTAGCTTCTGTAAGTAAATGACATTTCCATCACATCAGGTCATGGCCTGTTGGGAATGGAGTGGTGTGAAACATTTCCAGACCATGTCCAACACGTTTCTACTCAGTGTGAAAACCCACCACGGAAAGACTGGAACATACAATCATTTGATCACATCATGATTAACATCACTCAGACACCTGAACCATTAGGTCACTGACGAAGTCATGATGACTTCGAATTTCTCATGAAATGACAACTGAACTAACTGACTGGAAGAATTGCTTTAACTCCACGTGATCAGAGAGGCACAGCCTCAGACCGACTTGGCAGATGAATATTGATTGAATAATTTCTGTGTGAGGTATGTTCCAGCATCATAAACCAGGGGAACGTGCCGACTGAGCTGTGTCTTCATCTCTTCTGGGCAGTCGGACAGTTCACCCTTCATTCTGCTCTGATTCACTTTCCCAAAGCGGATCTACAGATTCTCAAATCTGGAGACTGGGTTTTCTTATTTTGTTCCTTTTGATTTTTCTTGCTCCTGAATGATAATATATTCTAAACCTCGGATCAACCCTCCCCTTTGCGTCGTGTTATAGTCTTGGTTAAAAGAGACACAAAACGGCACAAACAGTCTGAAACATACAACACGGTCACACTTTCCTTCAGTGAGATTAATGTTGAGCTGTTTTCCAGGTTAAATGCAATTGCAAACACATTGCTCTCAAAGAAATTGTAGGGGATTGAGTTGCCGTTGAAATATTAGCACTGGACATCTGTACGAGCAGGAACAGCCATTCCAAACTCACATCCTTCACAAAGGCAACCACTGAGCTGTTTTCTTTCGTGAATGAAATTCATAAGAAAAGTTAAAGTTCACAAGAAAATGGATGTAAATGATTGATAGCTAAACTTTTGAAGCAAGGATATGAATCCAAGATTTTCTGATGATTAGACAAACACTCGAACCAATTAAGCTACTGAGCCAGATCACAAGTGCTGTAACAACTAAGGGCAGAGGAGGGCACTCTTTATTCTCATCCCACTTCTCCACAGGTCACAACATCTATGTGAACTTTTCCCACATACTGATACAGTCAATCATGTACTCTATTTTCCCAGAATAGAAGACACTGACCAGGTTTCTTTAATGAAGAACAAAATTATCCATTTATTGTCAAACAAGTTTTAACTAGTCATGAAGTAAAGCATAAACACACAGGTGGAAATTTTAAAAGTTCCTTTTTCACCTTTACCAACTTTTAAAGTCCTTTCTTTTATCTTCGAGCCACACGCACACACACACACACTGGATAGCTGAAAAAATAAAAGGGATTTTTTTAAAAATTCAGCACTCTGTTACAGACAAACAAAACCTCTTGGGCTGTTTATTTGCTCATTTTTGAAGAAATCATCAGATGAGATATGTTGCTCCAAAACTGGAATACAGTCTAACTTCCGAGTATACGTAGACAGGTCACTCGGGTATTTTAGATCAGTTCTTTTCAGAAGGCATTGAGAATTAATTTTAGCAGGCCTTCTTCAAAGACATGCGACAAGATGAATTAACTCAGTAGACTTCTCAGGGTCTTTTAAAGATTTTCTGGAAAACAAACTGGGTTGTGGTCTTCTCTCCTTCCTTGACGATTCTTCAGGCTAACTTTCTCAGCTGCTCACTCCAGCAGGTAAAACACACTGACTGCGACAACCAAAGGTTGTGAGTTTTCTGCCTTCTTAGGTTTGCGCTGCTGCTGCCAAGCTTGTCCAATCAAGGGGCATGACTGACTTCACTAACCACATTTCTCCCTGTTACCAGGGTTTCTGCTCTATATTTAACTTGAATTATGTGACAACCAGGAAACATCGTTGCCAAATTGGTTCTTTTGGTGCCCTCTTGAAAAAGAACTGGTCCTACATTTATTCAGTTTGATTATGACTTCTTCAAAAAATATTTAAAAAGAAACAAAATCCCTTCCATAACATCATGTACTTTCCCTAAGCTACAGGTAATTGCAAGTCTCTCTGGCTGTGTTTATTTTCGGTGATTTTGTACTCAGGTTCTTTTGGAATCCATGTGTTTGCAGATCTTTGTGAGTGAGAGATGTGATAATATGTTTAAAAGAGTTCCCTGTAAATTATTCATATCTCCATCTTTCCCCGAACTTTGCACAAACACATTAATATGGGAATCACACACATCAGGCCGTCAAACCTGTCTGCTAAACATTGAAAGGTGACAGTGTTTATTGTGACGGGGTTCCATTTATGAAGACACATCTTGATGATTCACACATGTAAAAATGTGTATATTATGTTCATGACATAATGACATAAATAAACATGTCCTTGCACTTGCCATGCTTGGTGAACATTTTCTCTGTTGATGCCCCTTGAATATATTAGAGAACATGGTGACGAGGTTGAGATAAAAGTCTGTAAATATAGGCAGAAAACAGCAGCAGGGACTGCAGTGAACAAGATTTACGTGACATATTTGTGCTTATGTTGGTGGGTGAAATAAGATACTAAACACACAAAATCCTACATTTGAGCTCGCGTAAAAGATTGCTCTGTCTATGGAGATAGCATCAAAGAATGCTCAGGAATTTGGTCCGATGCCAGTGATCGTAACACACTTCAGGGGAACTTAAAAAAAAAATGGTAAAATGGGCTTTCACAGAACAGATGAAATTTTACACAGAGAAGTGTGAAGTGATACAATTTGGAAGGAAGAATGCCATATAAATGAAAAGTTACAATTCTAAACTGGGTGCAGGAGCAGAGAGACAATGCACACCAATGTTAGAAGGATTGAAAAGGTAGCGAAGAGCAAACAGGACACTTGGCTTTATTAATAGAGGCAAAGAGTAAAAGCATATAAGTTATGCTAAACCTTTATAAAGTAATGGGAATGAATGGCCTCCACCTGTACCTCCACAGAAAGCTTCCATTCCAGGTTTACACACACTCATCAGGATCACTCTCCACAGATCCTGCCACTCCAGGCTCGGACACCCACTTCAGGATCACTCTCCATAGATCCCAGCACTATGGGCTCGGAGACCCTCTTCAGAGATCCTAAATCTCCAGACATGGACATCCTTTGAGGACCACTCTCCACAGATTCTGCCCTCCAGGCTCAGACATCCTCTTCAGCGTCACCCTCCATACATCCCGCCGCTCCACGCACGGATATCTCCCTCAGGATCAGATCAAAGAATGTTGCTTGTCACTTATCAGCTCAAGCCTGAATGTTGTTCAGGTCTTGCTGCTTGCAGGCACAGACGGCTTCAGTATCTGAGGAGTTGTGAATTATCAGCGAACATTCCCACTTCTCACTTATGTTGAAGAGAAAGCCATCAATGAAACAGCTGAGGATGGTTGGGCCGAGGGCACTGCCCTGAAAAACTGGGTATCCAGTCATGAATGGTGGTGGACAATTAAATAACGAACCAGATGAGGAGGCTCCAAAAACATCCCTATCCTCAATGTTGGTGGAGCCGAGCACGTCAGTGCAAAAGGTGAAGCTGAAGCATTTGAAACCATCTTCAGCCAGAAATTGCTCAGTGGATGATTCATCTCGGCCTCTTGAGGTCCCCAGCATCACAGCTTCCAGTTTTCAGCCAATTCGCTTCACTCCACATAATGGCAAGAAACAGCTGAAGGCACTTGATACAGCAAAGACTATGGGCCCGAACAACATTCCGGCTCTAGTACTGAAGACTTGTGCTCCAGAACTAGCTGCGCTCTCAGCCAAGCTGTTCCAGTAGAGCTACAACACGGGCATCTACTTGACAATGTGGAAAATTGTCCAAGTGTGCCCTCTCCATAAAAAAAATGCAGGGCAAATCCAATCTGACCAATTGCCACCCCATCAGTCTACTATCAATCATCAGCAAAGTGATGGAAGATGTCACCAACAGTGCTATCAAGCACCACGCACTAAGCAATAATCTGATCATCGATGCTCAATTTAGATTCTGCCAGGGTCTCTCAGCTCCAGGAAATAATTTGGCAGATAGAGTAGAATGTGGGAAAATGTGAGGTTATCCACTTTGGTAGGAAGAATAGAAAAGGAAAATATTATTTAAATTGTGAGAGATTACAGAATGCTGCGGTGTAGAAGGATCTGGGTGTCCTCGTACATGAATCACAAAAAGTTACCATGCAGGTACAGCAAATAATTAGGAAGGCAAATGGAATATTACCCTTTATTGCAGGGGAATGGAGTATAAAAGCAGAGAAGTCTTGCTGCAAATGTACATGGTGCTGGTGAAACCACACCTAGAGTACTGTGTCCAGTTTTGGTCTCCTTATTTAAGGAGGGATATACTTGCATTGGAGGCAGTTGAGAGAAGGTTCATTGGATTGATTCCTGTGATGAAGGTGTTGTCTTATGAGGAAAGTTGAGCAGGTTGGACCGATACTCATTGGAGTTGAGAAAAATGAAAGGTGAACGTATTGAGACATATAAGATTCTGAGGGGGCTTGACAGGGTAGATGCTGAGAGGATGTTTCCTCTCATGGTGGAATCTAGAACTAGGAGACACAGTTTCAGATTTAGGGGTTTTTCATTTGAGAAGGAATTTCTTCTCTCAGAGGGTCATTAATCTTTGGAATTCTTTACCGCAGAGAGCAGTGGAGGCTGGGTCATTGAATGTCTTCAAGATTTTTATCTACAAGAGAGCCAAGGGTTATGTGGGCAGGCAAGAAAGTGGGGTTGAGGTCATGATCAGGTCAGCCATGATCCTATTGAATGGCGGAGCAAGCTCGAGGGGCCAAATGGCCTACTCCTGCTACTAGTTCTTCTGATCTTCTGTTTGTATGATCTCATTGCAGCTTGGTCCAAACAGAGACGAAAGAGTGGAATTCCAGAGGAGAGGTGAGAGTGATTGCCCTTGAGTGAGTGTGGCATCAAGGATCCCTAGCAAAATTGAAGTCAATGGGAATCGGGGGAAAACTCTCCACTTGTTGAAGTCATACCTCGCACAAAACAAGATGTTGTGGTTAGTGGAGGCCAATCATCTCAGCCCAGGACACTGCCTCAGGAGTTTCTCAGGGTTGTGTCGTCGACCCAAACATCCCAGCTGTTTCATTGACGACTTTCTCTTCAACATAAGTCAGAAGTGGGAATGTTAGATGATGACTCACAACTCTTCAGATACTGAAGCAGTCTGTGCCTGCAAGCAGCAAGACCTGAACAACATTCAGGCGTGAGCTGATAAGTAACAAGCAACCTTCTGGCCACACAAGTGCCAAGCAGTGAACATCTCCAATGAGAGAGAAAAAAAATCTACCTTTTGATATTCAGAAGCATTATCATAGTTAAATCCCCCACCATCAATATCTTGACCAGAAACGTAACTAGACCAGTCACATCTATGCTGTGGCTATAAGCGCAGGTCAGAGATTACGAATTCTGCAGCAAGTATCTCACCTCCTGACACCCCAAATCCTGTCCACCATCTCCAAGGCACAAGTCAGGAGGGATGGAATACATCCCACTCAACAACACTCAAGAAGCTCAACACCATCCAGGACAAAGCAGCGCACTTGATCGGCACCTCACCCGCCACCTTAAACATTCAATCCCTCCACAACCAGTACACAGTGGCTGCAGTGTGTACCATCTCCATATGCACTGCAGCAACTCGCCAAGTATCCTTCAACAGCACCTTCCAAACTCGTGACCACTACCACCTCGAAGGACAAGGGCAGCAGATGCATGGGAACTCACTACCTGCAGGTTCCCCTCCAAGACACTCACCATCCTGACTTGGAACGATATCGCCATTTCTTCACTATTGTTGGGTCACAATCCTGGAACTCCCTCCCCAATAGCACTGTGGGTGTTCCTGCACCATATGGACTGCATCAGTTCAAGAAGGCATCTCTCCACCACCTTCTCAACGGCAATAGGAATGGGTAATAAATGCTCGCCTTATCAGCGATACTCACACCCAAGAATGAATAAAAACCAAATCACTCTCCACAGATTCCCCACAATCTGGGCTTGGACATTTACTTCAGGAGCACAGAGCTTTATATCACTGCAACATGAGTTCCAATCTTCATATTCTGTTCACTTTTCACATTATTTTCTCCCAGTCCACGAGCTTTTATTAATTCAGTATTCGCATCTCTGCTCCTCCGCCGTTTCTAACATCTCACCTCTTACAAAAAAACACTCTGATCTATCGTAGGTACTAAATGACCCCTCATTTTAAACTCCATCTGCCAAAGCATTGCTCACTCACTTAATCCATCAAGAAGATTTGAAAATAAATTTCTTGCCAAAGGATAATTTTCTGTATCTGCTCCCTCACCATTTGCTTTTCCCATTTGTCTTTCACTTGGTGCAAATCGAGAGAAAGTAAAGATGGAAGGAAGGAGGGGAGGAAAAATCCTGCTCCGTTTCGTGATCCCTATTTGATCTTCATTCCAGTGCAGTTTGGGTGAAGAATTCCAATTGTCTGTCTCAATTTTAATAAAGTATAACCAATTCTGGAATCACTGTCTGGACATGGACAAGAACAGGTTTCGAGGCTGACTTCACACATAAACTCCCCCAACATAAACAATACACTAAACAGTTCATAAACTAGCGACAAGGATGGGATCCGAACCCACGTGTGCAGAGCACAATGGTTCAGCAATACATCGCCTTAACCTCTCGGCCACCTTGTCAATTGCATAGTAATAGCTGTCACCTTCAGCACAGTTTCTGGCTGTGCAGCCAGCTGTGTAATGATGGAAATATATCTTCTGTCAGTAAATGAAGTTGGGAATGGAGCGGTGTGAAACATTTCCAGACCATGTCAAACACGTTTCTACTCAGTGTGAAAACCCACCACGGAAAGACTGGAACATACAATCATTTCAACACATCATGATTAACATCACTCAGACACCTGAGCCATCAGGTCACTGACGAAGTCATGATGACCGAATTTCTCATGAAACTACAACTGAACTAACTGACTGGAAGAATTGCTTAAACTCCACATGATCAGCGAGGCACAGCCTCAGGCCGACTTGTCGGGTGGTGTAAACAGATATCACTGCTTCTGATCTTCACCAGAACAGAGAGTGAGATGTAACATTGATCATCAAACAGACTGTGAGAGAATACAACAGAATAAAACACATGGAGAGACACTGTGGAATAACAAATAGATTTGATTGGAATGTTGAAATTTTGATTGGAATGGATAAAACACCAGAAACAGCAGATTAAAGTGGGATTCTCATCATTATATTGATCTGGGACAGAAAAGAGAAACTGATGGAAAGAAGAGAAGAAGGAAGAAAAGAAAGGAGGGAACTGTTCAATTTTTTTCAGTTTTTTCACTCGCCCATCAAAGCTGATTAAAAAAGTTGCAAATAACAGAGAATTTCACCAAAAAGGGAGATTAAATGTTGCTGAAACCTTGGATCGAAGGATGCCCCAACAGATCACCTGTTTAACTGTCTCCTCACTCGGGGATTTCAATCAGTGAGCAATATTATTCTCTACTTTTTTTGTTAATTGGTCCCAGAACTGTCACTTGGAATTAATATCTGTGTTCCGACTCCTGAATAATAAAATTGTGAGTTTCTCGATATTTTCTGGACACAGTTCCTGCTGAAAGAACTAAGAACTCTTTTCTAATTTACACAATACTCGATACACACTCATCAAGCCTGCTAAATTAGCATCTTTGGTGCTGCTTTCTCTTCTCCCAAACTTCATCTCATGTGACTGTTCCATCATCACTCTGACAGTGGGAGGGGTTGATCCCACTATCTTCAGCATTAACCCTTTACATCCTCATACCACATTGTCTGTCCAAAAAAAATGGGTGGTGGGAGCTTCCTTCATTTATCAAAACACCAACAGCAGCACAGTGGCGCAATGGTTAGCACCGCAGCCTCACAGCTCCAGCGACCAGGATTCAGTTCTGGGTACTGCCTGTGTGGAGTTTGCAAGTTCTCCCTGTGTCTGTGTGGGTTTCCGCCGGGTACTCTGGTTTCCTCCCACCTCCAAAAGACTTGCAGGTTGGTAGGTAAATTGGGCATTGTAAATTGTCCCTAGTGTAGGTACGTGGTTGGAGAATGGTGGGGATGTGGTAGAGAATATGGGATTAATGTAGGATTAGTATAAATGGGTGGTTGCTGGTTGGCACAGACTCGATGGGCCGAAGGGCCTGTTTCAGTGCTGTATCTCTCAATAAGAAAAGTAAAATAAAAGCTACCAGTCGTAAATCAACTCAAACCCATTAGAGAGATAGAGGGAGACTGTCAGAGAACTTCCTGCATCCAGTCCTGACCCTGTCACACTCAGCAGCTTCTCACCCAGACCCCACTCTCATCAACACTGAACATTGTTACCGAGACCCTTCAAATACTGTTTATAAAAGGTAGAAAAATCCAAACTTCATCACAGCTAGATTGAATAGAACAAAGTTTAATATCTTCTCGTCGTCACTCGGTAACCACATGAGACAGTCCTTAAATCAGTAGCATAAATTATCAGCTGTAAGAATGTTTGTCATTGGGTTGAATCATTTCTGTGTGAGGAATATTCCAGCATCATAAACCAGGGGAACGTGTTGACTGAGCTGTGTCTTCATCTCTTCTGGACAGTTCACCCTTCATTCTGCTCTGATTCACTTTCCCAAAGCGGATCGACAGATTCTCAAATCTGGAGACTGGGTTTTCTTATTTTGTTCCTTTTGATTTTTCTTGCTCCTGAATGATAACATATTCCAACCTCGGATCAACCTTGCCCTGTGTCCCAGTCTCGGTTAAAAGCAAATAACGGCAACAACATTCTGAAACATACAACACGGTCACATTCTGCTTCAGTGAGATTAATGCTGAGGCAGTTTCCGTGTCGAATGCGATTGTGAACAAATTTCTCTCAAGGAAATTGTGAGTGATCGAGTATTTGCACTGAATTTCTGTGCAAGAAGGGACAGTTTCAAACAGCCATTCCCAAATCACTTCCTTCACAAAGACAAAGGCTTAACGTGTGACTCAACTTCACAAACAAATTTGAACTCGAAGTTCAGGAGAAGACAGAGATGTGAATGATTGACAGTGTAATCTTTAAATCATAATTTTCCGTTTCTTCGTTGAAGTGAGGCTCAACCCTAATCCACTAGAGATCGCGGAAAGCTACAAACATGGATTCAGAAATCAGAAAAGTAGTGAAACAGTTGGTGAGTACATTGTGACACTGAAGAATTTATCACCACATTGCAACATTGGCACATTCTTAGACTGTACATTATGAGACAGATTTGTGCTTATATTGGTGGATGAGAAAAGATACTAAACACACAAAATCCCAATTTGAGCTAGTGTGTAAGATTGCTCTTTCCACGGAGATAGCATCAAAGAATGCTCGTGAATTTCGTCCTATGCCAGTGACAGTAACACATTTCAGAGGAACTTCAACACACTGGTAAAATGGGCTTTCACACAGCAGATAAAATTTTACACAGAAAATTGTGAAGTGATACAGTTTGGGAGGAAGAATGAGACAATGTACACCAATCTTTTTTGATCAAGGTTTGAAAAGGTTGCTAAGAGCAAACAGGACACTTGGCTTTATTAATAGAGGCATAGAGTAAAAGCAAATAAGTTATGCTAAACCTTAGTAAAACACTGGGGCTGAATGACCTACTCCTGTACCTCCACGGAAAGCTTCCACTCCAGGCTCGGACACCCTCTTCAGGATCACTCTCCATACATCCCGCCATTCCACGCACGGATATCTCCCTCAGGATCAGATCACAGCTCCACAGTCCTGCCACATCCAGTCGTGAATGGTGGTGGATAATTAAATAACTAACAAGATGAGGAGGCTCCAAAAACATTCACATCCTCAATGATGGTGGTGCTGAGCACGTCAGTGCAAAAGATGAAGCTGAAGCATTTGCAACCATCTTCAGTCAGAAATATTAAGTGGATTTGATCTGTGCTAATTTCAGCTCCTCATGCTCGCTGGTGCCTTGGTTCTCTGGTGCTAATTTCAGAGTAAATCATGCAGCTTGACAATTGGAGCCAAAGAAAAAGACACAGGAGAGTTTGAAAGTGCCAAAACCTGGGATTGAACCAAGAACTGTTTAACTGTTAGTACAGCACGAACTCAACAAAGCTATTTCAACAACACACTAAAGCCACCATTCTGTCACTGCTTTGGAAGACAATATATACATTAAAGTGTTTGTAAAAAGTTACAGAACACAACATGTGAGTAATATTCCCCATTGTTTTCTCAGTACTGATGGAGTGTGAAGTGGGAGACAGCCAGAAGTCCCACTGTGCCACACTGACCCTGAGCTGTGAGTGAAATGAGATAAGTTCAATCTTTAGCAGAGAGATTCTGGAGAGAGGTAAGAGTCCTGAATCAAGGAATGACTTTCTGACACAATAAAAGCAAAATACTGCAGATGCTGGAAATCTGAAATAAAAACAAAAAGTGCTGGAAATACTCAATAGCTCTGGCAGCATCTGTGGTGAGAGAAACAGAGTTAACGTTTCTGGTCTGTGACCTTTCATCAGAACTGACACAGGTTAGAAAAGAATTAGGTTTTAAACAAGTGAAGGGGAGGGGCATGTGGGAGAGAACAAAAGGGAAGGTGTTTGATAGAGCAGAGGGCAGGAGAGATTAAATAACAAAGCTGTCCTGGGATAAAGGCAAAGAGTGTGTTAATGCTTGTGCTTGCCTGACACCAGTCATGCTCTGATGTTATTGAACACAATGTTCAATCCACAAGGCTGTAGAGTGCCGAATCAAAAGGTCGGGTGCTGCTCCTCGAGCTTGGGTTGATTTTCCCTGGAACACTGGAGCAGGCCAAAGACAGAAATGTTGACATGAGAGCAGGGGGGAGTGTTGAAATGGCAAGCAACCAGAAGCTCAGGGTCATGATTTCGGCCTGAGCGGAGGTGTTCCATCTAATCTGCGTTTGGTCTCCCCAGTTTAGAGGAGACCACATTGTGAGCAGTGAATTCAGTATACATAATTGAAAGAAGTACAAGTAAATCGCTGCTTCACCTAAAAGGAGTGTTTGGGACTTTGGATAATGAGCAGAGAGGAGGGAAAAGGGCAGGTATTATATCTCCTGCGATTGCATGGGAAGGTGCCTTGGAAAGGGGACGAGGTATCGGGGGTAATGGAGGAGTAGACCAGGGTGTCGCGGAGGGAACAATCCCTTCAGAATGTTGACAAGGGAGGGGAGGATGCGTTTGGTGGTGGCATCACGCTGGAGGTGGCGGAAATGGTGGAGGATGATCATTTGGATGTGGAGGCAGGTGGGGTGGAAAGTGAGGACAAGGGGAACCCTGTCGCAGTTCTGGGAGGGAGGGGAAGGGGGAAGGCAGAGGTTGAGAGTCCTGTCAACCACACTGGGAGGGGGCGGGGGCGGAGTAGTCAATTATATCTGAGGGAAGAAATGAACAGAACTGGCAGCTCAAAACTGGACATCCATGAGGCACTGTGGGCCATCAGCAGCAGCAGAATTGTATTTAAACACAATATCTTACCTCATGGCCTGACATATCCCTGACTCTGCCATTACCATCAAGCCAAGGGAGCAATAGTGCTTCAATGAAGTGTGCAGGAGGGCATGTCAGGAGCAGCACCAAGCAGACCTAAAAATGAGTGAAGCTACAAGACAGGATTACTTGCATGTCATATAGCGGAAGCAGCATGCAATAGACAGAGCTGAGTGATCTCACAACTAACAGATCAGATCAAAGCTCTGCAGTCCTGCCACATCCAGTCCTGAATGGTGGTGGATAATTAAACAATTAACAGGAGGACGAGGCTCCACAAATATCCCCATCCTTAATGATAGGGGAGACCAGTATATCAGTGCAAAATACAAGGTTGAATCATTTGCAACCATCTTCAGCCAGATGTGCCAAGTAGATGATCCATCTCGGCCTCCTCCTGAGATCCCCAGCATCACAGGTGCCAACCTTCAGCTAAATCCACTTCACTCCACATGATATCAAGAAATGGCTGAAGGCTCTGGATACTGACAACATCCTGGCTGCAGTGCTGAAGACTTGTGCTCCAGAACTAGCCACGCCGCCTGCCAAGCTACACCACTGGCATCTACCCGGCAATGTGGAAAATTGCCCAGGTATGTCCTGTACACAAAAAGCAGGACAAATCCAACCCGGTCAATTACTGCCCCGTCAGCCTCCTCTTGATCATCAGTAAAGTGATGGAAGGTGTCGTTGACAGTGCTATCAAGCAGCACTTACTCAGCAATAACCTGCTCACCGATGCTCATTTTGGTTTCCGCCAAGGCCACTCGGTTCCTGACCTCATTATGGCCTTGGTTCAAATATGGACAGAAGAGCTGAATTCAGGAGGTGAGGTGAGGTGACAGTGACTGCTCTTGCCAAGGGCATCAAGGAGCCCTTGCAGAATTTAAGTCAATGGCAATCAAGGAGAAAAATCTCCACTGGTTGGAGGCATACCTTGCGCAAAGGAATATGGTGCTGGTTGTTGGTGGCCAATCATCTCAGTACCAGACATCGCTCAGGAGTTCCTCAGGGTAGTGTCCTCGGCCCCAACCGTCTTCAGTTGCTTCATCAATAAAATTCCTTCCATCATAAGGTTAGAAGTGGAAATGCTCACTGATAATTGCAAAATGTTCAGTTGCATTAGTAACTCCTCAGATACTGAAGCAGTCCGTGTCTACATGTAAAGAGACCTGGGCAAGATTGGGCTTGGACTGATAAGTGGCAAGTAACATGCACGCCACAAAAATGCCAGGCAATGACAATTTCCAACAAGAGTGAATCTAACCATCTCCCCTTGACAGTCAATGACATTACCATTGCTGAATCCTTCACAATCAACATCCGGGGGGTTACCAATGAGCAGAAACTGAATTGGATCAGTCATATAAATACCGTAGCGACAAGAGCAGGTCAGAGGCTGGGAATTCTGCTGCACGTAACTCACCTCCTGTCCACCATCTACAAGGCACAAGTCAGGAGTGTGATGTAATAATCCCCACTTGCCTGGATGAGTGGAGCTCCAACAACACCAAAGAAACTCAACACCATCCAGGACAAAGGAGATCACTTGATCAGCACTCCATCCACTACTTTAAATATTCACTTCCTGCACCACCAGTGAACAGTGGCAGCAGTGTGTACCATCTACAAGATGCACTGCAGCAACTCACCAAGCCTCCTTCGACAGCACCATCCAAACCCCCAACCTCGACCACCTAGAAGGATATTGGATGAATGGGAACACCACCATCTGCAAGCTCCCCTCCAAGTTACACACTGTCCTGACTGAGAACTATTTCACCATTCCTTCACTGTCACTGGATCAAAATCTTGGAACTCCCTTCCTAACAGCACTGTGGGTTTACGTACAACACATGGACTGCAGCAGCTCCAAAAAGGCAGCTCACCACCGCCTTCTCAAGGGCAATTAAGGATGGACAATAAAGGCTGCGTTTGCTGAGAGCGCAACCACTAGGTGGCACAACTCGCTTTCTCCCCCTGCTTTGCACCGGCCGCTTCCACCCTCCACAGTCGCTCGCTCCAGACCTCGCTGCTCCACCCCCCCTACTTCCCTGGCCGATTGTCTCCCGATCATGTCACCCCATTCTCCAGTCGTTCGCTCACTCCCCACCCCCCTCCCCTCCAGCCGCTAGCTCTAGGCTGCGCTGCTTCCCTTCTCTCGGCCACTTGCTCCCACGTTTGTCCAGTCTCCACGTGCCGCCCGAAGAAGCAAGGTGGGCTGCAAAGTGTGACGTAGGAGTGAGTAGTGAGTGGCCCAGAGGAGGGAAGTGGCACGGCCTAGAGCTAGCGGCTGGAGCGGGGGTTGGGGAGCAGAGAGCAAGCGGCCATAGAGCTGGATGACGCGAGTGGGGAACAATTGTCCAGGGGAGCATCGAGGTGTGGAGCGAGCGGCTGAGGGGAGGAAGCGTCGAGGCCTGGAGCGAGTTGCCGAGGGGGGAGAGCTCCAGCCTCAAAGTCTCCTATTCAGCCGCTTCCTCCAGCTGAGTGAGGGGCTGGATACCTGATGATGCTTTCGCGCACATGTGCGAAGATGGACCAGGCGCAGATATGCGATGATGTTGGCGCTGTGCAATGACATCATCCTACGCATGTGCCACTTAATCCTGGCAAGATGTAGCTGTGCCTATGCACAGCTTGG